>NC_136487.1:76401406-76473906 GCF_053919585.1 Euprymna scolopes | reverse complement strand
AATGACCCTACATAATGACTATATAATGATCCTATATAATGACTCTACATAATGACCCTATAAAATAACCCTATATAATGACCCTATATAATGACCCTATATAATGATCCTATATAATGACCCTACATAATGACTATATAATGATTCTATATAATGACCCTACACAATGACCCTATATAATGACTATATAATGACCCTACATAATGACCCTATATAATGACCCTATATAATGACTATATAATGACCCTACATAATGACTATATAATGATCCTATATAATGACTCTACATAATGACCCTATATAATAACCCTATATAATGACCCTATATAATGACCCTATATAATGATCCTATATAATGACCCTACATAATGACTATATAATGATTCTATATAATGACCCTACACAATGACCCTATATAATGACTATATAATGACCCTACATAATGACCCTATATAATGACCCTATATAATGACTATATAATGACCCTACATAATGACTATATAATGATCCTATAAAATGACTCTACATAATGACCCTATATAATAACCCTATATAATGACCCTATATAATGACCCTATATAATGATCCTATATAAGGGCGAGAGATTAGTGGCAGATGCACTAGCCCAGATGTGGCAATAATACTCCAAGCATCAGCGAATGCTGGCTTTGTAGAGATATTGGATATTTTCAGGTGTGAGTAATTTACTAGCACGGCAGAGAGAACCTACCGTATTTGCAGCAATCTTGGCAATGTCTTCATTGTAAAAATGTAAATGGAAAGCACGAGTTAAATTGTTAAACGCGTTTGTTTTTCCTTTTGTTTGAACGAGACAGCAAATAAGTAAGGACAAGAATATGAAAAACTCGTTTGCAGACAATCGTGAGTCACACACACACACACACACACACACACACACACACACACACACACATACACACACACAAACACTCATATATGTGTATGCATGTGTGCGTTATTCATTTATATGATTTCTTATTACATAATTGGTTTCATTTAACTATTACAATGAATTCTATTCATACATAGTTTCAAAATTCTGCATAATTGCGTAGAATTTAAGGTGAAAACGTTCCAACACACGGAAATATTTTTATATATGTCTTTCTCTTTCTCTTTCTCTCTCTCTCTTTGTCTGTCTCTCTCTTTCTCAATATATATATATATATATATATACATATGTGTGTGTGTGTGTGTGTGTGCAGTAGAACCCCGGTATATGGCATTAAAAATTAATAACACAATACAGTACAGTATAAAATGCACATGTATATAATCAAATAACATTATAAATAACACCGTAAGGCGGGGCAAATACTGTAACCAAGGTCTCGAAAGACATCGTATTCCAAATCGTAATCTGAAAAAAAACGTATCCTAGGGACATCGTATCCCGAGGTTCTAATATATATACATATATATATATATATATATATATATATATAGAGAGAGAGAGAGAGAGAGAGAGAGAGAGAGAGATAGATAGATAGATGTGTGTGTGTATACACACACACACACACACACACACACACACATATATATATATATATATATATATATATATATATATATATATATTGTCATAAGAAATGGAAGTTGGGTAACACATTTTGCTCTCTATATATATACATATATATATATATGTATACACACACACACACACACACACATATATATATATATATATATATATATATATATATGTAGTAGAGAATTAGAAGGCTATCGCAATGCGAGGAATGAAATATAGTTGTTGTTGTTGGAAGAAGACGACAACAACAACAACGACTATATCTCATTCTCTATTACATACCTATCCCACACAATGCTTCAAGCAAACTACATATCAATTATATATATATATATATATATATATATATATATATATATATATATATATATATATACAAAGCTAAAGGTATTCACGAGGGAAAACTCATGAATTAAAATGTTATTAAGATTGTTCAATAAAAAAGAGCAAAATGTGTTACCCAACTTCCATTTCTTATGACAATGTAATCATACTAACCCTATTTTTTTTCTTTCTTCCGTTTCTCTGTTGTTGTTTTCTTTTTTTCGTTTTCGTTTTCCGGTATAAAGACAAATATTATATAGACGCTACATTGAACATGCTAATGTTTCAGATAATTGGTCGGTAATAGCAAAAGTCTTCGTTAGGCGACGTAATAAAATACGTGTACCACTGAAAGCGTCTTTTTCTCAAATGGAAGAATTAAGGAAATATATTTTTTTTATAAAAATACACCGTTAAATTTAAATTTAAAAGAGAGGGAGTGATAGGTTAAGTGACATTTTAAACTCCAAACATAGAAAGCGATAGTTGAAAAGAGAACGTCAAGACTTAACAGGATAAAAAGAGAAAAAGAAAAAATGAGAAAAAGAAAAAAAAATGAAAATGAAAAAGAAAATAAATAACCATTTCGATGGCCAAGTCAGTCCCCGGATATGAACCCAATTAAAAACTTTGGGGCATATTAGACCGGAACATTCGCGCAAAAAGAAAAGGAATACATCTAAGCCTGAAGTTTTAGCATTATTGTGGCAAACATGGCAAGAAATTCCTGAATATCGTCAACTGATCAAGGTTCTAACATTAAAAACAGCAAATGGAATGTAAACCAACTGTTAGTCATTTAATTTGTGGCCATTTATTTTTTTTATTTTGTTCTATAAATTATATGTTTATTGAAATAAACTCTTTCTATTGGTGTCTATTCTTTTCTGTCATATCTCTTTCATTCTCTCTCCTCTCTCACTCACTCACTCTCTCTCTCTCTCTCTCTCTCTCTCTCTCTCTATATATATATATATATATATATATATATATATATATATATATATATATGTATATATATACAACTTGCTCTTTATTATAGAGAGGAGGATTAGGATTCTGTAGGCAATCGGCTTTAAAAGCCACCCCTCTGCGGCTTTTAATCTTGACAAAACCGTTTCGTCCACTTAAACATTATTCACAATAACCCAACAATCTGATGTTCAACCAACCAGAAATTTTCGAGTGGTCGACTATTGTTCTTTGCTTAGTTTGCCTTTCTGTAAACTTTGCGTGTGCGTATCTCAATGGTGATTCCTTTTTCTTCTGTTTATTACACGTATTTGACCGATACGCTCTTTCACTTGACCGGTAGAAAGACAGGGTCACCTTTACTGAGAGTTCATTTGATGGGGCTATTGTATCATGCCCTCTAAAACAGACTATTCTCTTTATTGGTTAGGAATTTTGCAAATTCACACACACACACACACACACACACACACACACACACACACACACACACACACACACACATATATATATTGTTAAGTTCATGAGTTTATGACTCATCAGAGGACTGATATATATATATATATATATATATATATATATATATATATATATATATAGAGAGAGAGAGAGAGAGAGAGAGAGAGAGAGTGTGCGTGTGTGTGTGTGTGAGTGAGAGAGAGGGGGAGATGTTATTTTGTTTGTTTTTTGGTTTTGCGATACGTTTTGAATGAATTCAATTATTCATACGAAAGTGCATTTTTGCCTAAATGCGAGTTGGAAATAATTTGGTAAGCTAAATATATGTTAAATCATTTCTATATTTCAATTGATATATTAATATATATTTATTTCACCAACATAAAAGGACAACGTTTACACTTACTATTACATAAATTAAGCTAAAAGTTGTCCAAAAATTGTACTTTGTAAAAATGTAATGATTGGTAGCTTATATCTAAAAAAAAAAAAAAAATGATAAAAGTGCCAAAAATAGGCTCTGGATGATGGAGGATGCCCTAAATGTACGTCCTTAAGGACATATGTCACGGAGCGCCCTACATAATTTAGGTCATTGCCTTTCCATGCGGTCTTTATTTGTTAAATTCAGACCAGCAGTCGCTGAGATTTGGAATCTATAAAATTGCCCCAAAAGATGAAATATGTATGTATGTATGTATGGATATATATATATATATATATATATATATATATATATATATATATATCATGCAAAATAAAGACAACAAAGATCGGATTGATAGCAACAAGTAGTGTATTTTCATTGTTCATTACAATCGTTCGTGACTATTCGGACAATTTCAAACCTTATATCGTTGGAAATATTCACAAGAACGGCCTCTCTTTGGACGTGGGAAAAACACTTTTTAATAAACAATATAGGATCCATTTTCCTTTTAAGAAAAACTATGTGATAAAAAAGTTACCTACATTTCTTCCTTCAGAGTTTTTTCCCCCGTGTTCCGTTTGTTATTGATGTTTTTTTATACCTGCCTGTTTTCGTATCTTTATTTTTAAATGTTTCAATCGATTATTTACTTACTAATTAGCTGTGTTCACTTAATAATAATAATACTAATAATAATAATAATAATAATAATAATAATAATAATAATAATAATAATAATAATAATAATATGATGAGAATAATAGAAAATAGTATTACGACGAAATAGAGAAATAAAAGAAGGAACAAACCAAGTTATGTGTTCATCAACGTTTCGTTTTTATTGCGAGACTTCTCCTCGATTAATTAAATAATAAAAAAAAAACATCAGTACAAATATTTGAAAATATATTTTTTATGTAATGAAATGCATGACTCTCTTACATTTCAGAAATGAAAAAAGTTGTTGGAAATTCAAAAAAGGGGGAGTGTCATAGCGTTGTGAAAGAGAGTAAGGTTTTTTTATAACGTTATATAGCCGTTAATATATTTAAAAAGATATGATGCGATTCAAATTCTTTTTTGAAAAAATATATCCTTTATAATTCAAATAGGGATGTGTAGCTGAAATGAAGTAAGTGTATTTTTGTTATGTAATTTATTGACTAATTATATGTATTAATTATCATAGGCGGTGTTTTCTATGGTGTAAGAGAGAGTTAACCCATGTCTAAAATTAAATTATATTCTTTTAATAGAGGTTTACTTATTAATGGCGATACATTATAGAAACCTTCACGTTGCTAAATTGTACTTGAATTTGCGATAAACGCTGATTCAAGAACACACCGTCGCGGTTTATTTAAAATGAATTTAATTGTTTTTGTTTTATAGTTTGTGATGTGGTTTGTATGATTCAAATTCCTAGTTTATTTTGTTTGTTGCAAATTATTGTAGGTGTGTGATAAAAGATGCCTATTTATGAGATAAATGTCTGGTGTATATGATTTTTGAGTTTTCGATTTTTTGATTTTGGAATTCCAATCATACAAACCACATCACAAACTATAAAACAAACAATAAAAAACAACAAAACATCTCCAAAACAAACCAATTTCCAATGCAGGCATATACACTGTCCTTTGCCGAAATTGCCATCATATATACGTTGATTAAACACGCTGTAGTTTAGAGAAAAGGCTCAATGAACATAAAAGAGATATAAGGAATAGCAATTTTCTGAATGCATTATTCTCTCATCCATTGCAGCATAATCATATGTTTGACTTCAAACAAGCAAAAATAGTTACATTTATTTTAAATAAACCGTGACGAACACTTCTTGAATCAGCGTATATCGAAAATTCAAGCACAACATGGAGGTTTCTGTAAAACACACTTACACACGCGTTAACGTTGTAGACCGAGTCAACTCGATCTTTCAGATTTTTAAAGGAAAGATCTTTATTCCTTATTCTCCCATCGCGTGTGACTTCTTTTTACGGCGGTGACGTCATCCACGTCTCTAACGTGATCTTCTCTAACGTGCTCGTCAGTCTGTGTATACGTTCTTTTTATAGTCGTTTGCTTTTTCCTAACAGTGACGTCACTTCGTACACGGCTTTAAATTTGCATACAGACGCCATACGTACGTACGTACGAATTCTGTTACAGATAGAACTGGTATATATTTAAGTGTGAGGTTCTAAGCGTACCTTTCGACGTCTGTTCGAAGCTGCTGTACGAGTCGGTATTTATGGCCTAACTAACCAATCATATTTTGTGAGGGGGAACGCGGGTGTACTCATATTGATTACATCATAAATCAATTTCGACGTCCGAGTGATTTTGTGAGCAAATGAATAGAACCCGTGAAAACACGACCATCTGTCTATCTCATCAACTTTCACTTTTGGGGTGTACGAGAAGTCTTCAGTAAGTTTCTAAACTTTTTTCGTATGGGCACTTTTATTTGTAGTACACACATGAAACTCTAGCCTTCGAAGTAATCTCCTTCGGCTGCAATGCACTTGTTGTACGGTTCCAACTACTTCTGGAAGGCCGCATGGAAGACCTTTTGTGTACGTGTGTCAATGACCATCGTCACAGCCTCTTTCATCTCCTAAATAGTCTCATAATGACAGCGTCTATGTTTTTTCTTGAGCTTAGGTAATGATAAAAAATCACAGGGATAAACATATGGATTATACGGAGGGTGAGCCATCTCCCTGCTGTCATGATAACGTCTTTCTTTCTGATCTTCTCTGAACACAATTGCGACAAACTTCGCGTAAATCGTCCGCATCTTCAGTTCCTCGCGAATAATTGCGTGTGCAGTTTCTACACATGCATCAAATGTCTCTATAGACACTCAACGGCCATTATCCATGAAATTCTTTATCTGGCTAATCAACATTAGTGTTCTGACTTACTTACGCCTATCACACACGTCTCACCATCCTTCCCTACCTTCCTTGAATCTCCTATCCTACTCAAAAACTGATGCTCGATTCATACAAGATGGTCCAAATGGAGTCTAAAGCATTCCATACGTTTCTGTGTCATTTTTTTACAAGTTTAAAACATCATTTTAATGCATATCGTTCTTCACGCTCAGATTGCATTTGTGAAAACATGCTTTAGTAGGGTGTATTCACATTCGTGCTGTAGCTGTTCATATAAACCTGACATTATAATAATTAGTCAGTCACCTCATGAAATGTATAGCAATAAAATACTGAATTTTCAAGAGTCTATGACAATTTTAATGCCTGAACCAACGAAATCTGAAAACTTATTTAAAGCACCTGGTAGTCTTTTTGACATTATCACTATTTTTAACTTGCACGAGATTGACAGTGATATCCTTTCTATTTTGCCCTAAAGCTCTTAATATTGGACGAATATTCGGATTAAATCAAATATTTTGAATACATTCCACATTTCCACTCTCATCTTTTTCGCCACCAGGGCAAACTGGTCCATCGCATCAACGCACGCGCTACGATGTGGAAAAGAAACCCGTTAAATATACAAACGGAGAGAGTTTATCATTCAACTTCTGCGAGGTTCGCACGAAATCAATATCGATTTTACGAAAGCTATTGTTTTTGCGATCAGTGAACCGTTGTTGCCAGTCTGGAAAAATAGATTGTTTTTTACTCCTCCCTCGCTTTCTCAGCCGTTTGTCAGGTGCTAACATACACAATGAAACGATCACAATATATTTTCAAATGAAGGGGGGTTACTTGGTTCCAAAGAAGGAGTATTTAGTGAGTTAGGAATCAAAATAGAAAGTCTCTCATGTACGTAAGAATATTTGAACGAAAAACTACACACACGCACACACTAACACACACGCGTGCGCGCCACACACACACACACACACACACACACACACACACACACACACACACACACACACACACATATATATATATTTTCACTTGACTATTTTTACTGTCGTGAAGAGTGCTGAGAAAAAGTATTTTATGGATCATCATAAAATAAAATATTCAAAATCGTTTTAGAAATTATTGTATGTCAAATATTTGTTATATTTAAATTCTTGTGTGGAAGTTTTATTTATCTGAAACTACTCTCTTTCTCTCTTTATGTGTGTGCGTGAGAGAGAGAAAGTGTGTGTGTGTGTGTGTGTGTGTGTGTGTGTGTGTGTGTGTGTGTGCTAAAGACAGAAAAGAAAAACAACTAAGCACAGGAAGTGTTTGTTTGCTTTTGCTTTTGTCTTTCATAAGAATTTTTATTTTATGAAATATCGTATATTTTATCGTCACACACACACACACACACACACACACACACACACACACACATATATATATACACAACTCCTTTCATATATATATATATATATATATATATATAGCTGAATATCTGTGTGTGTGTGTGTGTGTGTGTGTGTGTGTGTGTGTGTGTGTGTGTGTGTGTGTGGTCTGAATAAGCTCCTATGTGGTTGACTATTTAAAAAAAACTGATTACATATAATGATAAAAGATGTATCGAGACACAGGAATGGGTATGTTTGATCTAGAAGAACGGTGGTTCGTTAACAGTGTGGGGTCTGCGTTCAAGCCTGGTCCACAAAGAATGGAAATAAAAAATTAAAAAAAAACGTTTACAAGTGTTTTTGATATAGATGTACATAAGAATACTTTGATAAGTATGTTTTAACTTAAATAGGGATGGTATAATAAAATTGTGGTGTCTGCGTTCGCGCCTGGCCTCCATAGAATGGAAATAGGCACAAACTTTAATAAAGACTTTTCATATCTATCTGCGTAAGTATACTTTGATAATTATGTTTCAGTTTGAAGAAATATGGCATAATAAAATTATGGATTGTTTGTTCGCGCCTGACCTCCATAGAATGGAAATATGTCACAAAGTTTAACAAGGTTTTTTAATATAGATCCACAAAATATTGCGATAAGTGTTTCAATGTGAACAGGTATGGTATAATAAATTATGGGGTTTTTCTATTTTATTTTTACTTTCATCATATTTTTCCTTGGTTTTGATACCCCCCCCCCAAAAAAAATCGAAGCTAGCTCTTTACAACCCTTCCTTTTCATAACCTATCATAGTTTCATAAATCAGAATCCATTTTCTGTAGGCTGTTTTTGAACCCAGTCAACGACAGGTACTTTTGCTAGTATATATATATATAAAAGAAAGGAGTTGTGTGTTTGTCGGTTATGACAATGCAGTTTAGTTTGGAAACAGTGTACAGGAGCCAATGAAGTGAAAAATAATGGGGATGTAATTTCATTATTTCATAACATGTAGCGCAAAAGATCGTAGGTATTGTAAGTTTCCCAAACTTTCCAGATAAATCTCATCGTCAAGGGAGGAAAAGGAGTGTGTTCAACTATTCGGACACGGCCTTCATGTTTACGTCGATTGCCGGGAGTTGGACCAAGATGTTAATTACAAAGCCGGGCATGTTCGCATGTTTGTTAAATTAATTTCCAATATATAGATCATGATATTATTACGTATTCTTAGAAATTATTCTAACATTTTTCATTAATAATTAATGTTGTGTTTCGCTTATAATTGTTTGCGTTGTGTGTTTCGTTTATAATTGTTTGCATGGTGTTTACATCCGTTTTGTTTATTAGGTGTGCTATAAAGGAGTAAAATCATAGATGAGTTATTTCCCTTGGGTAGTGTTCTGTACCTACGCTATATATATATATATATATATATATATACATACATACGAGGGGTGTGCAATAAGTAATGCCCCTGAACTACTTCCCATAGCAGTAGAGCAACGAAACTTGGCACAGTTATTAGTCTTTCTCTACATAGGAACCACCCAGAGTTATGCATTTCTCCCATCGTTTGATGCAGCTCTGCAGACCGTTTTTTACAACAACCCGGCTTGGGCTTCCAACCACGACGTGACTTCAGAAATCAAGGCTGCATCATCTGGGAAACGCTTTCCTTTCAAAAACGACTTCATGACTGGGAAGAGGTGAAAGTCAGATGGTGCAAGGTCAGCAGAGTAGGGAGGATGAAGAGGGGATCTCATAACCACACGCCCGTGCATCTGATTTTGCGACATGCGAGTTGTGGACTGGAGCGTTGTCCTGCAGGAGGAGGGTACCTTTGCTGATCTTGCCCCGCCTCTTGATTTTGATAGCTTCCCTTAATTTCTTCAAGCGTAAAGCATAATAGGCTCCTGTAATTGTGGTACCCTTTGCCAGGAAATATGTCATCACTACTCCGTCTTGGTCCCAGAAGACTGTGAGCATGACCTTGCCAGCAGAGGGCTGAACCCTTGCCTTCTTTGGAGGTGGTGAGTCCAAGTGCTTCCACTGCATTGATTGGGCTTTGGTCTCTGGATTATAGTGATGGACCCAGGTTTCATCCTGTGTAATCAGTCTTTTGAAAAACTTTGACTCATCTTCTTGGCACATTTCCAAATTCATCCTCGAGCACTTGACACGTTCTCGCTTCTGGAATGGTGTGAGCAACCTGGGAATCTATCTGGCAGACACCTTATGCATATGCAAATGGTCATGAATGATAGTTTCCACAGAAGCTGTACTAATCTAGACATCTTGGGCTATTTGGCGAATAGTAACGCGCCGATCTTCCAAAATGACTCAGTTCAAATACCTGTAAAACAGAAACCACAATTAGTTCAGAGCTGTAATTTGCCACATAACCCGTAGAGATATAAATCATTGCACATGCAAAATTTCAGCTAGATCAGACAACTGGAAGTTGGTCAGGGTCATTACTTATTGCACGCCCCTCGTATATACATACACAGGCCTAATATATACATATATATATATATATCTATCTCTCTCTCTCTCTCTCTCTCTCTCTATATATATATATATATATATATATATATATATATATATATATATATACAAGATGCATTCAATATGTTTCAAGACTTATTTTTTGTACAGACATTTAAAATTGTTGTAGACTCTTAAAATTCAGTATGTTACTGCTATAAATCTTATGAGATAACTAACCAATTTTTATGATTTCAGGGTCAACTGGAATTAGAATACACCCTAATAAAGTCTGATTGTCACAGCTGGTAAATTTTAAAAATGCAATCTGGACGTGAGGACACTTTAGAGGAACGATATGCAATAAAATCATGCTTTAAATTTTGTAAAAAAAAACAAAAAAACACAGAAACGTATGGGATGCTTCAAAATGCTTTTGGATCATCTTAGATGAATCGAGCATCGATTTTTGAGTAGTATAAGATATTCAAGGAATAAGTTTAGTTTGATATCAGTATAGGAACTCTACACACAATTATTCGCGAGGAATTAAAGATGCGGAATATTTGCGTCAAATTTGTTCCAAGGATGATCCATCCTTGTCACAGACTATTTGACCAAGATGGGCATCAAGACAGTTCTTCAAACTTCCTATAGTCTAGACTTTGCTCCCTATGACTTTTGGTTATTCCCCAAGCTCAAGGGAAACCTTAGAGGCTGCCGTTATGAGACAATTGAGGAGATGAAAGTGGCTGTGACGAGGGTCATTGACGCGCTCACACAAGGGGACTTCACTGGCCTTTCCAAAAGTTGTTAGAAAGTCAACCATCCAAAAAACATATGAGGAGCTAAATTGCAGCTATCTTATATAACCACATTAACACCTACCATATTCTTAACATGTAATCACTACTTATAAAAAGAAAAATCATTTATTATGCATTACTAATATTTGGTGGGTATGGATGGTGTATTGGACATCCGTACAATCACTACACACTATACTAATACATTCCTACATAAGATAATCAATACGCATAACTTAATATGTATAATTAATTACCAGATAACAACACAAAAATAAACCCACCATATAGTTAACTACCACTACATTCTTGACAATTAACTAAGTATATAATAGTCTAATTAATATGAAGGTTATGGGGAATCGCAACTACACACACAACATATAGAAATAGGAAGTGCCTTCAATAAGTTCCCAGACTTTTTTCGTATGGGCAATTTTATTGATAGTACACATATGAAACTCTAACTCCCTTCGAAGTAATCTCCTTTGGCTGCAGTGCACTTGTTGTACCGTTCCACAAATCCTGGCCAAATCCGAACAACCGTTGCTCAGGATACATATAGATTTTGCAGGACCAGTGGATTAATTCTAATAAATTATTACTTGATATAAGTAGATCATTTTTTTCCAAATTGCCAGAGATGCTAAAAATGCAGGAAACCCACGACAGCGGTAAGGATTAATTTCTTACATGAGCTTTTAATTCGTTTTTGGTATTGTTGATTGCCTGCTTATTGATAATGCTACCCAATTCACTTCCTCGGAGTTTCAAAAATTTTGCGAGACATGTCAGGTAAAACATTTTACAACCCCACAATAGCGTCCGAGAAATAACGGCCAAGCAGAGCGGTTTGTTTACACCATAAAAAAGGGCGTTACGAAAGGCTTATGGATCACCCACGGAAAAAGCTTTACAGCAGTTTCTTCACGTATACAAGGTTACAGAAAACACTAACACTCCATCAGGTAAATCACCAGCGGAGGTTATGTTTGGCCGTAAAATCAGATTAGTATTTGTGACGTTACTACCAAAACAAACCACATGTAGAACCTCCACAGAACCACTAAAAAATACCATCTTGGAGAGAAAGTGTACTTCAGACATTTTAGAAATAATGTTTCGTTTTGGGAGCTGGGAAAAGTAATACAAAGGGTCAGAAGTGTTATCTATATAATCCAGGGACCAAAATTCACACACAAAAGGCATGTGAACCAGATACTCAAACGTTTGACTGAGGATAAAGAAGAATTGCCTTAGGAAGAGGTAGACCCTATTGGAACCGTCTACAACACGTTTGATATTGAGCTTCCCCAAATCACACGAGAACCACGACGTTTGGACAGTGAAAGGAAAATCACCGAGCCGTTCATGGTTCACCAAAAGAGGAAAAACATGCTGATACACCGTCCGGAATTATCGGCTTGGGAAGAGGGTATTGTGGCGAAATTAATCTGTTACCTATTCCAATCTCAATAAATACCGGAAGACTAAGCCGTGTTAGTTGATATTCGATGGACCAACCTAGGTCGTTCGTCGGCTCCAACGAACACCCACCTATTATATGCTTCGCAATACATGTTGTGACTTCATTTTGGCGGTCTGTTTTTACTTGTTTGTTTTTTTGTGACCCTTTAATAACATGATCAAACGAAATAGTCCAGCAGATTCGAGTCGGGGGAGAAGGGAGCCAGTGAGAGAAGGGTACAAAATCGTAGCATTCCTTCTAAAACCTAGGTCTCTTTGGACTTGTGGGCTGGCGCCGGTTGTCACACCCAGGGTCTGCCAGCGGTCATTTGATTGCACCAGCGGATCACCACACTCTTCAGCACATTCAGGTATATTTTGGTGATCTTTCAAGCCGACTTCGAAGATGTCAGATGGCATGATGTGCCATTCACTTTAAACCAAACTAAAGACCATAACCGTGGCTCGAAACTTTGTTCAGCTGTGCTCTCAAGCGTTTAACCGTCCGGATTTGTATTTGAAGGGGACTGGCAATGGTTATGTTGTCATAAGTTGGATCAGTAGAGAGCATGAGTTGAACAGCGGCGCATCTCCGATCTCTCTTGTTGAACTTTAACTTTCAGACATGATAGAAGGTTCCTATCGCTCTTGGGACTTGTACACAACTGGCCAACTAGTAGATCATCGGCAAGAAAAAAAAAACGGTTTTCATCAAACGGAAATGGAATCATGTCGTCTTTTCCATGGCAACAATTTTATCGTTCCATCAAATATAACATTATTCGGTTTTCTAAATTTTCAAAATAAGTTTTATGAACTTATTTGATTAAAACCTTGAAAACTGAAAAACTAATTACCTCACCTCGCTGAAATTTTACATTTTGCATGGTTATCAAAGAGCATTAGATTTATACATCAGGCAATGTCATATAAGACACGGGACTTCATTGGTTACAATATGGGTCAAGTAGTGATTCTTCACGATAGAACAGAACCAAAGTTATCGCAGAAAGTGTGAATTTTACCTTTTTCGCTACCTTATTATTGACCTTGACCTTCTGTCTAGATATTCCAAAATTAATTCAGTTCTAAACAAGAACATGGCTAACATTTTGACAAAGTTTTGCGAGAATTGATTGAAGGCAGCATAAAAATACATGTTATGTTTGGTCCATAAACACTGCAATCAGACTGATTATTTCGTGCTATATACTGTAATCCAAATATTTGTATTTCAGTGCATCCTTACCCGACTGAATGGTTTTGTTTATTCCCTTCAGAGCAAACGAAGATAGCAACAGAAAACTAAAACCAATGTGTCAATCTCTAGTAATCTGAACTTCAGTAAAAACGTAACGCGATATTCATTTTCCTTTATCTGCTGTTTCATGATGAAGCACAGGATGAGATATGTTCAGATTATTTCAGTGTTTATTTTCTTCCCAGACAGGTGATTTAAGATTAGAGCGGGCGGCTTTCATGGCCCTGCATCGTTATGAAAAATGGATCGCACTACACATTGTAAATAATGTTGTTTTTTTTTTATACAAACAACATTTTTGGGATAAAAAGCAATGTATACTTATTTGAATATCGGTAAATATTGAAATTTTCGGTAATTCTCCAGTTTTACTCAAATATTTAAAAACAATTCTTAAAGCAAAATAACACTAAAATTGTATAATGTACTTACTTGCTGGGTTAAAATATATAATGCACTAAACATTAAGCAAATTCATTATGCATTTCTTTAAATAGTAACTTTATCGGTGATATCGCTCGGCGGCCATTTTCGACCTTCAATAATATCAATGGCCGATGGAAATAACTTCCACTTTAATTCAAGCAAGAAAGAATCAACGAAGATCCCCTCTCCATGTTAATAAATGACTTTCAATATTTCTATTGAGATTTTTTCTTTTAAACAAAAATAGTGGAGTAATTTGCATAAATTTTGGTGTATGTTTTTAACCTAACAGGCAAATGTAACATGGTGTGGTTGTTACTTTTTAACTGCGTCGCTACAGTTCAAACATCTCTCTGACCCCCCCACGCTGTGTGGTACCGTCGCAAAGGAACAAACAAACAAAAATAAATAAATTCTACTCGACATGCATTTATTTGTAGTTCTTCCAAAATAACGCATTTCATTATTTTTCAAAAGTCTTTTCGCACACACACACACACACACACACACACACACACACACACACACACACACATGTGCTTTTCTTAAAAATCTCTGTAGCCACCATCTCATGCCGGCACCAACAAGCGCTTTCTTCCCCCACCGACTTTCACACGTCGATATTGCCCGGTCGCACTTGGCTTCACTTTTCGACCACGTGCTATCCTATTTTCTTTTCTTGAAACGCAACTTGCTAATTTACATACGTGCTTTAACGGCTGCTATTGCTGCTAATATTTTCGCTAGCCATCCACCCCTCGGCTACTGCTGATATTTTCATACGCGCTCTGTTACATAAGTACATAACAATTTTTTTGTATAATTTTCTATTTTAGATGTTGGGCTTAATCTAGAGAAGCACTGAATTTTCTTGCGATAGAACAAAATTTACTTTTACAATAATTACATGATCGAAGAGTTTTTATTTGGAATAATGGATAGCGTATTCGCTAATGGCTTGCTAGACGGAGTTCAATCCTCGGTCAAGCTATACAACGGACTCAAAACATGGCACATTCGGCGTCTTGCTAAAGAAAATCATTGTTATGATTGGAGTAATTTAGGCAAAACATATTACTCTAGAAAATTGCGTATTCGTGTCACCCTCAACTACAGTGGACCACTTGTTCACATACATATACACATGTATTGCAGCAGAAAAAACACGTATCACAAAAAATGGGAGAGTATCAAACGGCATCAACTTGCAACGCAAATAGCAAAAATTATAAGTTGTTCCTGGAGAATTACTATATGATAAACTTTAAGAAAAACATCAAATCTACTTTATCAAAAATATGAATTTATAGCTATATGTAGACATCTAAATCAATATCGTCTTTGTCATCTAAGTTTTATTAAATTTATTATTACTCTAGTTGCAAATAAAGAATTCATAAGCAATCATACAAACATATATAATCTATAACACATGGGAATTTCGAACCGAATATTTTATTTAATCAATAGGTGACACACGACATTGTGGATTAAGGTATCGGTTAAGAGATATTCTTGAATTAATTATACTTATAGACTGTGGGTTCAATACTAAGTAAAGAAAGAAAATTTTGACACGAAATAATGGCAGTCTACCACTAAGAATAAATAAATTAGTCATTTGAAAGTCTTCTGAATTATCGATCACGATAAAAGTCACGTGAAGAAAGCCAATGGTACAACGGTTGAAATGTTGCAAAACAAGATCATAACAACAGTATGAAGCATTGAAATTGTAGAACAAAAAAATCCATATCCTTTTACTTTGGCCGGAAGTAAATTACTTCCTCTTTATCTTTCTTTCTATCTAGACAGACATTGTTCTAGTAGAAATTCGTTCCTTGCGTCATACCTAGTATAATAAATTGTAATAAATTAGGTGTAAATCGAAGTATGCTTGAAAAAAGCTTTATTTTATAAATAACTATGCAAGGAACGGGCACGGTCCTCTGTAATATTAAGATGGCCTAACCACCAAAGTCATATAACCTGGTGACATCATTGAGAAGCAAACAAACGAAAGAGGGGTCAATAATTCAAATGAATGTTACCAAACGCAAGATATGTTACTCTCCTGCCGACCTGGATAAGTTTTGTGTGTTTTAACGGGATAGAAAGCTTTTGTTTGGTTCGAAACAGAATTTGTGTCAAGGCTTCTAAAGTAAACAGGCAAATCGAAACGATAGGTTTTATATACTATATAATTCATGTATTACATATTGAATAAAGTTCAGTTTTACTATAAATGGAATCGGGTCCTTTGTTTGTTTGTTTTTTTCGTTTTAAATGTAATTTACAAGTAAATAATGAACGTATTTTAGTCTTTAAAATCCATAAAACAACGAAATGTTAAATTACTTGAACGCATAAACACAGAACATTTCCGTCTTGATTTTTTTAAATATTGAATGAGTTTCAGTACGAATCACCATATTCCTTATTTTTCTATTTTGTTAATGCAATTTTTAAGTTTTTAATGCTTTTTGTAACATTTGATTTATTACCGACAGTTTGACTATTCGATAGATCTTGTTTGATAAGATCCCAGCAATGACGTTATTTTTCAACTCACGGGCCTTAATAACATATATTATGAAGGCCTGGAACTGGTCTCTACGAGGGCAATGATTGTAGTAAAAAAAAGAATGAACAAAGTAATTTACTTCCGGAAAGCATTAAAAGAAATTAAAGAATTCTCGTTTCATCACAACCTCTAAATAAAAAAAAATATATATATAAATAGGTAAACAATGGCTTCTAATTTATTACTAATGGATATTTGGTATATGTCTGTCTGAAGCCGAAACTGTGCTATTTCCTCTACCAATATAACTATTCTACTTTCTTTCTATGCTCGATACAAAAAGTAGTGATATTGTGAGACTATCTATTCTGGCAGTACTCTTTTCTTTGAGGTAAGATGTCTCCTGTTGTTATGCGATCATTCTCTCAGACAAAACCTTTTCCTTTCGGAGGTAATGTAGTATAAGTTTCTTCCTCATCATATAATATTCTCGGGAACTACATCTCTCTTTGTTGGAGGATATATTGTAGTATTTGTTCCGTGGTTATGATACCATACTCTTTGAGGGATTAGCGTAGCATCCTCTCAAATCTTACTGTTGAATAATATTCTAGGTAAAGCCGGAATTATTGCTGGTTGTACACACACACACATATGGAGCTGGATGCACACACGCAAATATTGTTGACAAATCTTCAAAACAAGAAATGTCAGTAGAAATCATAACATTGAAGGAATGTACAAAAGATTTGGAATTCAACATCCTTCAGCTGACAAATATTGAAACAACCCCTTGGAATGAGCTTTGATCTGACAATATAAACAAATGAATGCGGGTTAAACAGACAGAGAGAAAAAAGACTGCCGAGGAAGCCGACCTATATATATATATATATATATATATATATATATATATATATATATATATATATATATATATATATATATAGCATACTGTGAAAGTATTTTGGAGAGAATAAATTGTCACTTTTTTATATACCCAAACTTGTCAGTGTCTGTTGTATATATTCGCCGCATATTTTGACACACAATTTATGAAGTAAATAGACGACTCGGTAAAAACAATAGAACTACAGTATAACGTAACATTACCTCCTTTCAAAGAGTATAGTATCTAGTCTGTACTCATGAGACCACGTGTTACCTCCTCCTTATTTTTTTATTTTTGTGTGGATGGTAGTGTACGTCAACCAGAAATTGTCAAATTCGATTGTTCTTTGTATTATATATACTATCAACACATATGACCGGAAGCGGAATATGTGTTGTAATATATAGTATATAAAATTATCTTGTATCTAGTATATAAAATTATGTTGGCGAATTTTATTTTTGGAATTTGTCATTGATATCAAATTATCTGATAAATCAATATTTGATTCTGATTAGCCCTTTTTCTTTTGGTTGTGCGTGTTTTTCATAAATAAATACACTTTTTGGCTAAGAGAAGGTATAGCGTCTATTCTGGCATCACACATAGTCTTTTCTAGTTCTCGCTCATTGAAGAAGAAATCCTTCTAGACTAAGGAAATTTTAATTTTTTCAAGTAAATAGAAACAGCCATTTAGAGATGGGAACGTTCCTATACGTGTGCATGTTCGGGTATATATTTTTATTAGAAATCATTGCTTTTTTTTTGAAGTTGGAAGAAATAACTGCAAGCAGTTTATAATCACGCGACCCTTAAATACCCGTGCCCGAAAAGCTCATATATTTGTCTGTAGGCACAAGTGCTCTTTTATGAATTAACATAATCTAGATACCCATGTATCAAATAAGGATCCTATATATAATAGTGAGATGGATGCAAAGTGGTGATTCTTCGAAAAAGATCAGAAATTCAATTGGCGACGGAGTTGTAATAGCTATTTAAGTTATCCGTGATTTGCATTATTGATTTGGCGTCGATTTGCACTTACGGTTGCTTGCCAGTTGAGGTTCAATCAGTCCAGCAAAAGTTGAGTCATTTCGGTGGCCGTTTATCTGGCGGGCTGAAGCATTTATTCTGGGTATTCATGGGAAGTTTATTCTTTCAGACTTTGCCTTTCGTCTTTCTAGTTGAGTAAGTTTACTGCTCACTGCCTGAGACGCTCTAACCGGGGAATGCCGACGGGACTACCCAGGCAATTTTTAGAATGCCAGATGCGTCCTCCTTCAGGGGCGCTGGCATGACTCCCCCATCTTGTGTCACATCTTCCTTCGGCGGAAAAGAAGTAAGTGATAAGTAAGTTAAAGTATTTTGCAAGAGAATACATGCAGCATATAGGTGGCCATGTTCTCCATGATATTCTTGAAGAAAGGGAAATGATAATTAATGATCCTAATAATGTATGATGCAACTAACCGGCCGGTAATCATTTGTTGGAATAATAAATTAATATTAAATGTATTCTATACGTCTTCCATCGTTATTAATCAATCTTACTGAAAATATCATTAATGACGAAGAAGACAACAAATCGCCTTTTATGGCACACTCGGCACCAGATAAAGCCACTATGCGTTAATTTTCGAATTTAAAATAATTACTGACACTCACTTCTGCCAGTTTACGGTCCGTGTTATTTTCTTTGACGCGAATTAGCGATTGGCACGTAGGCCTCTCTTGAGATAATTATTAGCACCCTCAAGTGGTAATCGTTGGCAATTCATCTCTGGAATTGTGTTTGTTTGGCACGCGACAAAAATTTCGCTCGTTGTTAATGTTGAGACATTTTTATACCGAATCTTACTGATGTGACCTGATGATCGTTTTCGTGATCGCGCTACAATAAAACAATACAAGGCGACGACTTGATATAAATCAGTTACGCTATGCGTGTATGCATGTGTGTATTTATTTGTGTATGTGAGTAGAGTAGTGCAGCAGTGTAAAAAGGGACCCCAAACGTTGTCTGATCGTGTCACTCCCCAGCGATTTCCTTCTCAGTCCTATCTACTCTCGCTCGGCTTCAATTCTAATCGCTCCGATTTTTTCTTGAGGAACCTCCGAGCTTCCAACTGACCCAAACTGAACACTATCCTGAACTATCGTAAGCTGAAGACTGTCCGTAAATTGTCGTAAAGTCTCGTCACACTAACTGCCACACCTAAAAACCGCCCGTAAACTAAATATTGATCTCTATCTGTCCGGTCCTTTTCTTCCCAAACCACTACCACACCTTCATTACCAATCTTATTTTAGTTTATTTTGTGTATCCTGGTGAACAACATCCTATATCTTTGTTCTGCTGATAAACTTAGTTCCTCCGTTTTGTTTTGTTTTTTTTTATATATTTTTTCTCTCTTTTTAGATTAGATTCGGAAAAATTCTTTAACGCAGTGTTTATCGTATAGAATCGAATTTGTTGGCAATCAGAGTCTCACTTGTTGAGAATTTAATTTAGACATTAGCACTCTTATGAATAAAAAACGAACTTTCATTCAAAACTTTTATAGTTTGATGTACGATACGTGCTAGAGATGTGGCAGGTCGGTGCAAACGTCTTTACCGATTTAAAATTTCATTTTCAAAATGAAAAACTGTTTTTTTTTGTTTTTTTTTTCTTTATGACAATAATGACGCTTGCTCTCAATAATAACTCCATCTGCCAACGAGCTTATAAATATTCGCTTGAAATTTATTTTAGGTTTTGGTGTGAAATATGAATCAACTCATGTTCAATTTCCTCTTGTGATGTAAACCTAGGGCTATTTAAATGGTTTTGTAATCCTCGAAATAATTGATAATCCGAAGGAACTAGGAGAGGAGAATATTCAGGATAATCCAGATTTCTCAACTAAATTCTCCTAGGGTAGCTTTGGTCAGTAGTGCTATGCGAGGACAAGCATTATCACGATGGAAGATGGCAATCTTTCTGTTGATTAAAAAATGCCGTTTTCGAGTTGACATTGGTGAGAATAATGCAAAAAAAAAATGAATTATCTATTATATTAATACTGTTGTCGCTACGGCCGTTATCATCTTGGTCACCCCTTAAATTGAAAATTAAATATTCCAAATAGCTAATAAACATTTTGAGTTTTAAAACAACAGCAACAAAAAATTGGTGTCGCTGTAAAGATAACACCAAGCCACATTCTGATTGGATGATGAAACCCTTAGCTACATCCTGATTGGATAAAAAAAATTTTTTGCTTACCAGTGGAAACAAAAACCAAATTGGTGGCTATTTTTAATATTTAATGTACGTATATTAAAACTTTTAGAAAGAAATATAGAAATAAAACTCCAAAATAGGATTCTATTGTGTAAATTTTAAATGAATGTAATAGATTCTTTTTAAGATTACGAATTGTGCTATTTTATTTATTTATTTTTATTTTTTTGATCAGATTTTGAAGTTAAATTCATTTTTTATGGCATCTTTTGTTTAAGTTGTTAGGTGGAAATACATATTTTTTTGTTTCGATTTATATTGATTTCATCTTTTAATAATTCGACAGAAAAAGTTAGAAATTTATGTAATATCAACATGCATAAAATAAATGAGGATGGTCAAAAATATCATTTTTGCAAAGCGGCAAAATACTTTTGTGCCGATCTGATATATTATTAGAGCAAGTGAGCAAGAGAGCAAGTGAGCAAGAGAGCAAGAGAGAGAGAGAGAGGGGGGGGAGTGAGAGAAAGAGAGAGAGAGAGGAAGTGACAGGGGAGGTAATTATACGTTTTATTAATTCAATTCATGAGGATTAGGCACAATTTCCCAAAACATATATTTGACTCGATTCTGCCTGATGTATATTATTATCATCAGAGAATAATTCTAAATCTAGATCATTATGATTTTCACAACCTTTGGTGTATGTAACTTTTGGTGCATGTAACTTTTGGTGTATGTAACTTTTGGTGTATGTAACTTTTGGTGTATGTAACTTTTGGTGTATGTAACTTTTGGTGCATGTAACTTTTGGTGCATGTAACTTTTGGTGTATGTAACTTTTGGCTGTTATTGGTGCATTTTCTTACTGCATGTCGGGTCGAAAATGAAACAAGTAAATAAAATTAAACTAAACAAACAATACAAAACGCAATTTCAACATAGTTTCCATAAAAAAAATAACAAAACAAAAAGCTTATTAGATTTTTATTTATTTTTTTATTTATTTATTTTTGTTTCAATTTTCTTATCATTTTGTTTTTGCAATGGATGGGGCATCCCATCGCATGGCAGACATTCGCCTGCTATTTCAGAGACTCTCACCGAGGTTTCCTTTAACGATTATAACCGTCCCTTTTGGTGCAAATGTTTGGATCTCTGCTGCACTTGTTTCATCGGATATATTCGCCAGGTAGAAATTTTGACATTCTTTTTCATGCGTCCGGTTGCTTTTATAATTAGTGGAATGATAAAGATCTTCCTAAGATTCCAATTTCTTCTCATGTCGTACATATGACCTTGGTGTTACTTATCTTTTCCCTCTCTGTTCTGTTTGAGCCGGCAATATTAGAGACACTGACTTAAACTAGGGTTTCTACATTCTTCCTTTTGTCCTATATCATTATTAGGGCTGTGACAACAGTATATTCTTTTCACTGTTTTGTCTCTTGAGTATACATCCGTTAATATCTGATATGTTTTTATATAGACGGATGTGGTTCTCGGTTGATTGACTGTATCTTACTGTGTCGGATATATACTTGAGAGTCAAAAGAATGAAAAGAATAATCTGTTATCACAGCTAAAATCGTTATGCCTGACTTAATCATTCCATATTTTAGGTTTACATGGATAGCGATTGCATAGTCACCGCGAGTGGAGTATGACTTATTTTGAACAGTTATCTCTGATGTATATTAGATTTCAGTAAAAATGCTATATGAAACTTAAGTGCGACAGACCGACTTAAATGCTATTTCAAATTTGGATGTGGCGGGCGGACAGAGCCCATCATAAAGATGCATGTACGTTTCTATAAATTAAATCCATGATGACTCTTGCGTTTTTTTTTTTTTACTCGATTACATTAACCTCGCCTTCCCCCTCTTTTTTTTCTCTCTCTCTCTGTCTCTATTCATTATTCTATAAATGCTCCTTTTTGCAACCCCCTATCCACGCCTTAGTTCCCGGGTCTGATTCTCTCATGCCGATCGGCCGCCATTGTTCTATCCGGATGCTGACGTATCAATTAAAAAGCTGTGTAAAATCAGATGATGACTCAACCTACCAGTCACGTGACTACCGTCAGCTGACTTTCAAGCAACAGTTTACTCTGTCTTCCTTTATTCAATTGTTTATTTATTTATGCATTTTATTTCTTCATCCATATGGACCGCGATCTTGTCTAGGAACGAATAGAAATCGCCATGAAAACTCTTTCATTTTTGGACTTCATTTTAGCATTCCACTCTAATTTTCTATAAATTTCTATTTTTAACTTTACTCTGCTCTTTATGGATGTCTTAGCGTGAACACAGACCCCACTTTATTATTGTAAAAAAAAAATAATTAATTAATAGCACCATTGAATTTCTTCGTAGCATTTTATTCGCGAAATAGGCGTATGACGTTTTCTTTATCCAACGAAAAAAAACATATATGAAAGTAGACTTTTATTTAAAATTCAACACGAATACCAGCATTCGCTCCCAATCTTCCTGGGAGTTGCATCTATTGCTTTCACAAGTAACTATTTTTTTACTACCCAATTATCACTTTTCATAACTAAAAACACTCGAGGATGAAGGGTTACGTGGATAGGTGTACTGATAGTTCGGTTAAAGTCAAGGTTATCTGCTCTGTTTGATTTCCGGTTACTACCCCGTAGACAGGACGACGGTGACAAGCAAGATACAGTTTATTCTAGTTAATGATTATATTTCTCTTAAATAGTGTGAAAATCCCCTTTCCCCATGTTAAAAATGGCTTTCTTGTTTATGCCTAATTATGAAGCCAAATAGACAGCAGAAAACCGGAAGCCCAAAAAAAAAAAAAAAATTTTTTAAAAACAAAAAAAAAAAAACAGACGATATTTACTATAAGCGACACTTGAATGATGATGGTTATTATAAGATGATACAACTTACCTAAAAAAAAAATCGGGATTATTTTTCAATGTTCAATGTAAGGGTGCGTGTGTCTAGTTAGTTTTTGTCATTATACCATCCTTCAAGGTATTAACCCCTCTTTTTTTTTTGGGGGGGGGGAGGAAATAGTGTAGTATCTTTTATACAGTCATGATACCATCTTCCCTTCTCTTCTCTCACTTTCTCTTTCCCTCTCTTATAGAAATAGCACCGGACGAAACATTAAACCACGTAATAAAAAGAGCTAAAAAAAAAAAGAGAAGAAAATATATACTATTTCAAGGTCAAAAACTTGCCAACAATAAGTGTTAAATAGATAGATTCAGACTCAGAAAACAGCAATTCTTCCCCCTTTGTCAGAAATATCGCTCATAGAATATGAGGACTAAAAGAAAATGAAAGTAAATGTTAAGAGTGTGTCGAATGTGAAAACGATCCACTTTCTACCCCTTTTTAAAGATGAAAGCGTAGTATTTTTTCTCCGGTCATGATACTATCTTCCCGAACATTACCTCCTCCCTTCCGAAGGTAGGCGTATCGTAGTATCGGTTCTGTTATCATGCTACCACTATCTCATGATTACCTGATTTTTGGAGGGTGAGGTATTTAATCTGTCATCATGTTACTATCAACCCAGGAATAACCTCCTTCTTTTTGGAACGGGGGTTGTAAGTACCTATTCTGTTGTTGTAAAGGCATCTTCCCAGATTTTACTTCCTCCTTTGGAAGGGCAGTATAGTATATAATCAAATAACACTGTAATTAAGAGGAAATAGTCATCATACACCAAGGATCGTTTATAAACGAGCAAAATATTTGTTTTGGATGGATGAACAACGCGTACAGAAATATGCCGGCAAGTTGAAATGCAAAAATTTCATTTCAACTTGCCGACATATTTCTATTACTTTTGTGCATGCGCAAATTCATTCAGAGCTTGGAGTCGTTTAATTTGAAATCTTTCTGGTCTCTCTGTCGATAGCTCAAACGATAAGCAACACGCGGCAGGAGTGCAAAATGTTTTGGTTTCGAGTCATTAAAAAAAATTTTTTTTTAATCAGTACTATATATTTATTACGATATAATATTCAGTAAAACAAAATGGGCTCTGCTTGTATTAAAGCAGTTTTAAATGCCTTATTTTTTTTTTTTATTAAATAGTCTAATACATATTTGTAACTACAAATCAAATCAAATGAATTAAACATCATTATAAACACACATCCAATAAAGAATGTTCCCGGAGAAATTCTTTTTCATTCGGACGCGTTCTAGATGGTGAAATGAAACTTTCCGCCAAACTCTAAGCTGACGAAAATCATAAGGGACGGTTTGCTGATAAACACCGTTTGCCTTTATCCACGTTTACAACCAGAAGTCTCCATCAAGGAACAATTTTCTCTTTAACCATATAAGTAAATAACGCTTTTTTTAAACATATGTGGAAATGAAAGTTGTGTCATAAATCTGAAAACCGGATGTCATTGCCTTTCCCGGGGAAGGGAGGAGATAGGGAAGGATAGAATTGGCACTCGCAGATAATGACGAATATCACTGGCATTCTTTGAGTTGTCAGTTTGACTGAAGCCATCATTCGTAAGTAGTGCCAACTTCATAAGAATACAAGTATGTCTGCTGACATATCAGTAACGCTTCGTGAATTATAATCATTTTGGCTTCTACACAAATCCTTTTAAGTAGATTTATTTTGAACTTAAATTTCTAATTGCAAAAAAAAAAAAAAAAAAATAATGAGAGACTGTTATATATACAATTGTTTAACCAGCGTGATCTGTGGAAATTCCACAGCGGACCCTTTCATATGTAATATATTGATGTTGGCATTCTGTGGATGTTCAGCGTCAATTGAGACGCTCTGATATTATTGTAGCTCTTTTGTTAAAAGTGGCAAAGTAAGCTAGCAGGGACGCCCGACGTAGCCCTGTCTTAAAATGCGCTTATATATGATGTTTCAATTTATACAGATTTCGTATATATTTTTATAGAGTCAATTTTCTTTCGATTCCCATATAATATAAAATTGTGATTTATAAAATAAAAAAAGTATATCCATATTACTCGGGAACATAAGCTTCAACTGAAACCGAAAGCAAAACTTATGAAGAATATATATATATATATATATATATATATATATATATATATATATATATATATATATATATATATATATATATATATATATATATATAACTTGCGTTCCTTTAGTGGAAACAGAAACCAAAACTTATGAAGAATTCTTGGCTTGGTAAAATTATTTATTACAAGAAATGAAAGGTCATAACAATATAACGACAGTCACTCGGAGGAAAAAAGATGTATACGTGACACACAAAATAACGCACACGCTATCGTATTAATATATAGATATATTACGACTGACATGTAAAAATTGATTTACGTTTCAAGTTAATGATATATATATATATATATATATATATATATATATATATATATATATATATATATATAATGAAAATTACAATTGAATTTACCAAAATGGTCCAAGATGGTAAAATTAAAGTAAATTACAAATATTAAAGAATTAATATTTATAAAATTATCACAGCCAGATATAAAAGCTCGATAATACCAAATAGAAAATAGAGCTTATAATATGAGCAAACAGTTAATGAAATATGTTAAAAAACACTTTGAAATGAGTTAAAAACATCTTTAATCTGAAAAGGATACACTAGATAAATGGATTATCCTTAATCCGCGGAGTTTCGAAGAAATACTTTCCTTCTCATCAAAAGGTAGGAATTAGCAAAATGCGGGATCGGATTTTGCATGCAGAAGTATTTGATGAAACAACAAAAAAGTCAAAGATCTTACTTGAAAACAAAATAAGTTAAGAAGAGGGAATATGGTAAAGAAAAAGGTGATTACACATTAATGGATAGTCTGGTGCAAGATAAAAAATCCAGTGACAGTAAAATCCAAATGTAAAACTTCAAGAAAGTTAAAAGAATTTCCATTTGTACAGGTAAAATCTAAGGAAATCCCGTAATTAGAAGAAGATGGTCCATAATAATCCAAAGGCAAAAATCCATGGAATAATTCACAAACATGTGTACAAGGAAAAAATAATATTAATAAAAGAAAAATAAGATGTGCTTTTCACTCTACTTCTGAGACATAACTATAACTTGGATTTTACTTGTACAAATGGAAATTTTTACTTGTACAAATGGATATTATTATTATTATTATTATTATTATTATTATTATTATTTGTACTTGAAGTTCTCGCACAAACCATTATTAGAGACTAGCCTGGGCACTCAGCGTTGTCCGGTGTTGCCCAGCGTTGCCCGGCATTGTCCGGCGTTGCCCAGGGTTGCCCGGCGTTTCCAAGAGGTGCGTGTTGAGTAAAAAAAAAAGTAGTAATAGGCAGGCAGGCAGGCAGGCTCGACCCCGTATCGCGAAGGAGGAGAAGAACGTTAAAAAAACGTGACGTGTTTGCTGTTGCGCCTATCGCCAAACCAGAAGTGACGTAAGTTTAATTTAAGGCTAGACAATCGAAAATAAGAGATGACTTTCGAAAATATCGGCGAAAAAAGCGACCCCTCCCTGTAGAAAGTGCCCTGTTGAGGGTGAAGGAATTAATTTTTGGGGGTAATTTTTCGATATTTGTCGTCTGAAGAGTCGAGCCCCAAAATGATGCCAATCTCGTGAAAATCGGTCGTCTCTATCAAAATGTTTAGGTAGACATACAAACATACATGCAGACATACATTTAAACAGACAGGTGAGATTTATATTATAGAAGATTAATCAGTGACAACACCCGGTGGTGTTCCATGAAGTCTGACTTTCCAGTACTCTTTACCTCTTTCGAGAACCTTTACAAATGATATTGCGTTATCGCAACGGCCATTTATCATTGACTTTTCGCTGGCCTTCACTGGAGTTTGGGTAGCCATAAGATTTCCCAGGGTCCCAGTATTGTTCGCACTCGTCCAGTGGAGGTCTGATTAGTGTTTTCCCCCTCAGCCTTTTTTTATCCCTCTTGACCCTTCACGACTATCTAATGTGGTGCCATTCGATACTAACACCACCATTGTTTAGGAAAGAAATATTATTAAAATTTACTGGGAATAAATAATCAAATAATTCTTAGTTGATTTCATGTCGGTGTATACTGAGAATCACGAATATTACTGGCACATTTTATATATCATCGAAATGACAATTACAACAAGTGAAGTATGTATCGTCCCCCGTGAGTGCACAGTGACCGAGGCATAAAAATGACTAAATACAGCATTTGCCCACCCACCTCCTATTTAGCCCCAAAAGTCCCGAAGGGACGTAAAATCTTGGTGAAAATTAACAAACAGTGCATTTTAGACCTTAACATATGTAAATTTGAGTTCTGCAAAAAAAAAAAAAAAGAAATGTCTAAGTCCATCATTTGCCCGACCCCCCCCCATTTATCCCCCAAAGTCCCCAAGGTTTTAAAATATTTAAATTTAAGTTCAGCACCATGCAAAACTGCTAAATAGATGTACACATAAAATTTTGGACAAATATGGTAACATAGTCCCAAAAATGGAGTGTTTTTATTAGCCCTAAAAGAGACCCTTGGGCACATCCAAGAGTTATCGCGAAGTATAGACAAACAAAATTATATAGAAATCAGTCAGTTACAACTTTTCAGAAAGTTTTATAAAAATCCAAGACATCAATTTTTAATAAGCACAAAAGTGTCAATTTTAGCCATTTTAACCCGTATTAAGTATTTTAATGGCACCCATAGGGTGGGGTCGGGGGGGTCAACCGAAGTTTTCCCGGAAAATCCGTTCAGTTACTTTTTTACTCATATCATGTTTAATGTTTGTGCAAAATTTCAAAAAACTCTAAGGCGTAGTTATTGAGAAAAGTGCGGACGGACAGGGGTGAATTTACAGGTCCACCCTCCTTTTGCCGGGGGACCAACAAACGATCGGTTTGAATTCAGCATTGCTAATAACAATGGCGTTTCCTTATGATTTCTTATTCGTTGCTGGTTGTCATTTGGTTGCCTTGAAATTCTATACGGCATTAACCGTTTCAAAATCAGAGTTGAAACAACTGAAAATGACTGACAGA
This sequence comes from Euprymna scolopes, assembly GCF_053919585.1. NCBI lineage: Eukaryota > Metazoa > Mollusca > Cephalopoda > Sepiida > Sepiolidae > Euprymna > Euprymna scolopes. Next base: position 76,444,740 of record NC_136487.1, on the reverse strand, counting down.
ATATCCGGAGGGAAAATACAATCGTCTGAGTTGCTAAGAACAATTGAAGAATACAATATGGAGAAATAGCAATAAACAGGCGATGAAAAATGCAACAGATTACAATGCGAATATGCTTATTGTTCATTTGTGTCATTTATGTTCACGTATTTTATTACGAACTGAAGGACACTGTCTACAACCTCGTCAGAGCATATAAAAACGCATTTATCCGACACCTGCGCTCTTGTCCAACACTTAAAACTCAACATTTTTGCCAAGACACTCAGTTTACAATACTCATTTAGAAAATACAATAATATTGAAGCACACAGCTAACAAATACAAACTACGTATATTAAAAACATTGTAAATCAAAACAAAAACGCCATTCATTAACAAAATCGATGTTAATAATGATGATAACATTTTAAAGTGCTTATTATACTATTGCTAATACCTTATTAATAAATTGACTAACCATCTATTATTCATCGCGTAAAGTATTGATAAATATTTAAAAGAAACACACGTTCTTTACTAGTTAACAATCCCTACAGATTGAACCAGATGTATCTGAAAATTTTATTGTCCAAAAACGAGTCCAGTAAATGCATCAACTAGTCCAAGAATTGAAACCCGAAAATCAATGGAAAACTTCGAACGCATTAAAAGAAAAATATGTAGAAACGTATTTTCGTATTTTCGTTGTATTCAAAATTATATATATATAAATTCCTAAATTATGCTATATATATATATATATATATATATATATATATATATATATATATATATATATACATACATATATATATACATACATATATATATATATATATATATATATATATATATATATATATATATATATATATATATATATATATTTAAACATATCCAAGGGGGTCTTTATAGAGACGATGCCATTTTTACTACAACAGCCAGGCCAAGAGAGTACACCAAAAGAATTCAAAATTACATTACTTCTTTAATAACTTTGGCCTTTCTATAATTATCGAACCGAACAAAAAAACTTCAAATTTTCTAGACATTACACTTAATCTTAACACCGAGACTTATAGCCCCTTATCATAAACCCAATCTTACGCTTTTCTACGTCCATAAATCTTCTAACCACCCCAACTCAATTATAAAATCTATAGTACCATCCGTCTCTGGAAGAATTTCTACTCTTTCTGCCGATAAAAAAACTTTTAATCAAAATGTTACTTTCTTCAATAATGCCTTAAGAAACTCGGGACACAATGAAAAGATTAAATACAACAATTATGCTCCTCCTGCAGGCCGCCTTAAATCTGTAATCACACACAATATGATTCCCGCCTTAAATCTGTAATTGTTACATGATAAGGGCTTAATATGACTCCCAAAAAACAGTTAAAAAAACAAGATCTGCCGCTATCAATTGCAATGAACCAGTCTACATATATAATCCAAACCAAAATACTAATCGTAATACCTCTAACCTACCCGTTCGTACCAGCAGAAAGAAAAATATTTGGGTTAATCCTCCATTTAGCGTAAATGTCAAAACTAATATGCCTAAGGAATTCTTCAACATTGTACATAACTCTTTCAGATACCCACACAGATATAGTTCTATTTTCAATAAAAACTCAATAAGGATTTCTTATTAAACTATGCCTAATTTAGCACAAAGAATCTTAACATCTAATAACAAAAAAATTAAATCAGCTCAAAAAATCCCTTTCCCAATTAAACCCAAAACTGACTGTAATTGTAATAACAAACAGTTTTGCCCATTCAACAATGATTGCATCCATAAAGATGTTATATATTCATGCACAATTACAGAGCTCCCACGCAGTCCTCCCATAACAGACACTAATATTTTGTCTTCTAATTATCCCCCTTCCCATCCTCCATCTGATATAGGTACTAATCACACGAGCATCTATAATCATACAACCAGCAATAACAATAATAATAACAATAATAATAATGAGAATAAGGATATTTCTCCTAACAGCCATCCTAACACTAACAACGCCCATTATCCCCTCCTAAACAGTCCTCGTACAATCATTGTCCCGCCCTTTGTTTAACACAATGAACAAAATTCAAACTATTTCTCTAATACAAATCAGCAAATTAATATTAATTTCAGACCTCGAGCTTTTAATAAAGTCCATACATATATCGGCGCTACTTCAACATTAATTAAGAAAAGAATATCAAACCACATTTCTTCTTTTACCAACCAAAATTCTAATAATAACTAAGGAACTTCTCTAATCATGTTACCCCTTCTCAATCAAATGGGCCATCCTAAAAAAAGGTTACGTCTTATACTCCAGGCTCTAAGTCATGTCGCCTCTGCACAACCAAAGCTATAACTATTATTACTTTCCCTCAAAGTAGCAATATAATAAACTCTAAAAACGAACTGATGTCTTTCTGCAAACATAAGTCCAAATTCACTTATGGTAAATTTGAAATTACATAGCCTTTAATTTAACCTTTGATATATATATTCTTTTCTATAACATTATCGTTTTCTCTACATACTTTCTTAATATTTTACAACTTTAATTTTTTTTTTCTTCCTTGGCCGGTTTTTCATCTGTAATTTCCGTTTTTAGCGTTCAAATATTCCTATCTATCAATATATTAATCTACCTACACTTTTATATTTTGCATGTGTGTTTACTTATACGTTACTATATGCATTTACTTACATACTTACTTGATAAACTTACATACTTACTTATAAATTACTTACTTGCTTTATCCGGAATTTGAAGATATCGGCCTCTCTCCCCCATTTAGTTTTTTTTAATTTTTTTTTTTAATTTATTTATCCATCTATTTACTTATATGTATGTATGTTCGTGTATGCGGGTGTGTTAGTTGTATATATATATATATATATATATATATATATATATATATATATATATATATATATATATATATGTATGTATGTATGTATGTATGTGTGTGTGCGTGTGTGTAATTGTATGGATTCATATATATGTATGTATGTACTTATATGTGTACGTATTTATTTTATATTTCGTCTTGTTTGATTTAGTTGTCCTTCAAAATCTCCTGCTGATAATTCAATTCTTAAATAATAACTTGTAAATTTCAATTGACCTCTTTTTTGCTTAAAATTTTTTGCGCTTTTAACGTTATCTTGTCTGGGTCATTTTGCGATTGATTTTTCTATTTTAAAATTATTCCGAATATCATTCAACTTTTTTCTCCTCCTTTCTTTTTCTTCTTCACCCATTTTCTTTAATTCAGTCGAGCTGTATATTTGATCCATTTCTTTTTTACGCACATTTTATCTTTCTTTTAATAATATATTGGAATTCTTTCCCTTTTCCTTGTACCTATTTGTGAATTATTCCATGGATTTCTGCCTTTTGGATTACTTTGGACTATCTTCCAATTACGCAGTTCCCTTGGATTTTACTTGTGCGAATGAAATTTTAACTAACTTTCTTGGATTCTGAATCTTTGGATTTTACCGTCATTGGAAATTTTACTCTTATCATATATATCTTATATATATATATATATATATATATATATATATATATATATATATATATATATATATCTTATATATATTATATATATATATATATACATATATATATATATATATATATATATATATATATATATATATACATATATATATAATAATGGAATACAATAAATCTACTGGTATGCAAATCCAAATTATTTTTTCATTTAATTTTATTTACCCGTCTACAGATATCTTTTGTTTTTTTTTATTCACAAATTAATTGAAAACTTTAACTGAATTTTGAAACTGATATATGAAAAAAAACTTCTTACCGGATTGATATAATCCAAGATTTTCCGGATATCCAATCAAGCTAAAGAGAAACTGTGGAAATATGTATATATTGGATTGTTACCAGCTTCCTTGGATTTATGACGATACGCGTTGGATCTTTGTACCTACCGAATACCAAGAACTTCCATTATAGGATTTAGCATGCACTTTCGAACTGAAGTTCAATATCCTTTTTTGCAGCATCAATATACAATTTCTCTTATTCTATGTAGCTAAAGTGATTTAAAACTTTAAAAACATTTATTTTCTATGTTTATTCCCTGTAGCAAATCAGGTGCAAGATTCCTCCGAGGAGATGTATAAACATCGAAAACTCACAGGTTAAGGAAATATATTTTACTATACTGTATTTTTTGTCTTGCATACAATAAAATTTCTATATTTGGAATTTAACTTTTTCAAATCACAAATTTTAAGTTCTTAAATTATGATAAATATATATATATATATATATATATATATATATATATGTGTGTGTGTGTGTGTGTGTGCGTGTGTGCGTGTGTGCGTGTGTGTGTGTGTGTGTGTGTGTGTGTGTGTGTGTAATGGACTCTCTCGTCGATTTCGACATATGACATTCCGACGATCATTTAATGAACCGTGTGTTTGAATCTAGAGTGATATTTAAGACCCGCCAATGAAATGGAATGAAAACCATAGACCGAGCAGGATTTTGAGCGAAGAGTGCGCATTGCTCTGACACTCTCTGAAGCGCTATTCCTTTCTCTTGTTTCTCGCAGCCTGGCGATGTTGGATGCAGAAAAATTCTTGATTCCAGTGTAAATTGCACTCCTCCAAGCCTTGCGGTTTGAGGCAGTATTTTCAAAATCATTGCCCGCAATATTTGCAGCTGCAAGATTCATTTTCAGCTTATCCTTAAACCTGAGCAATAGTTTTTGATTATATATATATATATATATATATATATATATATATATATATATATATATATATACATGAGAGAGAGAGTAGCAATATTATTTGGTACATTGCTTTTTTCGTATTTTTCTCAAAAACTATCAAGTAAATTTAAATGAAATTTACACTCAATCTTTGAACAGATTTTATCTAAAAATAAAACAGAAATAAAGATATACTTAGTTGACAAATATTTATTTAATAAAAAATTAAATTACCCGTATGAAAAAGTATGTAACACATTGTCACATTTCAGTCATTTTTTCTTGCTACAGTATTTTAACCAATCAGAAAGTTTACTCTTAAGCAGTCATTTAATCTTGCTACAATATTTCAATCAATGAGAAGGCACCGCAGGGTTCCGGATCCTCACAGGTCAATTGATAACAGCTCTCAGACACTGCTTCTTCATTACTGTTTTAAAATGGTTAAAGCAAAGGAATTCACTAATGATATGCGCTAGGAAATAATAGCAAAGCATAAAGATGAAAAGAGTTACGGAAAATAGCTTTAGAAGTAAATTTGGTGGTGAGTACAGTTAGAGTTGTCGTGAGAAAGTGGAAAATAACGGGTGATAATGCTAAAAATCATCTAAGAAGTGGTCAGCCACGCAAATTTAATAACGTTACATTGTTCATAACGTAAAGATAGAACCATTTCTGACTTGTTGAGAAATTCAGAAGGATTTGCAGGAAGCAGATATTGAAGTAAGCAAGGATACAATCAAGAGAACATTAAATCGTACAGGCCTCTATTCTAAATCACTGAGAAAGACTCTATTGTTTAGTCTTAGATATGTGAAAAATCGTTTGAAATTTGTTTAAAAATATCAATGTGAATTGGATGACTTCTGGAACAAAGTTATTTGGTCAGATGAAACAAAAAATGAGCTTTTTGGAAGAAACATGTGCACCTGTGTATGAAGGTAAAAGAGCACAGAATTTAAAGCATCTAATACCATTCTCGCTGTAAAATTTGAAGATGGAAATGTGATATTCGAGGCTGCTTTTCTGCAAATGGGGTTGGCGGAATGGAAATCATAGAAAGGGAAATGAATGCAGCAAAATACACGAGGATTTTGTCAACGAATCTATTCAAGAGTGCCGCAAATTTCGGTTTGGGCCGTGATTTTATATTCCAGCAAGAAAATGACCCAAGCACAAGGCTAAAATAATTATAAAATGGTTTAAGGATAATGGGATTCTGTTGTTCTATGGTGTTCTACAGTGACCTAGCCAGTCATCGGATCTAAATACCATAAAAAATCTGTTGTAAACTTTGAAGTTGAGGATGCATGCAAGAATATCAAGGAATTAAAGAAAATTTGCCAATAAGAATGGCTGAAACTAACAACAAGTGCTTGTATGAAACGAGTAGACAGTTATGGAAAACGTTTGGTGGCTGTAAGGTAGAACAGATAATATTTAAATAAAGATTAATAAATGTGTTACATACTTTTGCATACGGGTAATTTGATTTTTCGTTAATAAATATTTGTCAACTAAGTATATTTTAGTTTCCTTTATTTTTAAATAGATAATATCTGTTCAAAGGTTGAGTGTAAATCTCATTCAAATTTACTTGATATTTTTTGAGAAATACGAAAATACTAATGTACCAAATACTTTTGTTACCCACTATATATATATATATATATATATATATATATATATATATATATATATATATATATATATATATATATATATATATATATATATATATATAAAATAAAATAAAAATTCAATTAACTTTCTTGGAGTTATATATTTGGATTTTACCGTCACTGGATTATCTATCTTCCACCAGACTATCCATTCATGTGTAATCACCTTTTTCTTAACCATATTCCCTCTGCTTCACTATTTTGTTATCAAGTAAGATCTTTGACTTACTTGTTGTTTCATCAAATATTTTTGCATGCAAAATCCGATCTGCTAATTGCTACCCTTTGATGAGAAGGAAAGTATTTCTTCGAAACTCCGCGGATTAAGGACTATCCACTTATCAAGTGTTTCTTTTTCAGATTAAATATGTTTTTAAATCATTTCAAAGTGTTTTTTAGCATGTTTTATTAACTGTTTGCTCGTATATATATATATATATATATATATATATATATATATATAGAGAGAGAGAGAGAGAGAGAGAGACAGACAGACAGACAGACAGACAGACGGACAGACAAAGACAGAGAGAGAGGGGATGAGAGGGGGGTTATCTGTAAGTAACTTCCTATTCTAAAATTACTATGATATATTTTTGAAGTTAAATTTCTCCAATTAATGAATATGAGAAGAAAGTATATTACATGTTCTTTTATTTAAAATTCCATACAGGCCCTATCATTTGCCACCAGCTTTTCAAGTCGACCATAAATCGCATCAACTGATTTCACAAGAAACTCTTGCGAGATGGAACTAATAACGTCACGGATTTTCCCTTCAAGATAAAACAAACAAATTCACATAACAGATCTGAAAAGAAAAAAAAAGAGCAGAAACTTAATTACAACACATTATTTAACATGAGCACACAAAAAAAAACGAGAAACATATTACAGCATTTGAATAAATTATAGTTATTTTATAACACGGAGTTTCGGATCACCCTGTATATATGTGTATGTATGTATCTATTTATCTCTTTCTGTCTATATATGTATATGCATGTACATTAAGGTAGGTCGATTTTCAACTATTTTGGGAAAATGTAAAATGCCGGAGCAGAGAAAGTTGCACACACATATTGAGAATACAAATGTAAATAAAAACTAGGTTTCTAACATCAGCCGTTAGATGAGCATTTGATTTTTAAGATTGTCTACTTTGAGACACGGAAAAGTCATTATCTTTTGAATATTTATGCATATATATATATTTTACATGGAAGTCACCACTTATCAAGGCCCGGAAGCCACTCGGGGATAAGGGTTATTGCGTGTACAGTAATCAATGGGATAGTATCGTAGTAATCGTTAGTATTGGAGATTTGATAAAGTGTCTTACTTAAGGGGTAGGGTCATCAGGAATTGTTTTATGTTGGACTTGAAGACATCTAAGTTGTAGTCAGGTGGGAAAAAGGCAGACGGAAGAGAGTTCCACTGGCGTGCACTTCTGGAATCTACGTTTTAGTTTTGGCACAGTTAAAGAGTGGGGAAAATTTTTGACAGCGGTTTCAGCTAGAAATTATTTAGTATTTTACACTTTTAATCATAATAAGTAGTGCGTTTATTTATGTAAATAAACTATATATAACTATATAAATACATACATAGAGAAATAAAAAGGAACAAACTGTGTTATGTGCTCATCAACGTTTCGTCTTTATTTCGAGACTTCCTCTAAATGAATGAGACAAAGACACCAGTATAAATATTTGAAAATGTTTCATGTCCAAAGTGTGACGCTGTTCTATTTCAGAAACGGAAAAAGACGTTGGAAATTAAAAAAAGGAGGGGAGCTTGTGTTGTTAAACAGAGGAAGATTTTTTATAACGTCATATAGTCGTTAATATGTTTTGAAAAGATATGAACGCAGTTAATATTCTTACTGGAGAGAAATATATCTGTTAAAATTCAAATATAGGTTTGTAACAGAAATGAAATGAGTGTGTTTTTGTTATGTAATTTATTGATGGATATTATATGTATTAATTATTATAGGGGTATTTCTATTGTGTGAGAAGGTTAACCGGTGTCTACAATTAAATTATGTTCTTTTAATAAAAGTTTACTTATTAATGGCGCTACATTATATAAACCTGCACGTTGTTTAATTGTGCTTGAATTTGCGATAAGCGCTGATTCAAGAAGTCTCCGGCGCGGTTTATTTGAAATAAATTTAACTGTTTTTGCTTGTTTAAAGTCAAAGGTGTGATTATGCTGCAAGGAATGAGAGAATAATGCACTTAGAGAATTTCTATTTTTTATATTTCTTTTATGTTCATTGAGCCTTTTTTCTAACTTATGCTGGTTTTCACCAACGTATCTACAATGACAATTTTACCAAGGAATAATGTATATGTCTCCATTGAAAACTGGTTTGTTTTGGAGATTTTTCGTAGTTTTTAATATTTGTCCTATAGTTATGATGTGGTTTGTATGATTGAAATTCCTAGTTTGTTTAGTGTGTTACAGATTATTGTATTATTGGTGTGTGTTGTGGTGGCACACATTCATTTGCATATGTGGATAGTAATTACACATAAATAAGAAGACTCAGTTAGTCTGAGTGTGTGTTCACCAACAGCCACCGAAGGCCGCCGAGAGCAGATATGTTTCTCCAGCAAAGACTCTCTTATTTGACACCATTATGTAAATATCCTGTAAATATACCTTTTCCTAAAACACTTCTTATTTGACCTACCTTTGTTTGTTGAGTCGTCATTTGTATTGCTTTCTACGTTACTTGTTTCAACCTGCAAACTTAACAGTAGGTAAAAGAAGGTGTCTGTTTATGCGAGCAAGGTCTGGTGTACATGATTTTTTTATTATTTATCATGGAAAATATTTGTGTGACTTTTCGCTTAGCATTCAATATTAAATATGTCGGATATTGCCAGGTTTTCAAAATGTTTGTGAGGCATTTGAATTCTTCGTCCAAATATTCAGGACTGCAAATTCTGAATACGCGTAAGAAGAAACCAATTATCATACTTGTTTTTATTTTGGTCTTATGGTGTGAATAGACGTATGTCATCATTTTTGTGTGTAGTTTAGCGGTGAACTTTGATATATATATATATATATATATATATATATATATATATATATATATATATATATATATATATATATAGTAATGTGATTGATAATTTAAAATTCACATTAGAATTAAAAATTAAAAATCTGTTTCATAAGGAGGAACAACAAAAAAGTCAATAATTTGTACGATCGTTTTGGAAACGATGTTTTTATTGTGATAGACATTAAGCCACAGACAATAATTTGGACATATAGTTTTTTTTAAAAAAAGTCTCCTCTTCAGCAAAAGTATTGGGTGTTTTTTTCTATATATATATATAAGACACCATAAATAAACCTAGCAATTTTTAAGTAAGGCAGATGTATCTGGAAAAAATTAAAATAAAAAGGAAAATATTTACTTGATAAGAAAAGTAATATAGGTTGAGAATAAAAAATAGAATAAAATTATAAATCTGAATTTGGTTTAAATATAAGGTTATAATAATATGTTTTTAATAAGAGTTAAGAATTATATATATATATATATATATATATATATATATATATATATATATATATATATAAAACGCACGCTTCTGTTCAGGATCCTGTTTGCTATTTACCAAAACTGGTGGGAACCAAGCCGCTGCTCAGCTACTTTGGATTTAACGGACTGAGCATATAGCCCTTTTGCATTTTTTTTATTACTCTTTTTCAGTGGTTGCTGGCAGTCCTGAAGACAGCTTTAGTCTCAGTGCATCTATTACGTTGGTAGCTATGGAAAAAGTGATTTCTGTGCGCGATGGCAGCAGCACATTCTGGGGAGAACCATGGCTGGCTGTTAGGTTTTTGTTGGAATTTTTGGATGGTATGAATCAGTCTATGCCTACAATTAGCCATTCGGTCAGGTCTGATACTATGGAGGACCCATCTTTTTTAAACATGGAATGCAGTGGTAGATCGGATATAAGTGTACGGAAGCTATCCCGGTCAGCGGTCAGCGGTCAGCGGTTAGTAATTTTACTATCACATTAAAATACAATCTGCTCTTTAGACTACTGTTCTAACCCCCTTTATATATATATATATATATATATATATATATATATATATATATATATATATATATATAAGACGTGTTTAATAATATATATATATAAGAAGTGTTTAATAAACCGTTACCATAATCAACCCCCGCACTTAAAACATAATTCTCTCTCTCCCCCCTCTCTCTCTCTCTCTCTCTCTCTCTCTCTCTCTCTCTCTCTCTCTCTCTCTCTCTCTCTTATATGTCCCTTTTAACTTTACAGCTCCGAGACGATTGTCTGGTGGAATAAACCCTTCAAATTCCTAAGTTGCTTTACTTAATGAAATAATTAGATTAAGAAACCACATCCAACTCCTTTTGTTTAGTTTAAAGCAATTAGCCTCGTTCCTTGGAGACAAACAACACGCGCGCGCATAATGTCGCGAAATGCATGACTTTAAAGGGGACTACAATATTAATGATTAAATTACTTTGTTAGGCCAAATTATTACGTAGCCCGTTTTTACGGTGGCACTTGTATATTTTATGTCTGGCCACTAATTAGAACTCAAATGCATAGTATTTATTTTTTAAGTTTTTAAATAAACGGTGACAAATTAATATTAGTCATGTATTTTTTATGTTTTGCTATCTTCAGTTAGATTAGGTTGAGCACTGACATAAGAAAATATTTTCCAGTGATTCTAGTGTTTTGTCACATAATTAAGTTGATTTAAACTTAACTGTGACCAGCCGAGGATATAGTCTACGGTAATCATATAGTACCACTCATGATGGAAGACTGATGTAGAACTTGAACTGGCTAATGGGCCCTGGTAACGTCATGGGGAGCAGCATGACAATTATGCGCCTTGGCGGAAGAACTAAAGAATCAGTCAATGGCAGGGCACAAAGACGCTGAGTGGAAGAATCATTAAGAGATCAACGATCAGGTTCAACGAGTCTAATTGTGAAACTACTGCGATTCGCCTGTAGACGTAGCTCACACAGGTGATATTATCCGAGCTATCGAAAGATTCAATATGACTCTAAATCAAACCAGAATTCCATACCGCATCAACTGCCACACGGGTAACCAAGGGTCGATACTTGGTGTGTCGGCACTGGCCACAGCTATCGACAAGTTTACTACAGCACCAAAACCTAGGCTAGCAAAATGTAGACATCCCATCAAAATATCCACCTTTAATGTACGGACACTTCAACCCACATGTCAAATGTCAGAACTTGTTGCTTCATCCAAAGAACACGATATCGATATTGTGTGTATTCAAGAGCACCGTCTCTTCCACAACGACATGGACATAAAGTACCATGAAATTGGTAACAGCTGGACACTTGTATCAGTGTCAGCATGGAAAACTGCGAAAAATAGTACCATTGGGGGAGTAGGACTTCTGCTTAGCCCTCGAGCATTGAAATCATTGAACAGTGCTGAGAAAATAACACAGAGGATAATTCTTGCTATCTTCAGCGGTAATCCTGCTGCTACTGTTATTTGTTGCTACAGCCCTACCAACGTCAGTGACAAGCAAGAGATCCTGAATTTCTACGATGAACTGTCAGCAATAGTGCGCTCAACCCCCAAACATAATTTATAGGTTATCGGGGGTAACATGAATGCACACATAGGACGGGAAGACAACAAGCATAAGTTGTTTCTATCATGGAACAAACCGAAATGGAGAGTATCTATTAACTTTTCTCCTTGAAAACAACCTACAATGCATGAATATTCGTTTTCAGAAAAGACCCGGTAAGCTCTGGACCCATCAATCCCCAAATGGAGACAAGGCACAACTGGATTATCTTTTTATGAATAAAAAGGGGATCAATAGCTGTCATAACTGTGAAGATTACAGCGGTTTCTATGGTGTGTCTACTGATCATAAGATTGTAACCTCTAAGTTGAAGTTAAGTATACGAGCGAACAAAACTAAAAAAAAAATCATCTAGACAGCCCTACAACTGGTCAACGTTGTCACACGACAATCAGATCAAACAGAGATTCATATTAGAACTGCAAAACAGATTTGATGCTTTACAAGCACAAGAACAGGAACCAACTGCTAATACCACCTATGAAAACTTCGTTAGATCGCACCAAGAAGCAGCAAAGACGTGTATACCTCTGAAGTCCAAGGTAAAACGAACAGTACAGTGGGAAAATGACAAAACAATATTAAAACGAGAAAAGTTAAAAAAACATAATCAAAATCAACATAAATACCCCACTCGACAGAATACAAAATTAAGGAAGCAGACGCTTAAAGAGCTTAGTATGATGTACCTATCAGAACAACAGAAGTATGTTCAAGAACAAATAGATCGAATCCAGAATGCAGCAGATAACAAACAATTATATCTGGCTTGGCAAGTAGTAAATGAGATATCTGGGCGCAAACGACCTGCCAAAGCTAAGTTAAAGGCAAACACTCCAGAAAATGCATGTTTAAAATGAAAAGCACATTTTGAAAAGCTACTCGGAAACAAATCAGAAGTGACAGACCAACCAATTCAGCCGATTGTTGTATAGGAACTCAATATTGACAAGGGTGATTTTACAATGGAGGAACTTCTAAATGTACTAAAGAAGACCGAGAACCGTAAAGCTGCAGGCTTAGATAACATACCTCCTGAAGTATGGAAGACAGGTGGCTTCAATGACATCCTTCTTAATTCATGCAATTCTGTATATAAACAAAAAGTTATTCATACATGGAGGGAAGGATGCATACTTCCCTTCCCCAAGAAGGGTGACCTAAGCATACCAAGCAACTACAAAGAAATAACACTCACTCCAATTGCAGCAAAAATCTACAATGCCATGCTTCTCAACCGTATCCAACCAAAGATCGAAGAAGTGCTCAGGAAGAACCAAAATGAATTTAGAAAGAATCGCTCTACTACTAGTCAAATACTTACTGTTAGGAGACTAATTGAAGGAGTCAAAGCCAAAATCATTGAGGCAGTCATGATCTTTGTAGATTTCTCCAAAGCATTCGACTCCGTACATAGAGGAAAAATGGGCAGCATATTAAAAGCATATGGCATCATAAATGAAGTCATTAATGCTATCATGATGCTATATGAGCACACTCGAGCAATGGTCAGGTTGCCAGATGGGGACACTGAATTTTTCGACATCCACACAGGGGTTCTACAAGGAGATCCTCTTGCCCCTTTTCTTTTCATTGTCTTCTAAAGTTTGTACTTCGCTCCTGTGTTGATATACACAACACGGTAGGCTTCACCCTAAATGAATCCAGAAGCAGACGTCATTAATCAGCATACATAACTGCTGCTGATTACGCAGACGATATTGCTTTCTTCGCGAACAACACTGCTGATGCGCAAACACTGTTACGTAAGCTAGAAAAGTCTTCAAATGACATTGGTCTCCACATTAATGCGGATAAGACAAAGTTTATGACTTTCAGTGTGAAAGGAGAGATCAGGGCTCTGGCTGGATCAACACTGAAAGAAGTCGCTGAGTTTACGTATCTGGGCAGCAACATAGCTTCCACAGAGAGAGAGAGAGAGAGAGAGAGAGAGAGAGAGAGAGAGATCGAAATTCGCAGCTAAAAAAGCATGGGCCGCATTGAATGGGCTGCGTTCAGTATGGACTTCGGGACTAACTAACAAACTGAAAAGGCAGTTCTTCAGGGCAGTGGTAGAGTCTGTCCTTGTTCACGGTGCTACAACCTGGACACTCACCAAAAGATTGGAAAAAAAAACCTAGACGGCACATACACCCGTATGCTACGAACAGTATTAAATATATCTTGGCAAAATCATCCCCCGAAGCAGCAACTTTATGGCAACCTACCTACCATATCTAATACTATCAGAGAAAGACGCCTACGATTTGCTGGTCATTGTCTGAGGAGCAAGCATGAATTGGTGAGTGATGTATTGCTATGAACTCCACGACACGGACGCGCAAGCAAAGGTCGACCTAGATCCACGTACATCCAGCAAATAGCACACGACGCCAACTGTGAACCTGAAGATCTGAGGCAACTGATGGAAGACAGGAGACTCTGGAGAGGAAGAGTCATATTGGTCCGGGCAAGGAGCCCGTCATGATGATCCTGATAATGTGACCACACATGAACGTTGTCATCCCACCGTTTGACGGCCCTTCTCGCTTTCGTTTTTTCTTCTATTGCAGAAAACAAAACAGAAAAAATATGACTAATTATTTGAGAGATATTTAGTTTCAAAACTTTTGATACTTCTAAAGAGTTTTAGTATCTTTTTCTTAGATTGCTAGAGTGATTGGTGTTATAGTCATGATTTGATGAAGTTCTTTAATCGGGATGTGATCTGTAAACCTGCTTTCAGTCATGAATCTTATATGATTTTGAAATATTTTTATTTTCAGCGGCAATGAATTTATGACCAATTTATTGGTCATATATAAAAAATATAATCTCATTGATAAAACTCACTATGTCTGACTGTGTGCATGCATCTCTCCATTTTTTCAAAATGCATCTCCTCTGAGACGCAAAATCGCAGAGTGGTACGAGACGGATCAAATATTGCATTTATTGTGGATCACTTTTCATGGGTTTTTAGCCAGTAAAAATAGCTTCTAATAGTGAGAAAATAAATTGGCAAGCGTAAGTTTACTTAAAGAGCTCTTGTATGCATGCGCAAGCATACGTTTATACATTAAAGTCGGTTCATTTTTAGCTACTCCTCACCTGTTTGACGAAAACTTAATCGTTAACAACTAAGGCTAGAACTCTAATTGTTTTGGTATCGATCTTAGCTGATGGCACCCAAATCATATTTTTTTTTTTACTTTTGTGATTTCTACTACATATTAGGTACAATATAATAATCAATAGAGAATCGGTTCTTTAATAATAAATACGAAATCTTTATGAATTAAAACATCATATTTAAGCATATTTTACGACCGGGTAGGACCGGGCGCTCTGCTAGTTCATACTAAAGAGTTATGTTACGGGTTTGGACCCGCTAGATTATCTTTTGCTAGCATTGGTTTTCTTAATTCATTTAAGAATCTGGTATTCTTGCGCGGGGTCACGTGCTGAAGCGTTAGCAGCATCCACAGTTAATGTGATGCAATTGAAACTATAGGACTCGAACACTGAACGTCGAGCCATCAGTTTGCGCCGTTACCCACATCATCACCGAGATTTCCGAAATTGTTATGATATCAGATAAGAACCAAATCAGATTGCGATACTTCAAGACATTGGAACCGAATGTTAATGGGGTCATATGGTTAGGTTATAGTCGCGAACTGACCGTCAGAATATCTCGCGAGATAATTCCTTTGTCTTCGAACTTTAGGTTTCTGATAATGAATCGGTTAGATTGAATATCGATTTCAGACAGATCGTTTATGGCAATAGAAGTCACAAAAGTAATGGTGACAAATTCCTTTGTCGTAGTATTTGATCTATTATTATGTTAAACATAAGCGAATATCGCGCTTGATTTTTCCAGTTTATTTTGCATAAAATACAGACTAAAATATTATTTTGCTTGTTTTATTTTGCTATTCCAATTAGCCGTAATTTGCAATCAATTTACAGTGACCACTCTCTAACTGATCATCGATCATCTCTCATAGTATGTTGGTTTTGCCTACCCGCTCTTATTGTATACGCTGTCTATCGATCTCACTCCTGTAACTTCCCCACCTCTTCTCTTTTTCTATTTCTGTTTATTAGTAATCAAAAGTAATAGATCTACACTCCTATAAATGTGTGTGTGTGTTTTGTATATTGATATTCGTATTAAAAACCCTTTTTTCTATTTATTTAGATAGAAAATACAATATTGTTATATATGGGCCATGGAATTGCATTCATCTGCAAAAGAGCTAACTAATTTGCATATTGTTTTAAACATTCATTTTAATTCATTTCCTATCAGTATTCTTTTTTTCGGTTTTCTTATGGGATGATCATCTATAGTTAAATATTACGTTGTAATTATATTCATGCAGATATTCTGTATGATTTATATTTGCGTAAAAAGCTTGTAGTAAACAAAAGCCTCTTTATATATATATATATATATATATATATATATATATATATATATATAAAAATTTGCCTACCAAACTCCTCTGCCAGTTTTTGGTCTAAAGTCATGACATTTAAAATATAGGTTATTTGAAACCATGCGAAAGGTTATATGTCACTTTTAGCCGGGGGAAATCGATGAAAAAGTATGAAAATTAAAAACATGAAAGTTGCAAGGTGAAGGTCGAACGATGGCATTACGAATATGCATGCGTGACGTAATAGCTATTTGTTCATGTTTTAATTTTAAACTTTGCAGTTAACATGTCCTCATAATAACGTCATTAACGTCAAATGAAACAATAAATCATTAGCTAAACGTTGTGGTTTCGATTCTTGGTGGTGGTGCATGGATCATTTTTTTTTTTTGTTTAAACTTTTTAAATAATTGCTATATATTGGGTCCAATATAATATAATAATAAATACGAAATCTGCATTAATCAAAATATCACATTAAAGCGTATTTTACGACTGGGCAATTCCGGGCGGCCTGCTTGTTAGCTATAAAACTCAATATTGTAATAGCCCATTATAAAGAAAAGGAGATATCACCATAGTAATAATTGCATTGTTAAGATGACTGAACGTGTGCATTCCCGCACTTAAAGTTTCATCTGTCTGTTTCAGATATTGACGATGTGAATCTCTAAGAAAGAAACCCCAATCATGGATTTTTACACTGAACCGGTCAACATTCACCGGCAGCTGCTGAGCGTTTATGAAGCCGATGCAGTTGATGTCTGCACAGTCAAGAGATGGGTTCATCGATTTAAGAGTAACCACAAAGATGTGAGTGACTAAGCGTACTCCTGACTTTTACGACTGAGGCACTAAAATAGCCTGGTAAAACTGCTTTGATAATGATGGTGACTATCTAGAAAAATAAATTCTAAACCACAAAATGTCGTTCATTTTAAGAATACCATCCCCGTTATCGTAGCTCTTCAATGATTGGAGTTAAAAAAATATATATATATATATGTATGTATATGGTCGGGTTACCAGCGACTAAACTGGTTCCCCCACCGGACTTGTTTGGTGAGGAGGGTGGCTAGTCTCCCTGAAGGATTAAAAAATAAGACCTTCCAAAGGGCGAATGAATCCTTTTTCGGGGTCAACGGCCAACTAGCACCGTGTATATTTGTGTGTATGCATGTATATATTAGGGTGGAGAGGGCTCCGGTAAGCCGTGGTGAAGGCAATCTTTCTAGGAGAAGCAAATCACTGATTTAAAAAAAACTATAAAGCGGGAGACCAGTACCCGCATTAAGCTGGTCCGCAGTTTAACTTGTTGCTGGCTATCTTGCTCTTGCTTGTTGTTGGATCTCAACATTTTGAACGGAGAGAGAAACTTAGCTGTCGTACAAAGCTAAGACTCTGTAACATCATCTGTGTATAGATACTCCCTCAGGCATTTGTCTATAAAAATGGTCCTGTGGCGATGGAAAAGTTGTGACGCGTGTAGGCTTGAAATGCTGGAAGTATGTAATAATTGATCTCAATGACCGTCTTCTTGAGCGCGTGAATTCACCAGTAGAACTAAAAAGAAAAAAAAGTCATTTTTGGGCTTATAGACATTAAGTGTCTGAGGGAGTGGCACTCGTCTGACAAGACGTTGCAATTATCATATATTTAAAAAGTTTAAACAAAAAAAAAATGATCCATGCACCACCACCAAGGATCGAAACAACAACGTTTAGCTAATGGTTTATTTTTTCGTTTGACGTTAATGACTGTATCATGAGGGCATGTTAACTGCACATGTGTGTGTATATATATGTGTATGTATATATGTGTGTGTGTGTATATATATATATATATATATATATATATATATATATATATAAAGGGCGAATGAACTCTTTTTCTGGGTCAACGGCCAACTAGCACCGTGTATATTTGTGTGTGTGTATATGTGTATTGGTGTGGAGAGGGCTCCTGTAAGCCGTGGTGAAGGCAATCTTTCTAGGAGAAGCAAATCTCTGATTTAAAAAACCATAAAACGGGAGACCAGTATCCGCATTAAGCTGGTCTGCAGTTTAATTTGTTTCTGGCTATCTTGCTCTTGCTTGTTGCTGGATCTCAACATTTTGAACCGAGAGAGAGACTTAGCGATCGTACAAAGCTAAGACTCTGTAACATCATCTTTGTATAGATACTCCCTCAGGCATTTGGGCTCATGGATTTTAAATGTCTGAGGGAGTGGCACTCGTCTGACAAGACGTTGCAATCATTATGTATATATATGCATGTATATATATGTATATATATGTATATATATGTATGTATATATATTTATGTATGCATATATATATATGTACGTATGTATGTATATATATATATGTATATATATATATATATATATATATATATATATATGGATATATATATGTGTATATATATGTATATTTATATATATACATACATGTATATATATATATATATTATATATATACACCCACATATACATAAACACACACACACACACACACACACACACACACACACACACACATATATATATATATATATATATATATATATATATATATATATATATACGTATTCTTTCCTAGAACTGCACGCCTGTGGAACTCTGTTCCGTCTGCCTGCTTCCAACCGGACTACAACTTGAATGTGTTCAAGTCCAACGTTAACAAATTCCTAATGAACCGCCCCCTTAAGCAAACACTTCATCAAATCTCTACACTAACGTAATGTACTTGCAATAGCCCTTATCCCTGAGTGGCTTCCGGGCCTTGGTAAGTGGTGATCACTGTGTAAAAAAAAAAATATATATATGTGTGTGTGTGTGCAAATTGTGTATGGCATCATAGTGTAATGGATTAAGACGCTAGACTGAAATAAATAATTTCGGGGTTCGAATCCTAACAACAGTCAAGCTACACAGAAAAGGGTAGGTCCCAAAACACGCACGCGTGTACGTAGATTACTGTTTTTTAAAAATAATATATATATATATATATATATATATATATATATATATATATATATATATATATATATATCATAAAAATTTAAATTTAAATGTTTAAGGAATTTAAAGTTTATGATTTGAAAAAGTTAAATTTCATATATAGAATTTTTATTGTATGCAAAAAAAACAAAGATTACTGTATTCTTAGGCGAAGGAAATATACTTATTAAACTGTATTCTTTGTATTGCATACAATAAATGTTCTATATTTGAAATTTAACTTTTTCAAATAATAAATTTTAAATTCCTAAATCATGATTTATTTGCTCTATCTTATATATTGAGCAATTTTATTTAGCTGGGATTGTCTTATATAAAATATTACATCCAATAATATTTTGTAAGGCCGATAATCACTGAATTTGCATAAATTGGATTTATTGCATTATTCTAAAGTAACGTGTCTGTGTGTCTATCCGTCTGTCTGTCTGTCTATCTGTCTGTCTGTGTGTCTGTCTGTGTGTCTGTGTACATTTCCCTACGCAATAACTCTGTCAATTTTTAGTCTACAGACTCGAAACTTGATATAAAGGGTACTGAGATTTGCAAAAATCGATGTGATCGGTTTTCGGCCAGAAATTTTGCTGATAGGTTCATTTGACATGGATCTAACTTAATAATTTGATTTGAGCCCAAAACAATAAATTTTAAGGGGTCATAATAGGGGTCAAAGTTTAAAAAATTGACCGCTTTTTTTTTGGGGGGGGGGCTCAACATACACCTCTAAATACTCGGGAAACGCCTGGCACCCATGCTAGTATATATATATATATATATATATATATATATATATATATATATATATATATATATATATATATAATTCCATTGTTTTTGTATTTTGAATCTTCATAATAAAACTCAATTCGTATTAATCAAAACGTCATTTCTTTAACTTGGTTGATTTTGTTATCATTAGTATCCCAGATCGAAACAGGTACTCACAGACGTAATTCAGCGGAAGTGGTGCAGATTCAAACAGAATTCGAAGACAGAACGGCTGGAAATCAGTCGGTGCCGGTACCCACTTGAAGATCGCCAGACTTTCTATTCTGATAGTGACTCATAGATTGATTCCTGGCAAATCGTTAATAACGATCGTCTGGGACACTCTGACCTTACTTCATTGAAAATCCTTTGTTCTCGGAGTTTATAAACTCGAGGAACAAACTGAAATTGACAAGCTATCGAGGAGCAGCATAAATGCCTTTGTTTCCCGATTTTCAGTTTTTACAATATGTCTGCACAACCACCAATCGGTAAATGGTGAATTGTGAAGCCTTTCACATTTTTTCCCTTCTTTTCTATAATTGGACATTATTTGTATAAGTTGACACTGTATAATTAAGCATTTTATTTATTATTTTTTGTATACAATTAATTTATTATTTTTAATTTTTTGTCTTTACTTGAGTTGAATATACCTTATAGATGTGTCCTCTCTTCGCTCATACACACACCTATACATACATAACACACACACACACACACACACATATATATATATATATATATATATATATATATATATATATATATATGTCTATAAAAGTGAAATTGTCTCTGTGTGTGTTTATGTGTGTCTGTATGTGTATAAATTTCCCTACCAAACTACTCCGTCAATTTTCAGTCTACAGACTCGAGATTTTAAATAAAGGATATTGAGATTTGGGGAAATCTTTTTAAGCGGTTTTCAGCCAGAAATTTGGCTGTCAAGGGGTCAAAGCTCAACGATTTTACCTTTGAAAACTCTACCAAACTCCTCAGTCAATTTTGGGTCTAAACACTTGAAATTTTAGATGCAGGTTACTTGACATTGATCAAACTTTTTAATTTGATTTGTGCCCAAAATCATAAATGTTAAGGGGTCAAAATTGGAGTCAAAGTAAAAAAATTACCTCTGCTGTCTCTACCAAATTACTCGGCCAATTCTTTGTCTAAACATTTGAATTTTTTGGCTGCCAAGGTGTCAACAAAATATTTGACTTTTGCAGTCTCTAGCAAACTATTCAGCCAATTTTGGGTCTAAACAAGTGAAATTTTACATAAAGGGTATTTAGACATACAGCAAGCTTTTTAATCAGTTTTTAGGCAAAAATTTGGCTGCCAAGAGGTCAAAGTTGAAAGATTTGACCTTTGCAGACTCTACCAATCTCTTCCGACAATTTTGGGTCTAAACACTTGAAATTTTAGATTTAGGTTACCTGGACATAATTCAAACTTTTTAATTTATTTTCAAAAGGCGGAGAATTAAAAGATATATACATATATATATATATATATATATATATATATATATATATATATATATATATATATATATATATGCATATGTATATAATTCTTAACTTTTATTAAAAATTTATTATTATAACCTCATATTTAAACCAAATTCAGATTTATAATTTTCTTCTATTTTTATTTTTTATCCTCAACCCATTTTAATTTGCTTATCAAGTAAATATTTTCCTTTTTATTTTAATTTTTTCCAGATACATCTGCCTTACTTAAAAATGTTAAGTTTATTTATGGTGTCTTTTACATATATTAAAAAAACACACACACACACACACGCAATATTTTGCTGATGAGGAGACTTTGTTTAAAAAAACTATATGTCAAAATTATTGTCCGTGGCTTAATGTCTATCACAATAAAAACATTGTTTTCCGAAACGATCGTACAAATTATTGACTTTGTTGTTGTTCCTTCTTATGAAACATATTTTTAATTTTTGATTCTAATTTGAATTTTAAATTGTCAATCACATTACTAAATATTAAAGCAGCTCTAGGATATTTGCATATCGAGCTTATTATATATCTGAATTACAACGAGCGCTGTTCTTTTCTTGTATTTTAATTAAATCAGTAATTTTACTATCACATTAAAATACACTCTGCTCTTTAGACTACTGTTCTAATCCCCTTTAAATATATATATATATATATATATATATATATATATATATATATATATATATATATATATAGTAACTGCAGAGAATTTTTTCAGGGAACGTTCCCAAATGGGGGAAAAGGGGCAAAATATAGTAATAAACATAAAGTCTACTGTACTGATTATCAGTAGAACTATGGAATTTTTTAAAAGAAAAAAAAAACATTTCTTATTTATACATGACTGCAAGAAAAACAATGCATATGATTAATACAGTACTAAGCAGAACCCGTGGAACCTCCACGGTAATTTAAAAATTTTTAAACACATTATAAATAAAATGAAAAAAAAATGACATAAAACAAATAACGGCGAATTTTAAAAAAATAATTTTTTACCAAATTCTTTTTTAAAACTTTTTTAATCTAAAAAGAATTGATTTTTTTTTTTTAATTTTCATTTAGATTTTTTTTAATGAACATCCAACACAACATGTCGTTGCTGTTTTCTAAATATTTTTTAATATAAAGAAACAGATGTTAATTCACTTGTGCATTTTTAAAAATATTTACGAAGAAACTACAATAAAAACAACTTACTGTCTCCTCGAAACATGACTTTTTTAATTATAAAATAAAATAGTCAGTTGAATGTACTCGTAAATAATGGAACAAAAAGACAGCAACAGATCCTATATGCAGCAATTCAACAGACAAGAATGATTATATGAAAAGTAGAATTAACTTTAAATGAAAAGAATAATTAAACGGAAACGCTAAGTGCTATATTATAACATGCTGCCTAAATCCGCACACACTATTTATCTATCTATCTATCTATCTATCTCTATTTTTGAAAATGTATACTTTGCGGATATTTCCAATTCTAAAACCATAAACAGGCAGCCATGTTTCGTTTTGAAAATTTTTTAATAGGACATGGTTTGCATGATTTTTTAACTGATAAAGAGCGACTATAAAGTGAGGTAATTCGTTTCTCATTAATTAATGCTTGCGACGATGATGGATTTGTGACACCGGACGTATGGACAAGTAATTAATATTTAGATGCTATTAACTAGATCTAATTTTAAATTTATAAGATAATTCTTCTGTGTTCCATTCCTTTGAATATGCTCATAACTTTACTGTTGTTGATTTTGATATCCCTTTTCAATTCTTAGCAACAAGATATCAGATGATCTCTCCTCATTGCACAGGTTGCGCAGCTCTGCCTTCGCCAGTTTGAGTTTAGAGAAGGTTCTTTTCACTGTTGCATTTGTGACAGGTAAAGTGGCATAAATTGTTAAGAGTTCAAGCATAAGTGGCAATATTTGCTGGGCATTGATTTCCTTTCTCAATTGTAGCTGCAGTGTTCTGCGGCGAGCATCGAAACAAGGAATAGAATAATATCTTCAATTCCAACCGTAGCTTGTCTACTTCTCCTAGCTCATAAACATTGCATACGCTTTTACATTCACACGTTATTTCTAGTTATCTTGGACTGTCATGAAATGGAAGGCATTTAGGATACCCCGTATTGTTATCCCCACAATTAAATCTTTTTTGTGAATACTGTGATATTGTATCTAAAAGCACATAAGATACACACGGTAGTAATCATCCAAAGTTTTGGTATTGCTGACCCTCCGTAGTAGTTGTAGCAATATACTTGTATCTTACAGGCATTTTTTGTGTCTTCTGCCTTGGCCAGAAATCACAGAGGGAAGGTCGATGGCCGTTGATACAGCTGTCTCTTTAACCTTTGCAAAATCTCACTGAAAACCTTTCATCATTTCTTAATTCTCTCAAGCTTTGTAGCACTGTAACCACAATTCTTTAAGAGGCAGCTAAATCAAAGTCTTTCTGTTGTAGTGCATTAGATGCATAGACAGTTTCTCGAAAAACTGTGGTAGCAATCTCAAAACAAACAAGAAATTTAAAGTTAATACTTTTCAGCAATATTGAGGCATCTCCCTTACTGATGCACCAGGGGAGATCTTTTTGTGCTACTCTTCTAAAAACTGCTTCAGAGCTAGAATAACCTTCCTCGTTGTTCTAAGAGCTGATTCTATGCAAGACCATCCTGTGTCTGATAGCTTCTGAAGTTCAAATGAGTGTAAATTGTTTTCTTGAATCTCCATGCATGCAACTTATCGTTTTAAAGAGTTAGAAACAAATGCAAACTGAAAAAAATTACAAAGTGAATATTTGATTTGACACTTTCGACTAAGACTAGATTTAGGCAGGGGCATGGCAGTGTACATTTGGTTCTGTCTCTGAAGTCTGGACTGAATCCATTGCATATTCCACACATCTTTGCTGACCCATCATATCCTTGTCCACCCAGGTTATTCAGATGACTTGTGTTAAGCATAGAAACCACTTCATCCTCCAGTGCCTCACTACTTGTTGACTACACATTGAATACGTACATGAAACGTTATTTTATTTAGAAGTCATGTGCACATCTCACAATAAAAGATACCTGTTCTGTATGTGATACACGAGTTGTTTCATCCATGAGGATGGAGATGTTGCCCTTGGGAATTTCTTCTAATATTACTCTTCTAACTAAAATGCCCAAAGCCTTGATTAGATCATTCTGCTATTGCTCTCTTAGCTGTCGCTAGTTCTTTCCTGTTTGAAAGTAATGTCACTTGGGGTCTTTTTTAGTGTTTCTTGTTTTTCTCTAAGTACATCAAGGTGCAGTGTAACCACACTATCACACGTGCTAAGCATTTCCACAAGTCCAAGAAAGGTTTTTCTCGATTTTCACTTGTAGAGCTTTCGCTGTTGCCCCTAAATAGCAAACATTGTCTTGCCAGGTATAGAGTGATGGAAATCAACCTACATAAAATTTCTCGGTTTCTTTGCTTCTCTTTGTCTCTAGCAACTTGTAATGTGTGAGCAGTTGCTTCTAAAGCAATACCCTGCTTGGCTTTGAAAGCTTTTCCATCAAATCATACCAATCATGTGAGATTCTGAAAAAGAGTGCTCCTTTATTTTTTCTAAAGCTATCATCCAACGCCCTATGCCTTCTGATTTCCAAGCTGCTCGGCCACTGTACTTTTCTTCATTCAAAAAGAGGCCACAGCTGAATAAAAACATAGCATCTTCATGAGGTGAATACAGAATACCAAGAGTTCCTTTCAAATCATTTCTTTTGAAAAGAGCGCCTTTTTTCATTTTTGGTATATGAAATTACTGGTTGACATTACAGAATCTGAGGAAAGACTCACTAATATGTATCTTATGGTTAACAACTTGGACAGAATCATGTGAATACTGTAATTCACGTAACACCTTCCAGCACTTCTGATTTCACATCAATCTGGGTTTCCTATGGAGCAAGTTGTTGCTCAATGTCATTTGTCTGCTTCATTTGGCTCATCGACTGCTTTCATATCTTCAGCTTCTAATTCTTCATTCTCCTGAGTCCTCCACTTACTCTGATGCTGAATCTGCCACTCTAGGCATCATCCCGTCATAAAGAGTTCTGCTACCTTTGGCAGCATCTCATCTGTTTCGTTTCTGCTTCTTTTTTCTTCTCTCCTTTGTGGCATACTGCAAATGATTAGATTCAATAGAAACTAGAAAGAAATAGTTATTATAAAAATGCAGGTGCCCGAAGTAGAAATTGATATTTTTGTTGAGTAAGGACGGGGATATAATCGTAAAACGCCCGAAGGTACCGCACAAAAGTTGGGTGATAAATTTTCGTGCAAATGTAGGCAAATTGAGTAAATAGGAAATAAATAGGTTTAAAGAAATATTAATGTTAGGGTAATCCGGTTCAAAAGCTGTACAAGCTTGATTTTTTGTGAAAATTTTGTTATAAGGTAAAGATAAACTTGTCGTCTGCTTTTTTAGCCTTCCTATTGGCTAAGTGCTTCGGCATATTTCGGTTGCTTACGTAAGCGATTGAAAGATGCCGAACAAAGTGTTGGTTTTGCCTAGTTTCAAAGCTTTGCTAGTACTGAGATTATTTAGCCACCTTCCAACAAATTATATCGTTATTAAGAAATTACTAAAATAAAAAGCGTGTCAAGTAAGAACGCTATGCACTAACTTTTCATGCAGAAAACGCCAGCTTGAATGTTAGAAAATCTAAAAAAAAAAAAACAAGTATGAAAAAAAAAATAGATTATATTCTAAATATGACATTCAAGATGAGAACAGTAGTCTGAAAAATCGACAATTTTCAGGGTTAGACTTTTCTGACAGACAGTTTTGTAATCCATTCCTTCCCAATTGGTTAGTTATGTTTTAGTTAGCCTGTTTGTAGTCCAAAACATTGAACGCTGGTGGTTGTATTTAATTCAGTCTTGGTTTGTATTGAAATGATTTACTTTACTTTAAGTCTTTGTTGTTATGATTAGCTCCTCATATCAAGCGGTTTCATGTTTTTCTCGGAGGGACTCTAATAAAAATACTACAAATTATCAATACTCATGTGCACGTAAAAGAAAGAAGAAAAAATACCATCTAGATTTTCCTGAAGAAGACTCTTTTACGAGTCGAAAATACAAATTTAATTTTACTAAATATCTTTATTTTGTTTATTTTTTAAATTACACTTGTCTGGAACTTTATGCTGTTAAATTTAGAATTTTCAATTACAATATTAACAGCGCTTTTAAACAGTAAACGCTTTCCTAATATTTTGACACATGCGACTAACGCTTCTTGCTGTATCAGATATTTAAAACCTTGATCTTCATCAACATCAGAGGATTGCCAGGCATTACCACCAACATGGCACTAAAAGAAAAAAGAAAAATTTTATCTTAACTTTTCTGAATAAGATTTTTTTACAAGCCACAAATTCAAATTTAATTTTAAGTAAATATATTTATTTTAAAAATAATCTTGCACTTGTCTTGTCTTTTAAACGGTTGAATTTGGAATTTGGAATTGCAATAAAAAAGAACTGTTGATATTGTAATTCAAAATTCAAACCATAACAGTTTAAAATACCAGACAAGTGCAAGATTTTTTTTAAATAAATATATTTACTTATTAAAATTAAATTTGAATTTTGCTGTTGCATATATATATATATATATATATATATATATATATATATATATATATATGTATGTATATATAACTACTACATTTATTCGCATAAATTTAATATATGAAAGTATAGATTTATGCGTAAACTTTAAGTATTTACTTCAAAAGTGCTCAATACGTAGGTAGAGCTAGTTAGTAATTTATAAAATATATATGGCGATTAAGCTACACTGAATATTCTGCGTTTCATCCAACTATATTCGAGCATAAGCCTGACGAATCCTATAGTTGGATGAAACGCAGAATATTCAGTGTAGCTTAATCGCCATATATATTTTATAAATTACTATGTATATATATATATATATGTATATATATAGATGTATGTATGTATGTATGTATGTATGTAGGTAGGTATATATAATATAATATATATATATATATATATATATATATATATATATATATATATATATATATATATATATAAACAGAGAGAGAGAGAGGGAGAGAGAATAGAAAAATGCGATCATGAAAAGTAATTTGGTTAAGATTAAACTTGCAGCATTAAGAATTTATATATCATGTTAAATCGATCTTTTTAATTCTTAATGCTGCAATGTTTTAAGTTGTAAATTTATCATATTTTTTACTAGAATATTTGTCTTTTTCTTTTCCACAACTAGTCATTTTCTTTTTTAAGTTTGATCTTAACCGTATTACTTTTCATGCTCGCATTTTTCTATGTAATCCATGATTTTTCTAGGTTTTTCTTTGAAATATTATTTTCTTTTTTATGTTCAATATCATACACATTATCAACAATCCATAAAAATTATTACAAATTTCTTAAATCGACTAACTAAAAAATCAAATAAAAGACATAATTAAGTAAATAAACAGAAAAAGGGACAAAAAAGAGGGATCAGAATTAATAGGCGATATCATGAGTGAAATATTATCAGCCCTAGCACGGCAAAAAAAAAAAGAAACAGAATTAACGGCAACGTCTTAAGCGAAAGATTATCAGCCATAGTACAGCAAAGAACATTGCTTTTGTTCACTCTCTATATATACCTCAAATAAGATGGCATGCGAACTACATTCTCGCTATTATTTATGAAGGTGTCGACGACGATAACGTTGCTATGGTAACCAAAAGCCAATCAGAAGAAATCGTCTCTAAAACGTCAATGTTGAAAAGTTCTCGAGTGATACTCTCCCAATAATTTGGCCGATATAACCTCCGACCGAGGTGCATCTTGTCGAACTCAGGAATCTGCACGGAAATTCGTACGGAACCTTTTATGTAATCCACGGCTGTATTATGCTCCCGTTCCGTTAGCCATGACTGGATAAGTATTAAGTAAATAGTAATTATATTCTTAGTATCGAACGCACTGGAGATGGAACCTTCAACCTCTAGAAGGGTGTTACTTAGAACTAAATTTCACTTCGTACTTTATGTGTTTTACCACAGGTTGAAACGTTGTGAGAATAACACTCAAGATAAAAAAGAGTAGTCCGAATAATCCAAATAATACGAACTGGAGTCAAATAGAGATTTTGTTAAAAGAAAACTATCGATAAAAAAGTAACGATAAAAAGACTGGCTTTACTTTATGCAGTAGATGATATTTTATTAAGTAGGTTCTACATTAAGTATTAGGTTGAACTCGTACTTAACACAATTAGAGAAAAGAATTATTAGTTTAAGGTTACAAGCGAAACGCGATGTGGTTAATGAGCCGTTCATTTTATTTTTCAATCCGATCATCTTCTCGTGTTACCTTGCTGTTTCATTTAGATGAAAGCGGATTTCTTCCGGTTCCGGTCGAATGAATGATGCCCATCACCGATCCCGAGGCGCAAGAAGTGCCTGAAACCTAATGGGCCGTACCAGAGCGGCGGACAATGACGAGCAAACGGTGTATTAAGTATAATTGGAAATTAAAAATTGGTCGATCGTTTTTAGATGCCAAAAATTGTGGACCTATATGAAAAGTGTTTGTCCGTTTGTGTGTCCGTCATGTGCTTTTACACGTGAAACATTTATCTCTTTATGTGTTCATCGCCGACGTTTAGCATCAAAAATTTGTTCTTGATAAAATCTTATCAGTGGTTTGGTTTGGCTTACACTTCATTTTTCCCTGTGACCTCACAAATATGTTATTGCTAGTCTCAATGTAACACGATGGAACCGGTTAGCAGCATTACCAACCATGTGCTACGTAAATGTCCTGGAAACGGTACCAGATTGTGACACGATGGTCCAGTCAATATGATAAGAACATGAAGTCCAGTCCGTTAGACGTCTTTTTGTCAGAGTTAAAGAGTAAATGCACATCTAGGAATTGTGTGTGTGGCTGGCTCCTTCCTTTTCTCACGTTGACGTCTCATTCTGGTGATCTTCTAACTGGAATCTTATTCAGGTTGAAGTTCCTTTGACCAGAATCGTCTTCAGACACGGTTTCAACATTTAGGGCAGACCAAAAC
Organism: Euprymna scolopes; assembly: GCF_053919585.1. NCBI lineage: Eukaryota > Metazoa > Mollusca > Cephalopoda > Sepiida > Sepiolidae > Euprymna > Euprymna scolopes. The sequence goes on along the minus strand of NC_136487.1, from coordinate 76,414,742 downwards.
AACACACAACACAATTGTAATATATATGAGAAATCTTAACTATTTTATTTCTATATTACAATATTTTTATTATAATAAAAAAAAACAATCAAAAACAACTAATAATTAAACTTTTTAAATTATTAGACTGTGAACTAACTACTTAGTTAGTCCTAAATAGGTCTGAGGGAGGGGATACCCCCTCCTCTCATTTACAGAGAGCCAAAAAACATGTGTCCTTACGCCATGCCTGTCAGAATCGAAAAGGAAAGAAAGTCGTGAATTTGCCTTGTGATTCCTCTTCAGTGTATCGCTCCGCGCGAACAATTCACACCCCTAGTGCCACATCAGTCTTTTTTTTGTAAATACTATTGTGTTGTTCTTCAGAATTTTCTCATCTAGCCCCTGCTTCCTTTGTTCCAGCTCATTTATTGTTTCAGTGCTTCATTGTAATGCAGTTTTCCATTTCATTTGTTTTTTCCAAGAACTGCAGAAATCTGGAAAATTTCTCCTTACAGATGTAAGTAGTCATAAGCTGATCAAGGCTTAAATCATGACAATTCCCTATTCTGTTATTACAGTCTCTTGAATTATATAATTATATATAAGCGTCCAATTACTATTACAACGATATTACTTACTTTTTATTAAAGAGTACGTAGTCATCGCGAAAAGGGGCCCTTTCTTACGTATAAAATATTGATATTTCTTTGAATGTTTTGTTCCATCCAAACAAGATGGAGAAAATAATAACGATACTATTACTAATAGTAATAATAATGACTAGTAGAAACCGTGGAAATTCCACGGTAGTTGAAAAGTTTTAAAACACGTTATAAATAAAATGAATAAAAAATAAAATAAAACAAACAATGACGAATTTAAAACAATTATTTGGCAAATACCTTTTAAAGCTAAAAAAATCGATTAAAAAATCGATTTTTTTCAATGAAAATTCAGTACATTGTTTTGTTTTTCTGAAGAATTTTTTTAATATATAATACAACATTTAATATAAATTATAAAGAACCAGATGTCAGTTCATTTGCACATTTGTTTTTGATTTTTAAAAGAATCTATAATAAAAAAAACTTATAGTCTCCTCTCGACATGACTCTCTTTTTTTAAATTGTAAAATAAAATAACAAATTTGAAACCATAAACAGACAACCATGTTTTCTCTTTTTTTTTTTTTTTTTTTTTGAAATTTCTTTGGAGATGGTTTTAATAATTTTTAACTGATAAAGTGAGGTAATTCGTTTCTCATTAATTAATGTTTGCGATGATGATGTTTTTTTTCTTTGTGACACCGGACGTTGGACAACTGAATTAATATTTAGATTCTAAATTGATAACATATTATAAACCTAAGTTAATATATTTTATATAAGGCATAATCACGTTGACACATCGATTCCTGTTAGATCACAAAAAATAACCAACGTTGAGATGATCAGCAGTAAAATGTGTGACCATTTGGAAATACCAGGTGCTTGATGTTCTCTTCGCGTATCACGGTATTGTTTCCAGTCGACCTGGATTTTTCCTTATCACGCAGGACTGAGAAGAGTTCAGGTTGGAGATTGCGCAACAACTTTTTTCACAATTGCACTTACTTATAGGGGGGAGTCCATTGTCTCTTATGAGTGAACAAATGCCATGGAAGTCGATACTTAGTAATGAGACATATCAATGGTGAAATGATAAAATATAGGTTAAGATTGGAATGTAGTTCGCGGTGCGCTTTTTCACGTGTTATTTTGGTAGCTTGTGAGCTAGGAGTTGAATTGAATAATAAATATTCCTGCTCTCTAATCTAAAGAAAAACATTATGCCTCCGCCAAAGGAAAACGTGTTCTTACCTCTAAATTCAATATCGACTTATTCTCTATTCTGAGTAAGTTGCATTCGTTTTTCCATTTGAAAATCTTATAAACGATGTACATTAAATCTTTGAGACATACTCTTTGTAAACAAACCCCAAATCTTTTAAAACTTAATGTGGTTCTATTTGATCATTTCCTCGCTTTTTCCTCCCCGCTATATTTTCCATATTTCATAATATTTTTAATCGTAATTTCAAACCTCGATTTAGCACTGTTGAGCGAGATTCGAAACCGGTTAGCTAGCGTTTTAAGTTTTACCTTTTAATTTCATCATGCAAAATAATTTTCGTCTTTATATAGCCATAACTCGCACACACGCGCGCATACACACACGCATATAATTATTTCCACCGCCAGACATCGTCGCATCTCACAAGAGCCATGACAGCCAACAAACCGGAAGTCCAAGACTCGAGTTTCGCCCTCATTTGGGCTCATCAGTTAGACATATCCGAACTCGGAATTCGAAACTCTTGCATGCATATATAATAGCGATGGGATGATTTCAATGTTTTTCCCATTCTAATACAATTTCCGATTCCGATGCCTTATAAATCTCTAAATATTTAACACTAGAGTTATTATTTCTACTCACTTACCGTAAAACACATGATAAATATGCATATACGAGGTGGAACGATAAAATTGTCGCCATAGAAAAGACGGCATGATTCATTTCCGTTTGATGAAAACCAGTTTTCTTTTTTTCGTTGCAGACCATCTACTAGTTGGCCAGTTGTGTACAAATCCCAAGAGCGATAGAAGCATTCTATCATATCTAAAAGTGACACACTGTTCAACGAGCGAGATCGGAGATGCGCCGCTGTACAACTCATGCTATCTGCCAATCCAAGTTATGAAAACAGGACCATTGCCATCACCCTCTACCTGCATCGCTGGATTTCCACGAATAACAGGTACGGTCCCAGGGTGAGAAAACAAAATTTCCTGCCACGGTTATAGTATTTGGTGTTGTTTCAAGTGAGGGCCACATTATGCCACCTCACATCTTTGAAGTCGGCTTGAAAGTTGACATCAAAATGTATCTGAATATGCTGAAGAGTGTGACGCATTCAGGTATATCTATACGCCGACCAACAAGTCCAAAGAGATAGAGGCTTGGCTTCAGAAGGAGTGCCACGACTAGTATCCTTCTCTCACTGGACCCCTCCTTCCCCGATTTGAACTCGTTGGACTACCTTTTTGTGGTCATACGTCGAGAACATCACCAACATGACATCCCACAATACCAAAGCCAGCCTGATCGCCGCAGTCCGTAAAGTATTCGCGAAGTTCCCGCCGACGCTTGTGAAAAAAGCATGCTCCCAGTTCCGGACCAGTATCGAGGCGGTAATTGAAGCTAAAGGCGGTTACATTGAATAGATCAATTAATCTTTTCAATAAAAGTTTTTAGTGTTGTTTTCTTTAGAGAAAACTCTGTATTCCACTCTGTATTTTTCCAAGCACACAAAGACACTTGTGGGAGATGATCTAAAGATTTAAGCTTTACTGTTTGTGTAGAATCAATAAATATTTATTATTTTATCAGTACATCATTAGCAGTCGAAGATTTTGCGTTAAACAAAAGAATCGTTTATGACATCGGAAAATAGGCACAATTTTTTCGATTCTGATACTAATTCCAATACACACAAAAGTTCCGATCTTCCTGATTCTCGATTCCAATTAATCGTCCCAACACTAATATAGTTTTCTCTCTCCCTCCCTCTCTCTCTCTTTCTCTCTATCTCTATCTATCTCTCTCTCTCTCTCTCTCTCTATCTATCTCTCACTCACACACGCGCGCACGAACGAGAGAAAGAGTAAGAGAGAGAGAGCGCGCGTGTGAGAGAGAGAGAGAGAGAGATAGAAAGTGAGAAATGAGTTAAAGTCGAAATTAGGACTAAAGCGGATTGAGGTTTCTAATATGTTTCATATTTCATGAACAGATGTTTCAAATGTAGAAATATTGAATTCATATATATATATATATATATATATATATATATATATATATATATATATATATATATATATATATATATATATAACTCGGTTTGTTCCTCTTTATGTTTATCTCTCTCTCTCTCTCTCTCTCTCTCTATATATATATATATATATATATATATATATATATATATATATATATATATATAGATATATATATAGATATATAAATATATAAATTCACAGTTTCTCTTTAAAATTTACAGAACTTTAATGTATAAGTCTGGGAATGATCTTAGTTAAGTTTTGTCTCAGAGTACCCCTAATAATTACCGATAATCGATAATCGAAACCGTCATTTTAATTTATCTATCATCGATAAAGCCATTTTTTTTCATATCGTCTCTTTGCAACAATGATAAAAAACCAGTCGTGAAAGTTCTACTGTGAATAAGTTGATAGCGTATTTTCTTTTTGTTTTATTTTTCTTTATGCATGATGTGGTCTGTAGGTTCAAACTCCGCACATAAATTTCTTAATTTTTTTATATTAACTGCAAAGAATTTTATAAGACTTGAAAATTTACGAGTTTTTTTTCTTGTTTTTGTTTTTCTTGTTTTTTTTCTTTTCATGACGTGGTCTGTAGGTTCAACCCCAGCACGTACATTTCTTAATGTTTTTATTTTAATTAAAATATTATATTTAAGCGTATTTTATGACCGGAAAACACCGAGCGGTCTGCTAGTGTATATATATATATATATATATATATATATATATATATATATATATATATATATATATATATATATAAAATACACTATCTATCTATCTATCTATCTATCTATCTATCTATCTATCTATATATATATATATATATATATATATATATATATATATAAGTGAAAATTGATCTGATCCCTTTTTTCGCCAGAAATTTGGCGATTAAGGCGTCAAAGTTCAACGATTTGACCTTTGAGAACTCTACCAAACTCCTCCGACAATTTTGCGTCTACGCACTTGAAATTTTAGATATAGGTTCCTTGGACATGGATCTAACTTAATAACTTGATTTGAGCCCAAAACAATAAATTTTAAGGGATCATAATAGGAGTCAAGGTTTAAAAATAATTGACCTCTGCGGTCTCTTCCAAATTACTCAGACAATTTCTGGTCTAATATTTGAAATTTTACATAAAAGGTATTCAGAGATAGGGCAAGCTTTTTCATTAGTTTGGGTCGAAAATTTTTAGTTACCAATATATAAATGTATGTATGCGTGTCTGTTTGCATGTCTACCTTAAACTTTCAATAGAGGCGACGGATTTTACCAAGATCAGTATCGTTTTAAAGTTCGACCTTTCATACGACAAATATCGAAACATTGGCTAAAAACATTAATATCTTCCCCTTCAACTAGGCACTTTTCTACAGGGGGGGGGTCACTTTCTTCACCGATATTTTTGAAAGCCATCCTCTCCTTTAGATTGTCTAGCCTTAATTTTAAACAATGTCGCTTCCGGTTTGACGGTGGTCGTAACAGCATAAACGTTAGGTTTTAGCCCGTTCTTTCCCTCCTTTGCGGTACGGGTTCGAGCCTGCCTTCCTTCTACCACTTTTTTTTTCTCAACATACACATCCAAACACCCGGGCAACGCCGGGCGCCCGTGCTAGTTTATCATAAAATGAAATTCCGTGGAATCTGGGTGAAACAGTCATTGTCACGTCGATTGACTGCATTATTAACCATTCGCTATCAGAGCTGAGATAAAAAGCAAAAGAAATAATCAATTGTTAGCACATTAATGAGCAAGATTTTGTCTATTCATCATATCTAACCATACGCTTCTTTCCTTTCACTATCACTGTTCAAATCCTTGCTTTTCTCCTATTGAAGTAACTGTTTTTGATAAGCTTCGAAGATTGACTTTCACACCACTCCAGATATAGAATCGAAGATTTGGACATCCAATCTGTTGCTAAAGTTGTCCAGAACATACATAGATCATTCTATCACATCAGAATATATATAGCTCCTGATGCAATCTATTAGCCGTATAAGGATTATAGCATTGATGCCACATATAAGGAAGTGCCGCTTAGGGTACTCCTGGTTGCCTTGACAGAGTTCAGTATAGACTTTGATATCTAGTGATGTCCAATATTTTCTGTTCTCTATAAGCCCTTGCTAGTTTCTCTCTGTTATGTCTTTCTTTTCACGAAAGACGCCTCAATCTTTAGGTTCTTAATATAAAAACTTTTACAGCAAGAACTCATCTAGATAGCACCGCTGCGAAAAACTGAAAAAAGGAGGGAGATCGAAATCGTTAATTAATTATATCTTATCAGCATGTGTCTGTTTGATAAAAGAGTACCCTTGCCAAATTTCAGTTTTAGTCTCAAAATAAGCGCTTTGTTTTATTTTTGCAAATAAAGCAAATATACATTCAAAATAAGATTTTTTTTTAGAGGAAAAGCGATAATCAAAAACTTCATTCTTTGTCTTAGGAATGGAGTCCGAAACGTTTTAATTGGGGGAGCGGGCGGAGGAGAGAAGAGAGAGAGAGAGAGAGAGAGAGAGAGAGGGATCGACGGTTATCCAATTTTGTCAAAAACAGTTGGGCTTACCCAACGCTAGACACTCACCAAAATACGACGGTTTCTCTGTGGCTGACTCTTATTGACTTAGTCCCTAACTTGTTTTAAAATGATTTTTATTCTCATAAGACGTACAGCGAGGGAGCCGGGCAACATTTACACACTTTTATTTGTGTTAATAGTAAAATAAATAAATAAATCAATATAACATTTTTAAATGTTTCTACATAAACTGTCACGATGTGATCCTCCGTTTTATAAGTTGTATCCGCACGAAAAATCGCGTGACTATTGCTGTATTTTTTGTTTCTATGTCCTATAAAGATAAAAGGAGGAATTTCAACTATGCCTAACATGGCACAAGATCCGTCAAAGAAAAAAAAACAAAAAAAAAAAAACAGAATATTGCATATTTTTATTCTCTCAAGATTAGTGATGGGACGATTCTAATATTTTTTTTCTGATTCTGATACAATTACAGATTCTGTTCAACATTCCCGATTCCAATACAATTATCGATTCCGACTCCTATTCTAAAAGTAGAAATCAGTCCTCATCTACTTTCAAATGTAAACATAATTTTCTTTTTATATGCGTGGCCCAAAAAATGGAAGAAAAGTTGTTGTTTTTTGAAAACGCATTAAAATTTATTAAAATCCATTAATCTTGAGCAACTTGTTATCCTGGAAGATAAAAGCCTGAATTTTATCATATGAAAAGCAGAACAATATAAAACTTTTTCTACTATTTCTATTAAAATTTTAAATTTTAAATTAAAAAAAAAAAAAAAAAACACCAATATTTTTTTTTAAAGGTTTTGAATCAATTAATTTTTTTGTGTCTAAATAAGATTTAGGATAATTTTCTATAAGAATATGCAAAAATATTATCACATAAGTACCTGAATTTCAAATAATTCCGTCTTTTATCTGCATAGATTTTGCGTGGCAAAATTAAAAAAAAAAATTTAATGATAGTTTTGACCAAACTATGTTACAAGACAAAATATATTTATTTAGTCCTGTAAATTTCCATAATAAGTGAAATATATATATTTGTTGCCTACATAACCCTCGAAGTTAAGCAACGATGAGGCTGGCCAGTACCAGATGAGTGACCATTTTGGGAATGCTAGATGCCGTATGTATTGGAGACAACTCCTGCATCTACTATCACGCTTGGTCGCCTTGACCCTATCTTGCCACCAGGACCAAGTGTTTCTGGACAAGAGAGAGTGAGGGAGACACAAGTCCCCCACACTTTAAGCTAAGTCAAGTGCAGTTTATAGCAAAAAGGAAAATGGGGAAGATAACAACTGTTTGTAAATATGAACAATTGTGTGTAGGCCTTATGGTCTTCCATAGGTGAGGTAATATCACATAACAACAAATTGCTGCATCAAATTATCGTATTTTTAGCAAAATGCGTATTTATTGATTTTTTTTGTATCGATTCTTCAAAGCATTTCCTATTTAATGGTATATTAGCAATATTGGGCTCACTAAAAGAAAATTATTTATTTATTTTTCAAAGATTAAAAAGAAGGGTTTTCCGTAAAAATAATGAAAATATATAATATTCTTTTTGCTAATTTCAAAGATTATTATTAACATATTCAACGAATTTCACACTTCAAAATATAAAAAATTAAAAATTAAACACATTCAAAATTCGGATTTTCAACCTTAAAATCTGATACGTGCACAGTTGCTATTTTTTTTGTTCTATTGTTTTATCTACAATCTTAACCTTCCGCACAATACAATATATTTTGTTCGGTTTCAGCTGATTATTTTAAGCATATGTGTAACCACAAATAAAAAGGAGATTATAAGCAAAAACAATATATATATATAAATGTCGATTATGAAAAAAGGTACACCTTTATAAAGTTCATTCTTCACTTAATAATCGGTGAAAATTTCGTATTGATTGGATAATTACTTGGTTTGTGGTAGATTTTTAAAGAGAGACTGCGTCAAAAAATACTTACTCCCTCCTTCCGTTTTGGCAATGCCTATCTTTTTAATTTGACGATTCTCATAATGGTTTTACCTTTATATATCGTATCCCATATTTTGATAAACTCACTGCGAACGTTTTGTCCAGAATTTTCACTTGTGCCAGCAATGGAACATCAAGTTTAAAAGGCAAAAATATGATAATTAAAACAAAAATTTTGTAAACCGAAAAATTAGGATAAAATTTTTCCAATTCCAATACCGCCAAAAGTTCCGAATTTTCTGATTCCCGATTTCGATTAATCGTCCCAACACCAATCAAGATAGGCAATGTGCGGTTAGAGAATTCAAGCAAACTCCCTAAACATGTTGATGCTAAATAATATTTCGGATTTTACTTGAAAATCTATGCATGCATCGGCAACAAAATACGATAACGATGTCTGATTAACGGAATATACATTTGTTAATTATTCGTATTAACAAAGTAGAAAAACATATAGGAGACATTGAATATAAATTTTATATATAACTAGCCTGGATGACCGACGTTGCCTGGGTGTTTGGAGGTGTGTGTTGAGCCCCCTCCCCATCCCCCCCCAAAAAAAAAGTGCTAGTAGGCAGGTAGGCTCGAACCCATACCGTGGAGGAGGAAAAGAATGTAAAAAAAAAAATGACATCTTTGCGGTTGCGCCTATCATCAAACCGGAAGTGACGTACGTTTAAATCAAGACTAGTCAATCGAAAACAGGCGATGACTTTCGAAAATATCGTCGAAAAAAGCTGTCCCTCCCTATAGAAAAGTGCCCAGTTAAGGGTGAAGGAATTATGGTTTCAGCCAATTTTTCGATATTTGTCGTCCGAAGAGCCGAGCTTCAAAACGATACCGATCTCGTGAAAATCCGTCGCCTCTGTCGAAAGTTTTTGCGAAACATACATACATACATACATACATACATACATACATACATACATACATACATACATACATCTAAACGGACGGGTGAGATTTATATTATAGAAGATTAGTACATTAGTCCCACCTATAAATAAATGCATATTATTGTAATAATTAGATAACAAACAGTCGGGCGAGTCACATAAATAAAACTTATAAAACCCATGGATTGTCTGTATACATAGAGCGAGCATAACACACAGTGTCTATCCAGTCCAGCGACCAGTGAGCAAATAGAGAAATCTTAGAAGTAAGCCACGAGAATTTGCATTATCACGAGATTTTGTATACTAATTTGAAAAAAGGCCTTAACCCTTTACCAAGGGGCACAACTCAACCGTGAGAGTTACCTGTCTCCAAAAGGGAGATAAATGTGACGGAAGATAATCTTTGTCGTCCCTATATGTTTAATATATAAGTATTTCGGCGTTAAATAATCCACAAAATAGTTGATAAACATTAAAACAAACAAAACGAAACAAAAAGCTAAATCAATTGCGACATATTAATGGTTGTCAAGTTGACCAAATCAATAATGACGATCCCTTGACGACGAAAGTTATTGCGCGGAAAAAATCACTTTTCGTTGTGCCAAACGAATAATCATTTTTCCCCTAACGATTTATCGATTAATATTCGCCCGATTAAGGGTCGATAAGGCGTTAGTATGAAGCATAGTTATTAGATTCGATCTGTTGCGCATTGATAAAAATATTTGGACTACTTGTTTTTATTGACATATCGACCATAAGTTTTTTTTTTTGTATGATTACTAAGGCTAGGACAACAGCATATTCTTTTCATTGTTTTGACTCTCGAGTGTGTATCCGTTGATGTCTTATATGTTTTTATATAGCGTGATGTAATTCTCGGTTGATTAACTGTGTTTAACTGTGTCTAATGGTGGTCGTGGCCGTTTAATTCGTTTAATACTTATATTGGATCAGTATTTGGGCACCTTTTTACCCTTGCATAAACTTTAAAATAAATTACATGTCTGAATGAACGTCTGCGCAAAAACAAATTTATTACTTTATTATTTTATTTTCATTGTAATTTGCGTGGTTAATATCTATATATTAATACCGCAGTACCTTTAACGTACCTACGTACATACCTGTGTCACGGTTTCCAGATTATAAATTATTTGATCGGAAGATCCTATTTATTAACAAGGAGAATAGAACGTGATAACATACAACGAACACTAAATTATTATATAGATTCGCTAATTTAATATTCGTTGTATGTTATCACCTACTATCGTCCTTTTTAATAAATAGGATCTCCCAATCACTGAAAACGCAATGTAAAAAATAAAAAAATGGGTAAAATACAATAAAAAAGAAATCATTTCGCTTTAGGGGCATACATGAAACTACAATATACCTTCTTGGTCTTCTGGCTAGGATCCAATGGCAGTATCTGTTCTGTCTAAAGATAGTATAATGATATCGTGGGGTTTCTGTTTGTGCGGGGCGTCCATACAATGAAAATATGTCACAGACTCCTGTAAGAATATTGGAGATAAACCGTAATAACCAAATATATTCTTATACTACATTAACCAGATTACTAAGATAAATATTTTACAGTTTTAACAAAAAACTACAATAATATCACGGGGTTTCTATTCACAATGAACGTCCACAGAATACCTAACAACAATATATTACATATGAAAGATGCCGCTGTGAAATTTCGACAGGTTCCGCTAGTCTATCTAAATAAAACAGTAGATATATGCATGTGCGTGTAAATATTTAACCGATAAATCATTAATCTATTGGTCACATTAATCGGACATTAACAGGAAATAGTAATCATTGGGCTATGACAACAGGATATTCTTTTCATTGTTTTGTCTCTCGAGTATATATCCGACAAAGTTAGACACAGTTAACCAACCGAGAACTACATCACTCGATATAAAAGCATATAAGATATCAACGGATACACACACTCGAGAGTCAAGACAATCAAAAGAATATGCTGTTGTCCTAGCCCTAGTAATCATACACCAAGTTTATAACGAGTAAAATCTTTGTTTGGATGGATGAATAACGCGTACAGAAATATGTTGGCAAGTTGAAATGCAAAATGTTCATTTCAACTTGCCGACATATTTCTATTACTTTTATTCATGCACAAATTCATTCATAGCTTGAAATAGTTTAATTTGAACTCTTTCTTATCTATCTGTCGATAGCTCAAACGGTAGGGAACACAGCTGGAACGGTATATTTTTGTTATCCGGACTACGGTACTATCTTGAGTGTTATTCGCACAACGTTTCGATCGATGTAACCGACCTAATTCAGCCGTATTTTATCGAACGTGGGAATCTTTCTGCCGAACTCGGGAATCTTCACGGAATTTCAAATTGAATCCACGTTGATAGCATGTTCTCATTCTGCCAGCCATGACTTGCCAGAAGTCCCAAGGAATTCGCAGGCGTGCTGAGGATTGAACTTTCAACCTCAAGACGAGTGTAATTTATAGCTAAATTTACCAAGTACTTTATCCGCTACGCCACGGATTATACATTATTAGGCTTGATCAGTTGTATATGATAGAGAGATGCGCAACGTTGTCAAACAGTAAAACAAATACAAGTTTCATTATGTTTTTTTATCGGCGGGGGGGGATGAACAATTCGTCTTTGCACAAATCAAATCAGTTCTAAGTAAAATTATTTACCGATATTTTCATCAGGTTTTGCGATGATTAGTAAAACGCTAGAGAAGCTAAGCTCGGTCGAACACATAACCTCCTTGGTGGCGGTGGTAGTAGTAGTCATCATCATCATCATCATCATCATCATCATCATCATCATCATCTTTGTGTGATTCACCCGAATAATAATAATAATAATAATAATAATAATAATAATAATAATAACAATTGGGAAAGTACAACGAACAACAATAATGAAAACAGCTAAAATATTAAGAAAAACCCTTGGATATAGAAACTAACAGACATGAGCAACAAGCGCGGGCCAAACAAACTGCGGCAAAGGTATGAAACACTGCATGGAACCAAGAACACTGAAGCCGCATATCTATAAGTTCTCTAACCATAACTCCACCCCCAAGCCTCCCATTGCCACATCAATAATAATAATAATAATAATAATAATAATAATAATAATAATAATAATAATAATAAGAAGAAGAAGAATAAGAATAATAATAATAATAACAACAACAACAACATAATAATAATAATAACAACAACATAATAATAATAATAACAACAACAACAACATAGTAATAACAACAACAACAACAACAACAACAATAATAATAATAATAATAATAATAATAATAATAAAAAATAAAAAATAAAAAAAAAAATAAAAAAAAAAAACAACTAGAAATGAATCTGTTTATAATTTTTGCCGGTTCCACGTGAAACTGTAAAAAGTACTTTCTCTTTCTTGTTGCTAATATACCGTCATCAATGTACACGTGACTTTCGTGTGTTTCTTGACAAAAAAAACAGTATTTCCTTCAATTCACAAGTAATTTTATCGAAACCAAACCCTTCTGTTACATAACTAAGGCCGTTGATTAAACGGAAAAGATTGACTTATATAATACCTTAGGGTCAGAGGTGACCCGAAAACAAGTCTACAAACTACGTAGCTTCTGAATGGAGATTTTCCCTCTTTATTGGGGGGGGGGCACTTCAAGCAAAAAGACGTGCCCAAGGCGCTATCACAATGTAGTTAGGTGTGCTGAGACAATGTATCTATCTGTCTATCTATCTATCTATCTCGTTATCACGCAAGTAGCAAGTCACTTTGATTTTTTTCTGTGAATGTTTTCTTTTTAATCGACTCTTTATATAAATCAATATCCGTGACTGAGTGGTTTTGTAAGCAGATGGTTTAAACCTTGGTTCTTCAACGGATATATAACGATTGATCACGCGTTCCTTGCAAATGGAGTCAGAGATGGTTTCGTGGTCGGGTTCGAATCTCCCGACCGGCGGTAATCGTA
>NC_136487.1:76286406-76396406 GCF_053919585.1 Euprymna scolopes | reverse complement strand
GTACTTACATAAAGAATAATAAAATTATATATATATATATATATATATATATATATATATATATATATATATATATATATATATATATATAATTTATTCTCCTTGATTGGGCACTATCAACGACCTTTGTGGAAATTCAATTATTCTTCATTTTTGGATATCTCTCTACATAGAATATATATATATATATATATATATATATATATATATATATATATATATATATACATAGAATATATATATATATATACACACACACACACATATATATATATATACACACACACACACATATATACACACACACACATATATACACACACACACACATATATATACACACACACACACACACACACACACACATACACATACACACGGCATAACCGCGCTGGCACAGCGGTTCTCATCAGATCACCGAAGTTAAGCAACGGCGAGCCAGGTTAGTACCAGATGGGTGACCATTTGGGAATTCTAGGCGCTATATGTGCTCTGCACTTATCTCGGTATTTGTTTCTAGTCTTGAACACTCCACTTGCCACTGGTATTTAACAATGTCGACTCAGAAGCGGCGTGGTTGGAGATTGCGCACCTCTTGTCAATAAGACTTTTTACGCACAGGCACCTCTTCGTGGGTAACCATAGTCTGTCAAAGACTGAGGGAGCCCCATACAATCACACACACACACACACACACACACACACACACACACACACATATATATATATATATATATATATATATATATATATAACGTAGACAAGGAAAGGTTTGTGTACGTTTGTGTATATGCATGTATATGTACGTGTATCTTTGAATATATGGTGTGTGTGTGTGTGTGTACAAGTATTTGTGTGTGTATATGTGTGTGTGCAAATGCGAACATCATTAGATTTTATCGTGCAGGCACGTCACAACCAAACAAAAAAAATCGAGTCTAGAATAAAAGACTGAACATTGCTCACGTACTGATTTGCCTTTTGGGGAAATAGAAATTTAATAAAATTTTATATATCTTATCTGCCTTTTTCTCTTTGTTTGCTTCAACATTTCCTATCTCTCTGTTTACACTTTCCAGATATGTCTTGCTTATCCATACATTTTATATCTATCCGCTTCAACTTATCTACCTGTTTAAGCATTTCATCTACACACACACACACACACACACACACACACACACACACACACGCACACACACACACACACACACACGCACACACACGCACACACACACACACACGCACACACACGCACACGCACACACGCACACACGCACACACACACACACACACACACACCTCACACAAGTGGAAATGTGAGTGTGTGAGGTCACTTCTCAACCTATATACTCAACGGTTTTTATCTACATATTTGAAATTTTGTGTATAGGATATTCAGATACGTGGAAAACTTTTTAATTAATTTTCATCCTGAAAACAAACCGCTCGGGAGGAGGGGGTTTCAAAATTGAACAATTCGTACATGGAGGGTTGTCGGATTTTTACCTGTTTTCTATCTTACGAATGCGCATGCATGAGCTGTTCACATGACAGATTCATTATGTTAAAATAAGTAGTTTTGAAAACACTTTTTAAAGATTGTGTTAAGCCGGCCTTAACTGACTGTCTTTAGGTTTTGGTTTCGATCTCAGCCCGGCTACTTTCTTTTTTTTTTTACTTACAAAAAGTTAACTGTTAATAAAAAAAAAAACATAATACTCGCATGCACATGTCTCAGTTTCTGTATTAATCAAAATATATTTATGCGTATTTTACTACCGGGCAACGCCGGGCGACCTGCTAGTATTCTATATTTCTATATTTCTATCCATTTATCTGCTTCTAATTTTCATATACATGATAATCAATTAAGTATTTATCTATATACGATAGGGCACTCCTAATGTAAAGCCTCATATATTTTATTCCGTCCGAGTGGATCAAAGAGAATTGCAAACTGCAATGCTATAATAATTGAACTAACGTATTCATGACCTGAAAGTTTCATCTCTCTGTTGCAGATATTGATGGCGTGAAACTCCAAGAAAACAACCCTGTCTTTGTGTGCGTTAAAAGTAGAGATGCGTCATTTAATTCCTAGCAAAAGTGATGACTATGAAGAAAATAAATTCTGGAGCACAAAGTTGGCTTGTTTTAACGGTACGATTCCGTCTTTGTAGCTCTTTAACTTTCGAATTAAAAACAGAAGGTTTTTCTTTTGGAATGACCATCGTATGTACTACAGAAGATTAAGCCAGTATTGATTCGTATCAATGTTGTTCTGATTCTTCTTCCCAGTATCTCAGTATCACTTTTCCAATTCCTCTTGCATGACTATCCAATTTAACTCTCAGTTTACATTCCACTGAAAACTTGTACTCCTTGTTCGCTTTCTTCTCATGTCAGCTGATCTCTTCGCTGATTTCCTACCAGAGTAATAATTGATTTTCTTTGATTTGGGCAAACTCGATCTTCCAAAGTCAGAAGTAAAAAGTGCTGCCCGCTTGGATGCAGTCCTCCACAGATTCAATTCACTTGTATTTGTATTAATCAGAAGAATATGTTGCATTTGCGGAGGCTCCTTCCTCAGTAGTTTTTATCGAGACACCATTTCTAGGCGACTGCCACTTAAGGCTCGGAGCTCTTTCCACACACGAAGCAAGCTTCTTCTTCTTCTTCTTCTTCTTCTTCTTCTTCTTCTTCTTCATCATCATCATCATCATCATCATCATCATCATCATCACCACCACCACCACCACCACCACCACCATCATCATCATCATCATCATCATTATTATTATTATTATTATTATTATTAAAACAGTTCGAGAGAAACATTCAGTGGTAGATCTTGTTTCTTGTCTAGGGCAATGAACGCCGTTTTCCCCACTTCCGACATATCCCACCCCTCAAAACTGGGCACTTGGGTGTGCTTGAGTACCACATATGCCTGCGCAATTAGATTGGGTTGACTTTCTGATGGGTTGGCAGTTTTTGGCTGCTGTTTCCAACTAGTAGTACTCTTTGGTAGCGCTTAGAGCAGCTGCTCCATCAGCAGTTGTATAATATCAGGATGTTTGTAGTGCCATGTTGCGCATGGAAATGGACCATGCACTCATCCCCGGTGGGCTTTCCTGAGGCCATAATCCAGATTTATAAAGTTGTTGTTCTCTCAATGCTTTTTTTGGGGGGGGGTCTGAAATTTAGACCCTTTATTGGTCGTTGATAAATAAACTTGCCGTATTCCATAAATTATAGCTTCAAGATAAAGTCCCAAATAATGAACTTCTTGAGCAATATATGATATCAAAACGTTTCTTATCCAGCCACAGCTTAGATGGTCTGGTCATGTCATCAGAATGAGTGATGAATGTATAGCAAACATTCTGATGTACAACTTAAAAGTGGTAAATAAAGAACTGTTAGATGATGGCACTAATACAAGGACAAACTTAATTATAATCTTTCAGCGCTCAATATTCCAATCAAATCTTTTGATGAATTGGCACGTGACAGAAACAAATCGAGTAGCATATGCCAGAAGAAAATCAAGACTTTTGAAGCAAATTGCACCAACAAACTGAAAGATAGATGCCACACAAACATCAGCCATCTCCGACAGTCATCAGTCATCTGATTTCTAGTCTTGTTTACAAGTTATTTATTTTGATAGCTTGTTTGTAGAGTTATTTATTATTATTATTATTATTATTATTATTATTATTATTATTATTATGATTATTATTATTATTATGATTATGATTATTATTATTATCATTATTATTATTATTATTATGATGATTATTATTATTATGATTATGATTATTATTATTATCATTATTATTATTATTATTATTATTATTATTATTAGCAGCAGCAGCAGCAACAATAGTAGTAATAGTATTAGCAGTAGTGGTAGTAGTAGTTATTTTTTAGGATTAACGTGTCCAAATCTTTTTATCACTGACCGTTTTGTGTTGAAGAATTTGTTGTTGTTGTTGTTGTTGTTGTTGTTTTAAAGTTTCATGTGTCACATTTTTGTTTTTGTGGTTAGTGTTATCGTATTGGTGTTGTGTTTTTATTATTATTATTATTATTATTATTATTATTATTAGCGTCTACCCTGATTAGGGGATGGATTTATCGGAAACATCTCAAGTGAAGAGTTGTACAGCAGCAAAATGTTTGTTTACATTACATGTCTATTTCTGCATGTTGATACAGTCGAGGAAACAAGCACCATAAATTGAATTCCAAGGGCAAGCAGTTCTATTAAAGAAATTACTAGAACAGAAAGTATTCTGACATCTGGGGACCTATACACTGAAATGGTAGTACTTTACTGCTAACCGAGTTATTCGGTGGTATCTATGTTGAGGGGGTACAAAGGTGATAAGGTTGCCAGAGCATAATCCGAGAAAATTCTTGTTTAACAAGCAAAACGATGTAACATTCTGGCGACGGCATTGGAGCTGGATCTTGGCAGACAATTGCGGAATTGAGAGAATTTTGGGGCACCCTGTCCAAATGGGAGAAACTAGTAGCACTAACCTAGATGTGGCAAGAATCCTTGATGAACGAACGAACAGATAACAGCCTTATATAGATACCAGTAATGGGACGATTCCAATATTTGTTTTCGATTCCGATACAATTACCGATTCCGATTGTAATTCTTTTAAAATCTCTAACTATTCAACTACAGAGTTGATTTATTTTTCGGATTACTGAAAAATTCCAGGTAATATATGCATATATTTTCGCAAACGTAAAAATACACCTATGGGGATTGGTTAATAAATTTTGAATTTACTGTTCTTTTAAAGTTAATAAATATTTACAATTTTAATATTTTTATGAACAATCGAAAATTAAGTTAAAACAAACAAAAACAATTACAAGAGTCGCTTTTAGCATCGGAAATTAGGCATATTTTTCAGATACCGGTACAGTGCTCCATAACGTTCTGATTTTTCCCGAATTTCGATTCCAAGTAATCTTCCCAACACTCATAGATATAAGATATTGGTAGATGTAGGAGATTTTTCTAGCTCGACAGATGGAGCCCATCTTACTTTATGCATACTTAGTAAATTGACGTGGTGGAAATCTAGCTATATTTTCATAAGAAATTGTGAAAATATTGCTAGATTTTCATTCAGTAAAATATTTTTCGGCTAAATGGAAAAATCTGGCTAGATAGATTGAAGATTGTCTGATTTGTAATGTTTGGTTTATGAAGGAGGCGGGCTGAACTAAAAATTGTACCAGAGATGAATTAATATTAGATTCGGTCATTTTTTTTTTTGTACCTACATTTACAATAAAAAAAAAATGGTTCCTAAAATAGTGTAGCGTGTTGGGTTTATACAGGTCTACATTCTAATCAATAAGAACTCTATAAAATTCCTTGAATTATTTAAAGTGCCTAAAAATGAACTAATCTACTTCTTTGAAATGTATTGCTTGTTATTTATTACTTGAAAAAAATTGTCGTTACAGGTGCACCGAAAAGTACTTGTACGAAAATCTGAGAGAAATCTTTCATCTTATTTTAAAATTGAATGGAGCTTTTAAAAAAATGATTGAAAGTTTTGTTGAACTGAAAAACATCACGCTTGATCGGCATTAAGATTAGTATACTTTTTTTTTTTTTTTTAACTTATAACTGTTATAAAGACGGGGGAAAAGTTTTACAACAGAGAAAGAGAAAAAAAAGAGAGAGACACAGAAAACAAATATATAAAATAGAAAGAGGTATAAAGATAAAGATATATTTAAAGATTTACTATGGTTGCTTTGTTTTTCGACATTTCAACCCTTTTCAGATTATTTAATACTAAATCCAGTTATTTTGGTATCATTTTCTCCACTTATGAAAAAAACCTTTGTAATTTTATGTTCCGTTTCACGTGAACAAACGATGCACGAGCAATATCGCTTAAATTTTTTACGAGTTGAGTTTGTTTGTTTTTCCCTTTTGAAACTGATTTTTAATTCACAATTATGAATCGTTTTACTCAATATGTGTGTGTGTGTGTGTTTGTGTGTGTGTGTGTGTGTGTGTGTGTCTTGCGCAGCGCGTAATGGACGAACTTTGCCAATAGTGCCCACGAACTTGCTGATTTTAATACTCAAATTTTTAATCGACTTCTAATTGACTTTATACATTTTAACTCACCATCACCTAACGTGGTTTAATGTATCTTTTACTTTTCGCTTTTTAATTTCCATTTTCGCTCGTTCTCACTTTTACATCCTCAACACCTGACGATGATTCGTGAACGAATCGAAGGCGCTCGTGACAATAACAATTATAGAACCTTCTATAAATATTTTCGATTTTGATATAAAAAGGATAATACAGAAAACTGAAAAATAAAAATAAAGAATCATAAAGCAAAGTATCTCCGTTGCATTTAATAATGTTTGCTTGAATATATATATATATATATATATATATATATATATATATATATATATATATATATATATGACCTATGTTTTCTGTGTGCGGAACGGTCTCTACCAAACTCCTCTGTTAATATTTAGTATACAGACTTGAAACTTGATATATAAGGGATTTATACCTGTAGAACAAATGTAAATTGGTTTGTATCCGGTAACATATCTGCTAAAGGGGTCAAAATTGAAAAGAAAAATGGAACCCGGAAGACTTAAGTCGACTAAATGTGTTACTTCTACGCATGCGCAAATTTATACGTTAAAGTCGGTTAAATTTAAAAGTTTTGATATCCATCAACCGTAAGTTAAGATGGAAACACATAACACTGGAGTGCGAAATGTTTTAGTTTCGATTCCAACTGATGGCACCGAAGTCATATTTTTTTATGTGCGTGAACATTTATTACAGTGTTAAATTTGCACTAAAGAATACACGGATAAAACTTTCTCGGTTTTACACAGGGCGCGCTCGAGAATTCACTTAAAAATTCTCGAGGCTGTATACATTAATTTACGCCAACCATCTCTATGTAAGCAAAGAGAGTATACCCATAATTTAGAACTTATAGGTATTGCTGAGATTGTTTCTCTGTCTTTTTTCTCCTATTCCCTATGCAATTTTTTATTTTTATTTATTTTTTATTTTTTTATTTATCCTCGCTGTTTATTTATGATCTTTTGACCACGTTTTTAAACGATGTTTTCTCCCCCGCTGCCAACGTATATCTTGAAAAAGGGTTGGCTGAAAGGCGTCTAGATAGGGCTTTTTTTCTTGCCCCACTCCTTATTTACCCTCTTTATCTAATGTAGGCTTAGGAGAAATATACTGCATTTTGGTCTTTTTGAAAGGTTCTTTATAATGGTTTATTTTAAACTACAAAAAAAAAACCCTCAGTAATTAATTATGGCATTACGTTCGGTTTTCTTTAAAAGTATTATAAAATTATGTACCCATAAAAAGCTCTCTTTTTTAATTTATATAATATATATATATATATATATATATATATATTGGTTTGATTTTTTGTTTTTTCCATTTTGAAACTGATTTTCAATTCAAAAATTATGAATCATTTTACTCAATATTAAAATAGCTCTAGGATATCTATACCTATCGACCTTATTATATATCTACAGTACAATAAGCACTGGCACTGTTTTTCTTAAATTTACTAATACATTAAAATATACTCTGCTCTTTAGACTCTCGGTCTAATTCCCCCAATATATATATATATATATATATATATATATATATATATATATATATATAGAGAGAGAGAGAGAGAGAGAGAGAGAGAGAGAGAGAGAGAGAGAGGGATGAGAGGAATACAGATAGATAGATATAAAGGAGTCGCCATTAGCTGGAATCAAAACTAAAACATTAAGGTCGTCAGTCTTTAATTCTACCAATTAAGCCAATTGCGACAATCGTATAATCATACAAGATTTAAAGACACTGTTAATGCTATGGATATGCTGCCTTAACTTTCGCTAATTTACGAGGTCGGCAGATCCATTATAAATTCGTTAATTTGAATTTAGATTTCAATCCCTCCACTTCGTGTTACGTTTTATTTTGTTTTGTTTGTTTAATTTATTTATTTATTTATTTTTACATTGATTAAATGCTGTTGTTTTGCAATCACCACCAATATATCAACTGAACAAAATTTGATGCGTTCAGTTCCACCATAAATGCTAACATACCACTAGAATAGAAACCATTTGTCATCTTAAATCAACATAGAAAGCAAAACAGACGAAAGAGCTTATCTTATACAATTACATTAATAAACATTTGATTGGCTTCAGCGTCATATCTTTGGTTGACGCTGATACCAAAACGAGGCTAGTTTCAATAGGCGACGAGCGCGCCATTTTGTTAATTGCAACATTAGATGATGGAGAAAAAAACAAGTAAAGCCTTAATACTGCAAGTTGTTTTTTTTATCTGTGTTTTCTTTTAGTCCTTGCGTTTCGTTATCATCGCAACTAGAAATGTTTCTTTTCATTAATACCTTTTTAAGTAAAAAATCCTCAAATTGGATTAGCATTCTTAGAAAACCAGGAACTGAAAATAAGAGAAGAAAAAAAAAACTGAGCAGAGAATTAGAAAAAGAAAACGTACATTAGTAAAACTTTATATAATACGAAATTTTGAAATAAAGTTTTAATCGAAAGAAGAGATTAAAAGCAAGTACTCAGAAAATCACTCTGCAATAAAACTCTCTTCTAAAAGCGCCATTTAAAAACCTGCAATAATATTTAAGTGTGTAATGAGAAAATACAAGGATTGAATAAAATAATGGAAACACATTATCAATTCTGCATTAGTTTTAAAACATCTCTACAAATTGAAAAAATGTATCAAAATGTTAGCTTCATTTTTGTTTATGGTCATTGGTGTCTTGAATTAATTGGTTAAATTTATTTTTATTTCAGACAGTGCATATTAGTAAGAAAATTTAAATAGACAAATCTATCCGACTTTTAATGAGGGTAGATTGTTGGTACTCGTCACTATAACGGAAGTTGGCTTAGAGATGGTGATCGTATCGAGGAACTGTATCGAAGGTGATGTCAGCCTATGAAAAAGAATGGAAAACATCCTCCTTTAAACAGAATTCTGGGAGAAAGCCAAAGCTGTCTGAAAGAGATCATACAACCCTTGTAAGGTCTGTGATAAAAAATAGCACAAAACGGCACCAACTCAAAGTAAAGAACTTAAAAATCATCTGGTTAATCTAGTTTCAATAAAAAAAAAAACTGTTGAGAGAAAGCCAAAAGAAGAAAGTTCAATGCG
Organism: Euprymna scolopes; assembly: GCF_053919585.1. Taxonomy (NCBI): domain Eukaryota; kingdom Metazoa; phylum Mollusca; class Cephalopoda; order Sepiida; family Sepiolidae; genus Euprymna; species Euprymna scolopes. The sequence goes on along the minus strand of NC_136487.1, from coordinate 76,387,132 downwards.
AAAAAACAAGTGAACAAGATTTGATAATGTAACGTCCCCCCCCCCAATAAGGGTACATGATGTGGCTCTTATTTATTTTAGGGATATTCCACACACGGAACTTTGCAAAATATTTTGAATAGTTATGCGTACCGTTAACACTTATCATTATGTGTCACCAAGAAAATACAAATAAAAGCAATGCCGAACACAATGAAGAGCATCATAAAACAAATATTGGTATGAGCACTAGGTGGAGTCCAGAAAAAAAAAAATCTTAAAAAATATGACTACAAGAATTTGAAATCAAATAGAAAATTGAAATCATACAACAGCCGAAATCTTAAGGAAAATCCCTATCTACGAAAACCACCCAACATAATCAACGAACGCTAACCTGTCACAGATGATTTAAAGTAGGAAAATAAAACTTTTATGTAACATAGCGCGCGTATCCAAATGGGTGCAAAACAACGTCATCGGTAGGGGAAAATAAAACTTTAAAGAGGCGATCCTGTTAAAGACGAGAATAACGCTCGAGATCGCGTTAGAGGCGTGAGTGACGCTTGAGGGACATCGTAGAGGTGAAGAAAGAATAAGGAAATAAATGTCGCTGTACAAAAAAAAGCGAGTTGACGTTCTTTTCTATTATTTGACTCCTTTGTGAGCGAGGCTACAACGTGTTGGTTCTCTTATAACGTTCCATATATAACGTTACATATAGGGTGGATATCACACAAGCCCAAAGGGACTACAAAAAAATTAAATAAACTGAGCCACTCCCTTTCTCCCTCTAATTGCGCAGGTCTATACACATGCATGTGGGGGACACCGTCTTCTGTTGGTACCACACGCAATTTAAGTGAAAGACCAAGCACATTGAAAATATAGAGGAAGGAAGCCATCGATCTGAGCTCCAATAGAAGGGTATGAAATACACTAGACACTTGGTGGTGGGATTTTGTACCAGGCAAATTTCAGCGATAAATTTATGATAAACGGCTGTGTCCATAATTTAAATTGGCTTACAACGGTTATCGAGAGTGCTCGAAATCTGATGAGATTTAGTGTCACTAGGACTAAAAGGAACACAACTTGCTATTGTCAGTGTACAATCACTAATAGTGAAACCTAGTAGATGATGATGATGATGATGATGATGATGACTTTTTTTTGTTCAATAATAAGAGCAAAATAATCCAAATCATAATTAATGACCAAAACTAATCAAAATATATAGCAATTAGTTTTATTTTGGCCCCGTGAAAACTGCGTCTCTTGGAATAGAGAATCCAATGTACAAAAAACATACAGTATTTTCATAGCATCGACACTAACACGTGTCTCCTGTAGGAAATTGTTGTTTACATAATTAGACGGTTTCTTGTCATGGCCTCTATTTATCTATCTATCTTTATATATACAGGATTTAATGATTAACTAAAATGATGAAAAGCAAACATTCGCCAATAAATGAGTGAAAAACAGTAGAACAGGCCATTACATGTAGAAATTTAGGAGAGCCGTGTGGATTATGTCCGAATGAGAAAATTGTTATTTGAAACTTTAAAGACCCCTAGCACCTACTAAATACTAAACGTGAATTTGCAAATAACTACATGCACAGAATAAATTTAATTTAGGCCATAAAATGCAAAAGAAAAAGAAACGAAGATAATCAACTAGAAATCTAAACTAAAACAACACCTAAATTAGAAATAGAAACAGTACTACAATAACGCACGTGTTAAAATAAGGTCACCTACTAATTCGACACGTCCTCAAAACAAGGCGGCGTCACTTCTATACAAAGCAAAAATAAGAGAAAGTAAGAGTAAGCCCTGGGTAATGGAAAAATTAACCCATTTTAGGGAATAAAAAAAGGACCTGATTCGTTAGCTAGATAAACTAAACACTACGTGTGTATATGAAATTCCACGGGAAAACGAATTCAGTGCATTTTAGTTGGAGTAAATACTCCAAATATATAAATAAAATTTATCTTCTTATGACTAGGGCTGTAACAGCAGCATATTCTTTTCATTGTTTTGACTCTTAAGTATATATCCGTTAATATTTTTTTTTTTTACGCCATTACACGTAAAGATACTAAATTTAGCAGGGTAACTCACCATCAAGAGGGGGAGATTTTTACAGGTTACATTGTTCACTCCACCAACGGAGATGGGGCCTCAGAGGGGGTCACTTATAACTGGAAACCCTGTGCACGCTCACATTGTTTGGTTTCCGCTCATAGTTACCAAATATGGTAGGATAACCCACAACAGGGAGGTTTTTACAGGTAACGCAACAGGGTGAGGGCTCCCAGGAGTATCACTTATAAATTAGAATCGTATGCACGCTTACACCGTTTGATGTAGAGCTACTGTACTTACCATGACAACATCACGATGGGATGGGAAAGGTATTTAAGGTCTATATCATTCTACTCGTACAAACAATGTGGAAACATAATTAGTGTCCACGCGTTTGTGTCAATAAAGATTCCACTACTACCCCCTCATGTTCGTTTGAGAGGGTTGCTTTGACTTTGATACCTCAAAAGTTTGAAGCTATCACTTTACACCCACACCCCCTTTTCATAATCTTTCATACTTTCATAAATCAGTCTATTTTTTAATACTTTCATTTAATCCAGTCAACGACGGGTACTTCTACTAGTATATATATATATATATATATATATATATATATATATGTATATATATATATATATATATATATATATATATATATATATATATGTATATATATATATATATATATATATATATATATTAAGCCCCCCCCCTCTTTGGGTAGAGCACTGTCGTAAGTAATCTCACTCGTTACTTAATTGGCTGAAAAATGCGAGGTTCGATCCTCGGCTTGGGAGAGGTGCTAGTCTAGCCGCGCTGGTGAGTTGTGATACAACGAAACAGGACTGTATGTCGATGAATACACACACACACACACACACACACAAATATATATATATATATATATATATATATATATATATATATATATATATATATGCATGTGGTCGGGAAGACCCTGGGGGCCCCTTTTAATCAACAAGCTCATCAGGAGTCAATCGTTGAATCTCTATCAAGTGTAAAACAAATGTCTACTACTACTATAGTAGTAGTAGTAGTAGTAGTAGTAGTAGTAGTAGTAGTAGTAGTAGAGATGCTCTGACAACAATAACTATAGGGTCCCAAACTACCGAGGAAAATTCCACAAATCCTCGCTGAGAATATGCGATATAGCGTTATTTTTAAGTGGTGATATAAGGAGAGGCGGCGTTTGTCGACATAGATACTGGTAAAGACGACGTGTATGAATTAAAAGTCAAATATAATTTACGTAGTTGTCTCGTTTTATCGAAACAAGCAGATCTGTTACAAATGAAGATGGCCGTGGCAATCGAAAACAAGGTCGGTTGTGGTTGGGAAGAAGCAATTTGATATAATCTGCACAAATCGTTAAATTATATCAGTGAGGCGAGCGAGCCAGCATCTTGAAATAGCCTTTCATGGTGGTGGTGGTGGTCGTCGTCGTCGTCGTCGTCGTCGTCGTCGTCGCCTTTGCTTTGTGTTATTTGCGGGTGATGGAGAGAAATATTTAAGTTGCTGATTTTAATTTCGTTAGGAAAGCAGAAATAGCGAGATTATTGAAATTGAGACGACCTAATGATATCGACTGAAATCTTCGCCAATAAACTCAACCAGACAAAATCAGAGGAAAAGAAAGAAGTAATGCAGTGGGATATAACCCTAAAACCATTTATCAATTAAATATATCTATCTTGTCGTCTCCGTTCAGTCTCGAAAGACAATAGTTACCCCCTGTAAGGGTAGCTGAGCGTATAACTGTGAAACAAAGATTGCCCAATCTTCAACCACACCTCTGCTTGAGTCCAGTGAAAAAGAGAAGTCTAATACGACTGCAAAAATGCCGAGATAAGCGGAGACCACATACAGCATCTGGGCGTCCCAAATAGTCATTTATATATATATATATATATATATATATATATATAGGCTTTGAAGTCTTTAACATTTGAAACTATACAAAAAATTACTTTTTATCATTCGTTAAAAAACCATCTAGTCAGTAAGTCATTTAATCACCTGCAATCACTGCATCAACTCTCTCGAATTTACTATAATACCAATTTTTTTTCTTTTTTTTTTCTATCAAGGGATCATCAGTTGTTTACCATGAAACACTGTTTCGGGGATATAAAAACAAAACAGTATATTACTTCATGGCTCCCCAGCAGTGTTGATCAAGCACCACCACCCTTAATCTTAGGAAGAATACATGTTACAAAAAAATTTTATCCAATTTCCTATTCTTAATTGCAATTACTAACCTTTTTATAGTATAAAAATGAATTTTTTACCTGTGCGATTCATCAATTTCCACATTTAAAATGGATACATTTTTTTAATTCATCAGTCTTGTATTTATAAGCTTTGGATTAATCCATTTAACTACTTTTCACCCCTATATATATATATATATATATATATATATATATATATATATATATATATATATATATATGCTCTCATTTAACAATCTACTAATACTATTAAGCAGAAAAGTTTCTTACATATCTGTCAAAAATCATTATCAATGAAAACAATTTAGATACAGGATAACCTAAATACTCCCTTCTTAATTTCTTTTATATAATTTTTTAACAACCATCATAAATTGTATGTGTGTGTATGTTTAATTTACATAAAGTCTCCCCCCTGTTAGTATATATAGCCCTAATCATTCGACTCTCTCGTCATTGACCATCTCTCTTGAGAAAGCCCACATAAGACAGGCGAAACATCGAGCCTCTAGAAGCCTCTAATTACTCTGCTTGTCACACTATTCGAAACCCTTAGACCCAAATCAACACGTTGAGAATTACGGTCTATTTATTCTATAAAAATGGACACATCTAGAAGGCTGCATCAGGAGGAAACACACACACACACACACACAGAGGTAGTTCCAAACAGTTGAGGTGGTTAGAGGGAATGTGGTACGCAAGTGAGCGTGTTGGTACGGAGGCGTAGAAAGAGACAAGGTTGAGGCTGAATATATCTGTTGAGTTGTACGTGCTAAGGTAGTAAGTGTAGTTTGTAGCTCTTGTTTGGGTCTGAAGTTGATAGGGAGTATCGGCATAAAATAGTTGGGAGATTAGTCTGGAGGTTTTGCAGAGAAGTACTTGCTTTATCCGAGATTATGGGTCTGCTTTGTGTGGTGATGCTGGTTTGGTTTGATTATATGGAGTTCTAGAATGTAGCAGATCTGCTGTTTCTTGTAGTGAGGTTTCGTTTTATACTTACTAGAGGGTTCAGGGTGTGTTATTTTCGAGTGCAGTGCGTCATTACTGAGGTGTTATAGTGCGAGGGTGTTTTATACGTTCCTTGGGAAATGAAACAGAATTATTGTCTTGGGCTGAGGGTAGGAATATCAAATTTTTATCATTGAGGTCCTTAAGGGTGAGTCGGTGTATCCTTGTGAGTTTGGGGATGATATTAGATTGTTCTAGAACTCCATCTAAACAAACCAAAGCAGCAAGCATCACCGCACAAATCAGACTCATAATCTTAAGCATAGCGAGGACCTCTCTGCAAAATCTCCAGACTTAGTTCGCTGTTTTGATACCTCATTGCAATGCAGCTTCCTATTCCACTAGCTTCTTTCCAAGAATCGTAGGCTTATGGGACTCTCTTCCTGCTGACCGTTTTCCTCCTTCCTATCTATAGCATTGGTATTGTCAAAAGTAATGCTAATGAGCATCTTGTGTCTTTATGATAATCATCTCCCATTCTTGTTAGCTCCTTGCATAAATTGGTTTCATACATCGTCTGAAGCAATTTCCATAAAAAGTCCAAAAGTCCATGGTTGAATGGAGAGGTGAGCCCAACTAGTATGTAAGGAATGTGGTATGATTATTGTTACATATATGTATGTAGAAATAATTAATGAGCACTTTACTGTTGTAGAAAAGTAAAATATATTTATATATTTATAATATCCATCTATTCATAATTACCATCCATACAGGAAAGAAGAGAAAGAAAGGGAGACACATCACTATTCATTTGGCCAATTACTTACAATGTGCAACGAGATTGCATCTGTCTTGTATCAAGGAGAAGGCGATAGGCAATCCATTTTGTGGGATAGAATAGATCCTTGCATCGAACTTTACAGTTTATCAGTGTCGCATAGTGTTACATCGATAATCGTATGCAGACTGAGGGCTCATACCTTTCCCAACATGCGTAAGTAACCGCTATATATTTTACACGGATTTAACTCGGAATAGCCGATTTCATAGTCCGTGACGGTATTTAGTAAGACAATCACGTTCTCATTTACGTTTAGTTCAGCTCTTTATAAAATCACATGCGTCCATGTGTTTTATAATATACGATATTGGTTGGTATTTTTTTTATTTTTATGGTTTCGATTTGAGAAGAAAGAAAATATTTTTATTTTATTTTTTTTTATCTTGTCTATCTTTTATTGTTAATATTTTGTATCTAGTTTATTACTTTATCCAGCGGCCATTTCTATGTTTTAAGCTTCGCTTCGGAATCTCTGTTTCTTTTTCCCCCCAGAATTCGACATCGATAATAACCGACATTCTTTATTTATTTATTTATTTATTTATTTATTTATTATTATTATTATTATTATTATTATTATTATTATTATTATTGGAGTTCATTTCTCTTTTCATGTCTGGTGCAGAAAAAAACGAGAGGGGAAGGTAAACACAAGATCCATTCTTCCTTTCTACTCATTTCGGAAGATTTTCTAACGTCGTCCGCCATCTTGGAAATAATGATTTGACTCTTCTGCTCAAACGAACACCCACCGTCTGCAAGAACCGAAAGCTTTGTCCTGTTTTATTTCTGTCTAAATACACACCGCTGTTCTCTTTGTTGCGACTTATTTCCCTAATTCAGTTTCCGTCCATGTATCTTTCGCGATAATGTTATTTAATTGATCCATTTATTGTGTATTATTTCTTCATTGATCTGTATTTCTTTCAATTGCAGTGTTTCATTGTAAAACATTAATAAAGTAGCTAGAATATATATATATATATATATATATATATATATATATATATATATATATATATATATATATATATATATATATATATATATAAAGAAATTGGTTGTAACAGTCCAGATTACTGAGTTACGCCTTATCGTTGTATATATAAACCATTATATTCCTCGCGATTTGTTGTGAAGTCATTTTATAAACAAAAGCACGCGGGCTGACTTATTTATCGTCGTTGGTGTCGTTGGGACCTCCGCTTGTTTCAGTTGTCAGCCAAAATGATACCGAAGTTACATGAACTGACTTTCTCGTCCTCATCGGTGCCCTTAGTGCTATGAAACCTATGTTGCTTTTCGGCTGTTGTTAAACACTATGTGGACGCCACTATTTTGCTTTTAACAGGATTTATTTAATCTAAAATAGGAAACAGATCTATTTCTTATGCACGATATATATATATATATATATATATATATATATATATATATATATATATAGAGAGAGAGAGAGAGAGAGAGAGAGAGAGAGTAAGAGAACAAGATAAATAGACAGATAGACAAATCGTTTGCTTTGTTACGCTTAACTACACTATACGCGACTATCCCACTCTTGCTAAGGTTCCGGAAAAAGCAATAGCCTCCGCTTGTTTTAGTTGTCAGCCAAAATGATACTGAACACTCTTTAGTTGGAAGTCACGTGCTTTCATCGACTTTCAATTTTATGTCACTTCTGGTCTTTAAGGTGTTACTCAAATCCTTCCATCCAAATGCCCCCTTCGCTTTCTAACAATTATAGAAGAGAACTTATCAAGAACCTCAACGCCAACAAAGTAACTAGTCCTGACAAATTTCCAACCATAATGATTAAGTACCGGCAACCGAAACTAGCTCGTATTTTTGCAATGCCGTTCAATCGCTGCTTAAAAAAGAAAAGCTCATCATCACCATGGAAAGCAAGTTACCTGCCTGATGACGTCACCTTCCATGATAGCTGCTGGGCAACTTGTTACCCCTTTTCTCGTATTATTCAACGCATTGCCACCCCACGAGAGCAGAGTTAGTAATGTGGAGAAAATTCAGCTCTCCAAAATTGAGCAATTGGGATTGGGACAAAAAAAAATGCATTGCCAGAGTCTGGAAAAGGTTCCTTTTCTCTATGGATGCTAGAAAATATGATGTGTGGTATACAAAGTAGATACTTTACTTTGTTCCTAGCCAAAAGCCAAGCAGTCAGATATTTACACGTCTTCGCTAAAATTGGACAAAAATCGAAAATCTGTGTATTTCTCTGCCAAGGTTGTTTACAACGATTAATTCTGGCTCTGATTTAATATTCGACCAACTCATCATCCCCATCGTCTTCATCGTCGCGCGCGTAACCTTGTTAGGAACTTTGATGTGCTTTTTTTCTTCTTGTTTTTGCATTTGCTTAATTACAATTTCGTCTGGGTTTTGTGAACGTCTCAAACGGTCCATATTTTCTGTTCTAACCCCGACAGTCCAAATAAATTCCGCGGCTATATTTTATTTTCTAATATTTACAACGTTTGCTTATTTGTTTAGTTTGTCTAGATGGGCATATCGAACCTTTCATGTTACTTTATGCTGACTCTAGTTCTTAAGGTTTTCAATTATTTATTCATGATGTTTATTCTATCTCTCTCTCTCTCTCTCTCTCTCTCTCTCTATATATATATATATATATATATATATATATATATATATATACTAGCAAAAGTACCCGTCGTTGACTGGGTTCAAAAACAGCCTACAGAAAATGGACTCTGATATATGAGCGTATGATAGGTTAGGAAAAGGAAGGGCTGTAAAGAGATAGCTCCAAATTTGGATGTATCAAAACCAAAGCAAAATATGATGGAAGTAAAAATAAAATAGATAAACACCATAATTTATTATACCATATCTGTTCCCAATAAAGCATTTATCATAATATTCTGGGGATCTATATTTAAAAAACCTTGTTAAACCTTGTGACATATTTCCATTCTATGGAGGTCAGGCACGAACGAACACCCCATAATTTTATTATACCATATTTCTTCAAACTGAAACATAATTATCGAAGTATACTTACGCAGATAGATATGAAAAGTCTTTGTTAAAGTTTGTGCCTATTTCCATTCTATAATTATATCATATCATCCCTATTTAAGTTAAAGCATACTTAACAAAGTATTATTATGTACATCTATATCAAAAACACTTGTAAACGTTTTTTTTTTTAATTTTTAAATTTTTTATTTCCATACTTTGTGGACCAGGAACGCAGACCCCACAATTTTAATGAACCACCGTTCTGCCAGATCAAACATACCCATTCCTGTGTCTCGATACATCTTCTATCATTATATATAATAATTTTTTAAAAATAGTCAACCATATAGGAGCCTATTCGTGACCAGACACACACACATACACACACAGACATTCAGCTTTATATATATATATATATATATATATATATATATATATATATATATATATATAGGTCCAAAAGAGAGTCGCCAAACTAACAGGTCCTGAACTGTCATCTAAACTTCAGCCCCTGTCCCAACGATGAAATGTTGCATCCCTCTGCCTGTTTTACAAGTATTTTAATGGTGGATGCTCTGACGAACTACAAGCCCTTGTACCCCATTCGACGAAAATACACCCGACAAACCAGACAAGCAGCGAAATCCCACCCCTACACAGTTGAGATCCCTAGATGTAAGAAAACTGTTTACTCTAATAGCTTCCTCCTCAGAACTAAAGGACTTTGGAATTCTCTTCCGGTTTCCTGCTTCCCCAACTGTACTGAGATGCAGAAGTTCAAGTGTAATGTGAACAGACATCTTGCTGCTAAACTCCCTACATAGTACCCCTGCAATTTAGGTCTCTGATAGTAGCCCCCTACATCAAAGTGGCAACGTGCCTTGTTTGGGGTGAAAATATAATACAGTAAAACTCATTTAATTTGTTGGACTTACTCTCATTTGGACTTACTCTCATTTGGACTTCTTCTAAACCTGGACTTTCTCTAAACTTGAACTGTCTCGTCATTAGCATATTTGATGCGGAGTTGCAGTAAAACCGTTTACATGGTTTAGTCAGATATTGCGCAGAAATGTTAATATTGGTACTATGTAATTAATGTAAAGTAGCTATTGATAATTTACACTAACTGTAATTTTTTTTCAGATTGCTATATTTAAAGCAAGCACATTAACAAAAGCATGACGTAAATTATGCCCAGCGCCAAAGGCTTCTGAACTGAAAGAATCAGAGAATACATTTGGTCTAGAAAAAATTCTTGAAACCAAACGGTTACCGATCAACTACGCTGTTCTTAAATCACTTAATGCAAATGATGTTGAAATGTGGGTGCAACAAGATGAGGAAACTACTAATCAATATCCTGAAGGCAGTAATGGTGATGACAATTACGACAGCTCCCATTCTCTTGGCCCTAATGTAAACAACCAAGAACATTCTGATGAAGCAATATCATGGGATGATGCAGAAAAGTCTATGGAGACGGTTATAAAATTTCTAGAAAAAAGTCCTCACTTTAGTGACAACTATGTTTTGCAAGCAACGTCACTTCGAAAAGATATAATCATAACGAAGCTACAGAACCAAGAAATTGTAGATTTTCGTGATCGCTTACGGAATACAATGGCAGCGCCCTAGAGCTCAATCGATGAAAATAGAAACTGAAATGAGACTCATTCAATGAATAAATAAAAAACTGTATTTTACATAAATGTATGATTTTTGTAGATGATAACTTAGGTAATAAATACCTAACAAGTAAGAGTAGATTTAATTTATTTTCAATGATTTTGTTCCTGTTAATAATATTTAACAATTCTCACTTGCAATATATCGTAAACTTAATATATACTTGAAGTATCATATAGCAATGAATTTCATTTACTATTTCTTAATTCTTAGAAAATTAAAGTTAACCGCAGCACATATTTTATCACGAAACTTGAACAACATCCTCTAATTTGAACGAAGCGGATGTTCAAATTATAGGAGTTATTACTATATATATATATATATATATATATATATATATATATATATATATATATATGTATATACTTCGAAAAAGGGGGTTATTACATTCTGGGTTCTATATAGATTAAATAGAATCTGTGCTGGGTACAATAGGAAACAGCATTATATATATATATATATATATATATATATATATATATATATATATATATATATATATATATATATATATATATAATTCAGTTTTCGTGTTATACCCAGCACAGATTCTGTTTATATACATAGATAGAACCCAGGATGGAATAACAATCTTGTTCGAAGTATGTTATATATATACCGTTACCTATGGGCATATAGAATACTTTACGTATTGATTGATTTATTGTCTGGGTTGATCGTCTCGTCGCCGCAGCGATAATCGTCGTAAATCCAAGTTGCTGTTTCGTTCCTTCATAAAAAACACTTCGAGAGTTGCTGGTTAATTTATTATATATATAGTTTCTTAAGATCAAGGTTCTTAGATTAGCTCTATTCCTACTCAATAGAAAATATTGTTATTATGTTTTTATATCTAAATAATTGGCGCATTTTTTATTAAACCGAAAATTGCACAGAAATTTTATTGTGTACTAAATTGTTATTAAAATTTAGGCATATTAATCCAGTATTTTTGTTTTTAAAAGATAACCCCTCGTGCAAATTCATTCCTTTCTTAAAAAGAAATACTGGCTTAGTATTATTTGGATATTGGTCCCCCGACAAAAGGAGTTTGGTCCTGTAAATTCTCGCTAGTCCGTTCGTCCGTTCGTCCATTCGTATGTCCTCACTTACGCCTTGGAAATTTTTGAAATTTTGCACAAGCATTATGAGTAAAAAGAAGTAACAGAACGGATTTTCCGGGAAAATTCCGGTTGCCCCCTTCTAGGGGTGCCTTTCGGGTTTAAATGGCTAAAATGGGCACTTTTATGCTTATTAAAAACAAACTGATGCCTTAGATTTTCATAAAATATTTTTAAAAGTTGTAACTAACTGATTTCTATATAATTTTGTTTGTCTATACTCCATGATAACTCTTAGTTGTGCCCCAGGGACTCTTTTAAGGTTAAGAAAAACACCCCATTTGGGGGACTATTTTACCATATTGCTCCAAAATTTTCTGTGTATGTCTATTTAGCAGTTTTGCATGATACTGGACTCAAATTTAAATATGTTAGGGCTTTTGGGATTTTTTAGGTTAAATGGGGGTCAGGCAAACGATAGACTTAGTCGTTTCTTTTTTTCTCTCTCTCTCTTTTTTTTTGTATGGTGCAGAACTAAAATTTGCATATAAAACTGCATTGTTTGTTCATTTTCACCAAGATTTAACGTCCGCTGGTGACTTTTGGGGCTAAATAGGAGAGAGCAAATGTTGAACTTAGTCATTTTTTATGCATCGTTTACTATGCACTCACAAGGGACCATGCATGCTTCACTTGTTCCTACAGAAAGATTCCAGAATACGAGAAGATAAACCTGAAGAAGGACGGAGGTTAAATCAGCCGAAGAACACTCAAGTTTAGAAAATTAGTTCGAATAATCCAAATAATACGAAATATTCAACTGTCTTTCTCTTTTTGTGAGAGACCAAAAATTATCGGCCGAAACGTTGTCATAAATCATTTCGTTTTATATCTGAAAAGAAAAAAAAATGTGCGATTTTCCTGGAGAACATCCAACTCAATGTTGGCAATGACGTATTTCCTGATTTCAATAATTCCCAAAATAGATTCGGATTGTAACCAATTGCCAAAAAGTGTCGATGACGCTGCAAAGTAAGCGCACAGAACTTAACGCCGGTTGTTCGTTAGATGAGTGCCGAAGAGCTCCTCTTGACCTTTTGGCTTTTGAATCGACGAATTTTGGCCGTCGACGAGATAACGTAATAAGCAAGAAAGGTTTTCGTTTTTAAACAACATGATAGAAAACAAAGACCGGGGAAAAGACACTTTTCTTCAAGTCATCGTTTGTTTATTTATAGCATCACAAAAATAATGGATAAATGTTAACGATGCGGCATGAAGATGTCTCACATTCTTAAATGATAGAAAAATAAAAAACTAACATAAATATCTAAAAAAAAAAAAAATTTAGTTCTTTCCTACTGCAAGAACTTAGACACCATGGTCGGAAAGTGGGATTAAGAAATCAGCGCCCCAGAGGAGGGGAATTTTGGCCTGCAAAAATAAAACTCCGTCGGCATTCCCTGGTGAGGGCGCCTCAGGTGATTAACAAGAAACCAACCCCTTCTTAAAGGGAGAAGGCAAAGCCTGGGAGGGGAGACCTCCTAGAACTGCACAGAACTAAAATCCCACCGCAAAATCCAGATCATTACAGGAATGGTATAATCTCTGTTAATTTCGGAGACCCAGAATAAAAGAACTTTGTCTGCGCTCAGTGAAAAAGACAAAACTTGGATTTTGATTATATATATGTAAAAAAAAAAAAACTTTAGTAAACTTATAAATGCTAAAATTGGTTTTAATCTGTAAAATTGGATTTTAATCGTAATTGTATTATAGATTTTAAATTAATGTATTACATATAAATTTTTAGAAATCATCCTTTATAAATGTAAGTTACAATTGGTTTCAATTTTAAAGCTATATGAAAAACATAATAGTGTTAATATACAAGGAAAATCCCTTGGGCCAGATAAATACTCACTTTCCCAAACCTTGAAAGAGTTTAAATTTTTAAAGAAATTTTTAAACGGATTTCGAAATTTTTAAACGTAATTCGATATAATTAAATGACATTTTATGTTTTTAATTGATATTGATATAAATTTTAAGTTTTAATTCGTATATTTAAAAAAAAGTTAGATTAAAAAAAAATTAGATGTTTTAATTAAATTGGTTTCAAATTAAAATCGTTTTATGTATATATATATATATATATATATATATATATATATATATATATATATATAAATTGTTAATACCAAAAATTTCAATTGAAATTAGATTTTAAAATTAAAAGAATTAAAATTTTTTAAGTTAATGAACTAATCATCCGATAAATAAACGTGAGTTAAACGTGAATTCGTGAGGTATATATATATTCTACTTCCGTTTACAAAATAGATGAGTATTCATGGGATGTACAATTGGAGTCAGTGGAAAGCAAAGAACGTATACAGTGGAGAGCTACGTCAAGGACTTTCTCTCAGCTAACAATAGGGAGATTACTAGACCGTAACGCCAGGTTGACTGTCTGCCAAATAATGCCATTGTATCTCTCTGCTTGTCCGTTGCCTTGCGGATTAAACGCAGTAGTTCTACTAGTGGCAATGCATCGAGAGTGTAATAATTCTTTCAGCTCCTCCGACATGAAAGCAGTTCCTCGACCAGAGTACACGAAAGAAGGGTTTCCGAAAATGGAAAACAGGCTGGATATGTGTTTCTTTACTGTAGCAGCAGTGAAGTCCGATCAGGGGTAGGCAAAGGGAAAGCGTCAACCACAGCTAGTATGTACATGTTACGCGTGTTGGAGGATAGGGGTCCCTTGAAGTCCATACTTAATCTCTCAAATGGTTGGCTTGCTTTTATGAGCGTTTGCGGAAACGTCTTTACAAATCTGGGTTTTATCTCAGAGCAAACTTGACAAGATTTAGTTATAACTTTTATGCCTTCTACCGAATAAGGCATGTTCTTACTCCTGAAAAATGCAGAAATCGAGTTACTCCTGGGTGGCATAAATTTTTTTGTAGATCAAACAATTTGTTGGTAATGGTAGTAGCAGAGCAGAATCGAGATAGCGCATCCGCTGCAGCATTGTGCTTTCCAGGCCTATACACGATGTCGTAGCAGAAGCAGGCGAGTTCTAATTTCCACCTAGTAATCTTTTCATTTTTTATTTTGCTTTTACTTTTAGGGTTGAACATGAAAGAGACAGATGTTTGATCAGTGATTAACTTAAAATGTTTTCCTAGTAACAAGTGTCGCCATTTTCTAATAGCTTCTACGATTGCATAAGCTTCCTTTTCTACGGCAGAATGTTTTTGTTTGACTGAGGTTAGAGTTCTAGAAAAGAAAGCCACGGGCCGACTATTTTGAGTACGGGAGGCGGCAATCGTATGTTCGGAAGCATCCGTTTCCATTTCAAACGGTGAATCAGATTCTATACTGGCCAGAGATGATTTAGCGATCTCCTTGTTCAGGAGAAGGAAGGCGTCATCCTGTTTTTCAGTGAGTGTGAAACTACTGACTCTAGTTAAGGGATATAACTTTTTAGAAAAATTTGATATCCACTTAGAATAGTGCGAGAACATCCCCGTTGCTCGTCGGAGTGCAGAGAGGTTTTTCGGTATCGGTAGGTCAGTCAACCCTTTGAGCCTGTCAGAGTCAGGTTTTACCGACCCCTTGCTTATGGTATACCCAAGTAAGTCCACAGAGTTAAGAGAATAAAGGCATTTATTTTTATTCAGGGTTAAACCATATTTAGCCACACTTTCCAGAAAGCCTTTCAGGTTTCTATCATGTTCTGCTTTATTATGTCCACAGATAGTGACGTTGTCTGTATAAGCATCACTGCATTGTAGTTCTTCTTGCTTTATGATATCACCCGCTGGAAGCTCGCTACTCCATTGGTCACCCCAAAATGGATTCGGCAGAATTGGTACAGAGACCAAGCCGCTTCAAAGGCTGTGTATTTATGCTCATCTGGTTTGATGGCAACCTGATGATAGGCGCTGGTCAAATCGAGCGTGCTAAATATTTGATAGCCGGCTATTTCGTTCACTATATCTTCTATCCGCGGGAGGGGGTAAGCGTCCAGTAGCATGAAACGGTTTATCGTCTGAGAGTATTCCACGACGAGCCTTTTCTTGTGGTTTAGGGGCGATATCACCAGTGTCTGGGCCCTCCATGGCGATTGAGATGGTTCTATAATTTTTTCTTTCATCATACGCGATATTTCTGACCGAATAAATTGTATGTCAGGAAGGCTATGTCTCCTGGATTTTACAGCTATTGGATGACAGTCTAAAGTTAAATTAGCAAACAGAGATGGATACGGAATACTACGTATAGCGGCCAGTCCGCAGACAGTAAAGGGAGGGAGTGAACCTCCGAAGGGTATTTTAATGGATGAATGTTGTTGTAGAAAAGCGTGGCCTAGAATAACATCACAACACAAGTTCGACATAACAGATAGCTTCACATCTTTGTACTCTCTATTATTTACGTAGAGGGATACTAGACAATGTCCTAGGGTAGTGGACGAATGGGAACTGCTGGGCATGAAAATTCTTTCCGTACTACACGAGACAGTTAGACCAAGTTCAACCTTATCAGGGTGAATAAAATTTTCAGAACTACCAGTATCGACGAGTATATCTACAGGGTTACCCTCAATGTCGAGCGAGATAGGTTCTCACAGAAATTATTAGCAAGGATGGACTTACCGGGATTGATAGCAGCAGCAGCAGTCATAGTAGTAGTAGCCGTAAGCGACTTACAAACACGCGCGTGATGTCCCCTTTTCTTGCAGTTCTTGCATGTAGCATTCTGTGCCGACACTTACTTCGGTTATGTTTGTTATTACGGCAAAAGAAGCATAGACGCGAGGTAGCGGCTATAACATTTTCTTCGTCACCGTTCATAGGATGGGGGACGTCGTCTACTTCTTCCGTCCGAATAGCAGCAATGGAGTTCCGGATGGAGTATGACGCTAGTTGTTTTGGGGCCGTCTCAAGCGTGAGAGCCTGGTCGTAGGCGGTTTTTAAGAACAGTGTTCTATTCTCGAGTAGTTGCTGCCTAATATGGCTGGACTAAATAACGTTTATGAGAGCGTCACGAATACATTCGTACCTCGCTTGTTCTTTCGTCACGGCTCGGAACTCGCAGTCTTTAGCGAGCTTTGTTAAGACTCGGACATATTGGTCGACAGTTTCGTCCGGTTGTTGTCTCATCGTCGCTAGAAGATGCCTACTGAATATCATATTCTTAGGCTATATAAAAAACATTCTCTAGGACGTCCATCGCCGAATTGTAGTCGTCAATGTCCGAGACGAATTTAAAAATCGCCAGAGAAATTAGGTTTATCAATAGATTTAGTTCTAGCGGCGTTTCTTGAGAGTCGCGGGCTGTCTCTAGAAATATATGGAAGGATTTCAATGGCGCCACGTGTCCGCCGTGTCAGGTTGACTAGGATCCAAGTTAAGTCGCTCGGGTTTTAGGTATTTCTCCATGTTTTGTCAGTTGAATAAATTGAAGTGATTCTAGAGAGAGGGAGAAAATCACGAGATGAACGGAAGGCTTGGTAGAACTTAAGGAAGTTTTATTCAACTAACAAAACATTACATGGGCAGAGGTAACATCGTTCGTCTATCGAAAAAGTCACTCTGTAGAATATTAGGAAAAGGGGCGCCACTCCGTTATGACAAGCAGAAGGATAGCGCAGGAGAGTTCCATTATTTCACCACATATATATAATGATCTCGAATTTTCAATAAGAAAATAATGGAACACTTCCAAAACAAATCTTTCATCTTTTTTGCATTTCGATGTAAAATTCCGACGCTTTCTTACTATTTTTAAACACTTGGGTTTATTAGTGACTCTCTCTCTCTCTCTTCCAGGAGAGAGAGAGTGTGTTTTAGGTGCTAAGGTTCAGACATAACTACCTACTAACATAAATGAATACTAACTGTGACACAAGTACAATAGAACAAATATTTATCGGCAAACATGAAAACGGGGTAACAACTGCAATAAATACATTACTCACTTCAATAGTGGGTTTACCGGCTGAATGGGGGGGGGGCGTGGTCTAGAGTTCTACTCTGTTTTGTCCGACATAGTTTCACCCGGGGCTGCACGTGTCCAAACTCTCTCTCTCTGTCTTCTCAAGGGACAAAACTCCTTACCCCACACCGTAACCCGGTGTTGTCCTTTTTATTCCCCTACAAGAGGGAGGGACAGAGAGATAGAGAGAGAGAGAGAGAGAGAGAGAAAAGAGAGGGGGAGAGTGAGAGAGAGAAGTGAAAAGGAAAGGAAAGGAAAAGTAACAAATCGGCGAACGAACAAAGAAAGAAAATGGTAACTTTCTTTTGTCTATGTATCTCGCACATTAATTTAGAATTCTCCACAGACAGCGATTTATAGGGGCAACATGTTTGGGGAGCAGGGCAACAAGAGTTTGTTTACATTATGTTTAACTTTCTGCGCGTTAGTACGGTTTATAAAGCATGTATCAGTGAAAGAATTCCCAAGGCAAGCGGTCCCAGTAAAAAAAAAAATCAGTCACTGAAGAAATCTAGTGACGAGTGAAGCGGTGAGATTTTGCTGCTTATTGTATGAGTCGGTGGAATTTACATTGAGGAAGGTACAAGTGCACTAAGTTCATTTTAACACATTCCATGGAAGTAGTTGTAAAACAAGCATGAGGATGTAAAACTGCGGCGATGCGACAGGAACTGGAGCTAGGCAGATAGTACGGGATCTAAGATGATAAGAAAATCATTCATAAATTTTCCGTGATAAAAATCGATTGATGTTAATACATGTGTCTCTGTTTTTAGTTCCATCCCTGGAAATAAATAGCACAAATATAATGTATGTATATACATACATAGATATATAAAACTTGGGCAAAGCACCACAAGCCATTAATACTGTCTTCGCTAAAGTGTCCGTCAAATCTCAAGAATCGAATGTTTCGCGCGTTTATTTTTCCTTCTACTGTGTAAAGTGGTTTAACTCTAAGTCGTCACCGTAATTCAATTTCCTGAATCTTTGATATAATTCGTTTAAAATGCCTCCGCCATAAGATGTCGCCTGTTGATAAAAGGCGTCACTTTTACTGCGTCGCAGCTACCAGCAGAAAAAACGACATTAAGAAAAAAAAAATTACGCTTCTTTTTTCTTCTTCTCTGAGATAAGATAGCAAGAAAACGAGGGAGTAAAACGCAGTAATTACGTCTGTCTTCGAGTAAAATAAACTTCACTTTCCCGAGAAGCGCAAAACCTATCAGTTCTATTACTCTGGAAAAACGTTATACTTGCGCATATTTATTTTTTACTTAATAAAGTAGTCGCTGTGGAGATTTCGAAATTAATGTGCGAGAAAAACAGACAAAAGAAAGTTACCCATTTCCTTTCTTTGTTCGTTCGCCGATTTGTCACTTTTCTTTTCCTTTTCACTTCTCTCTCTCTCTCTCTCTCTCTCTCTCTCTCTCTTCCTCCCCCTCTCTCTCTCCCGGAAGAGAAAGTCACTAATAAACCCAAGTGTTTAAAAATAGCAAGAAAACGTCGGAATTTTACATCGAAATGCAAAAAAGATGAAAGATTTGTTTTGGAAGTGTTCCATTATTTTCTTATTGAAAATTCGAGATCATTATATATATAAATTAAAGATCATTATATATATATATATATATATATATATATATATATATATATATATATATATATATATATATATATATATATATAACTATTTCGTTTAGTCACATAAATTAATATACGAAAGTATAAATTTATGCGTAAACTTTAAGTATTTACTTCAACAGTGCTCAATACTATGTAGAGCTAGGTAGTAAGTTATAAAATATATATGGCGATTAAGCCATATATATTTTATAACTTACTATGTATATATATATATACTATCAGATAGACTCGACGTTCTGCGAGATTGATCAACGAATGTTTCACACTTCCAATACTCATCAAAATTGGTGAAATCGCCCCATTTTTCAATCAAATCGAATGATTTTCTGTTCTAGTCAGGGACCCACTGCGGTCTATCGGAATGAAGTTTCACATGAGACTGCGCAGTTACTTAGTCATAACGTATTGCAGTTTACATTGCACTGTAGAGAACCTATTGATTATTTTATAAAATTAGTTTTATATAATAGATTGAATTAAATTTCAAACTGCAGAAATCAAGTATCATGTGATCTAGACAAAAACACTAATGTCGAATGCGCCCCTGCCATATCAAAGAGTCTACTGCTGATTTCTATGCCTGGTCTTTTTGCTTGTGCGGTGAGAATGGCTTGAATTTAAGTTTTAAATGAAAAATCAAGTATCACGACTCAGTTGTGCTTCAAAAAGAAACATCCATTTTGAATGCGACCCTCTCTTATCAAAGAACCTACTGTTAATTTTATAAACCGGGCTTTTCTGCTTGTGTGTTAATAGAACTTCTCAAATGCACTTGAAATGTTAGGCTGTATATGGTGTTAACTTTAGCACAAATCACCTGTTCCTTCTTTCGTGGAATTTTTCCATTATCGATACTTATCGAAGACATTTCGGATACAAAACCTGTCTAAGAACATTGCCAGATACATGAAGTATATTTATGGAAAATCTTATAAAAATTGGCCCAGCGGTTTTGGAGTTCATAGAGAATGAATTCCTATACACACATAAATATTAGATAGATAGATAATTAGAATATATATATATATAAAAGAGAGAGAGAGAGAAAGAATGAAAGAAAGAAGAAGAAGAAGAAGAAGAAGAAGATATGAGGTTTTCACACAGGCCATCATCAAAGAGTTCTCTTTAAAACCCTGTGGTGTTCACTAGATCTGGGTGACAACAAGTCTCCTCAGATATCCAGTACTTTCCACCTGTTTTGATAAAACTTACAAATGAACTTGCGTTATTGCAAGAGCCATTTACCATTGATTTTTCGTTAGCCTCCCCAAGGTTCCAGTCTTTTTCGCACTCAAGTGGAGGTCTGGTTAGTGCTTTCTCTCTGTGGTTCCAGTCGTGCTGACTCTACAGTTTTTTTTTTTTGTTTTTTTTTTGAAGGGGAGTAGGGATAGACAATTTACAATTTTGCGGCTCCAGTTTTCCTAGTTGTATTTTTTTGTTTCACTCCTGTTGCAATTTCTATATGTCAAGTTAACGTTTGTTGCTGATGTGGATTGGTTTCCGCACTCGAGGGTT
The DNA here is from genome assembly GCF_053919585.1 of Euprymna scolopes. Classification (NCBI taxonomy): domain Eukaryota; kingdom Metazoa; phylum Mollusca; class Cephalopoda; order Sepiida; family Sepiolidae; genus Euprymna; species Euprymna scolopes. The sequence continues at coordinate 76,366,080 of NC_136487.1, read as the reverse complement.
TTCTTTTAGATTTCAACTGCTTTCATCATTAATTACCGTCTGTTGCATAATTTCAGTCTTCCCGTCGATTCCGATTTCTCTTAGTCTTTTTTTTTTCAAGTTCTTTCAGACTGTTCCTAGTGCCCCTTCAATTATTAGTATTATATTGGTTTTCTTCAGGTTCCAAATTCCTTACAGTTCTCTGGCAAGTTCTGTATATTTGTCTCGCTTTGTTGTTTTTTTTTTTTTTTATCTTCACCCTGTGTTTTTTGGGACGGCAAAATCTACAACTTGGCCGTTTCTTTCCTTCTTGTTAATTATTATGACGCTTGGTATTCTTGCTTGGATGAGTTTATCTATTTGTATCTTCATCTTCCAAAGGAGCTCAAAACCGGCTTCGAGCCCTTTTCTCTTCCTTGCAACCTCTTTCCCACAGAAGAAACGTTTCGAGCCTGTCTCTGATCTATCGTTATATTCATGGTCATTGCTCAACTGAACTCCAATTGCCAAACTTACACAAAAAAACGCTCGACTAGTTACAATAACTATAAACGATTCTTCCTCACTCTCTATCTATACCTAAATCTAAACGCAGATTCTATTAACAAAGCTTCTTTCCTAGAACTGCCCGCATGAGGAACACAGTTCTGCCAATCTGCTTCTCTGTTGAATACAAAATGGCAGCCTTCAAATCTAACGTAAACAAGTTCCTGTTGAACCGTTCCCATAAATAATCAAATTCTACTCAATTTACAACATTATCGATTACTAGACTACCACCTAATATTCATTAAGCCTTATCCTCTAATGGCTTTCGGGCCTTGATACGTGGTGACTCCAAGTAAAATAAGTAGGATTTTGTGGTTTTCGTTTTCCGGTTTGTGTTTGAACCATTTTTCTGCATGTTTGATTTGTAGAGCTTCCGGTACTTTTTCCATGTAATCGTACCTGTCCTTATATCCCTTCTGGGCTCGTTTGCTGCATTCATTTATTATGTGGTTTATTGTTTTGTCTCTGTTAGCAGAGTCTGCATTTAATGTTTTCATGGCGTTTTATCTATTTTAGCTTTAATGTGGTTGGTTCTAATCGCATTGCTCTGTGTAGCTGTCAGTAGGGATTCTGTTATTCTGTTCATATGTCCTTTTCTTAGCTACATCCAGGTATTTTTATGCTCTCTCTTTTTTTCTTTTCTTGCCTTTTTGTTTCTGGTTTCATCGTTTTCTGTATTGTTCTTCCTCGCAGTGTCTCCTGCTGTGGTGATCAATCTTTCTATATTCTGTCTTATATACATTTCCAAGTCTTTTGTGTGTGTGTGTGTGTGTGTGTGACTTCTACCCAGTATTTTATGTTTATCAGTCCCCCCCCACCCACGCCTTCGTTCCTTTTCACACAGAAGTGGTCATTATCGTCTTTTGGTATCGTCCTTTGGACATAATGCATTGTGCATTGTTATTAGTTTCTTCGTTTCCTAATCCAGGTGTCTTAGTTATACCTTAGCTTATCCTATAACCCCACCTTATTATTAACTGTACTGACCAGGTGTTTATTGCTTTAGATTTCTACCGTATAGCATTGTTTCTAATAGTTTCCTCGTTTTTCTTAGATACTCTTTTCCAATCTTTTCTTTCATCTCTGTAGATTTAATGTTGTCTGTTTCAATCACCCCTAGACATCTGTAAGTGTCATTTACCGAACAATTCCCTCTTCTATTGGTTGGGCAGTTCCATACCTTCTGATGTCTTTAGTTTTCCCTTATTTCATGCATGGACATAAAAATTTATGTATGTATTATCAGTATTTACTTCAACAATGTTGAGTATGTGAGTCGAGCTATAGAGTAAGTTATGAAAGAATATATTGAAAATTAAGCTACACAGAATATATATATATATGTGTGTGTGTGTGTGTGTGTGTGTGTGTGTGTGTGTGTAATTTCTGTACAAAACACATCTTAGAACACTACCAGACATATAAATTACCTTTGTATGAAATTTGCAAAAGATAAGATCAGCCGTTTTGGAACTTATAAGGAAGAAACTCTCACACACACAAAATGAATTATATATATATATATATATATATATATATATATATATATATATATATATATATATATAATTCATTAAACTCTCACACACACAAAATGAATTATATAAATATATATAATTCATTTTGTGTGTATAATTCATTTTGTATGAATTTTATATATATACAGTGATGATCATATTTATTGGGACGGTAAAATAAAAGTTAAATTTTGTCTAATAAATTCTAAAAAAGGGATTAAATTAAAGAAAATAACAAAGTATATTATGTATTTTTAACTGGCCTTTCCGATGCAGCAATCGGATTTTAGAAAAAATAAATAACAAAGGAACAACAAACATAATTGCAAAAAACCCTTGTTCAAAATTATTGGCACGGCTTTGTTTTTCTTTTAGTATCAGTATAATATCAATCAATTTCCGGTTTACGTGCTTTCTGAACTTTTTTATAGCCATATTATGCTTGTTTAACGCTAATTCAGTGAATAATTTTTTTCAGATAATTTTTAGATAGCGATTTATTTAAACTATTATAAGTGACTAAATTATAATTTTCAATCGCCATGGTTAAAACTAAGGAACACAGCGAAGACGTCAGGAAGCTTGTTGTAGCATGCCATACCAATGGGGAGGGCTATGATAAGATTTCAAAGAAGCTAAACCTTCCCAAATCCACTGTTAGAGCCATAATAAACAAGTTCAAATCGCAAGGCCACGTTATGAGTTTAGAGGGTAGAGGGAGAAAAAGGATTCTTTCCCCAAGAGATGAACGGAAAATTGTTCGACAAGTAAAACAAAACCCAAGGATCTCTGTTGGGGAGATTGTTGATGAACAGAGCACCTCTGGAGTGAATGTATCTCGACATACAGTTGGTAGAGTTTTGAAGAGAGCTGGTTTAAAAGCATGTCGTCCGAGAAAGACTCCCTTATTGAAGCCTATGCACCTGAAAGCAAGGCTAGCCTTTGCAAAACGTCATATTGATAAAGATGTTGCATTCTGGAAACGTGTTCTATGGACTGACGAAACGAAAATAGAGTTATTTGGCCATAATAAAGTGTCTTATATTTACAGAAAATCTGGCGAAGCTTTCCTGCCTAAGAACACCATATCCACAGTGAAGCACGGTGGAGGCAGTTTGATGTTTTGGGGATCCTTTGCTGCCTCTGGACCAGGGCGACTTGTTAAGGTCACAGGTAGCATAAAAAAGGAAGATTATGTTAAAATATTGGATGAAAACCTGAAAGACTCTGCTAAAGAGCTCTCACTTGGTCGTCGTTGGTGGTTCATGCAAGATAATGACCCAAAGCATTCGGCTAAACTGACTAAGAAATGGCTTGAGGACAATCATATTAATGTTTTGGAGTGGCCATCACAAAGCCCAGACCTTAATCCAATTGAAAATTTATGGAGAACATTAAAATTGAGGGTAATGCAAAGGAAGCCTAAGAATCTTATTCAATTGGAGGATTATTGTCAGGAAGAGTGGGCTAAAATTACTACTGAAGAGTGCAACAACTTGGTTGTAAACTATGAAAAGCGACTGAGGAAGGTAATCAAGGCCAAAGGCTATACAATTGATTATTAAATAAATCGTGCCAATAATTTTGAACAAGGGTTTTTTGCAATTATGTTTGTTGTTCCTTTGTTATTTATTTTTTTCTAAAATCCGATTGCTGCATCGGAAAGGCCAGTTAAAAATACATAATATACTTTGTTATTTTCTTTAATTTAATCCCTTTTTTAGAATTTATTAGACAAAATTTAACTTTTATTTTACCGTGCCAATAAATATGATCATCACTATATATATATATATATATATATATATATATATATATATATATATATATATATATATATATATATAATTCATTTTGTGTGTGCGAGAGTTTCTTCCTTATAAGTTCCAAAACGGCTGATCCTATCTTTTGCAAATTTCATACAAAGGTAATTTATATGTCTGGTAGTGTTCTAAGATGTGTTTTGTACAGAAATTCATCTAAAAAGTATAAAAAATCGAAAAAAATTCGATCTTAAAAATAGCTTTTCTTTCTTATAGCTTAAAAAAATAGAATAATTTTTTTACTGGGGAATTTTTTACGTTACACCGGAAAGGGGGGGATAATAAAATTTAATTGGTAAAAATATAAGTATATAACAAATAAGTGTTTCCCTATGCAATGAAATCTACGTTAAAACTGAAGTGTAGGTAATCGGTGTCAAAAATCGGCAATTGTGCATAAAACACGCCAGTAGGTCTGTCAATTGAGGTTTGAAAGCACAAAATGGATACAATACTTCCGATATTCTTCAAAGGTCGCACATTAAGGGGATCATCCATCAACCAGAGCCTATTTTTGGCACTTTTTACAACCATAAAATGTTTTAATCACAGTCATTTGTTTTCCTAGTTTTGCATATGAATTACAAAATATCTGATATTTCCCCCAAACCTCTGGTCTTGATCGAGCGGAGACTAAAACCTGCTGCTATGGTTTCAAATGATCCGAAATAACAGCAAGGGGAGACTTGATTCCAAATATTTCTCTCATGTTATATCCCCACTCTTTGATTTGCATATATAAAGTAAATTTCACAGTGTATAAAGATTATTTTATACTGGAGATATTCATAATTGTGCCTTATTTCCAAAAGAGGGGAGATATAACATGGTCAGGGTTCAAAAGAGAGTCGCCAACCTGATAGGTCCTGAACCGTCAGGTAAGCTTCAACCTCTGTCCCATCAACGAAATGTTGCATCCCTTTGTCTGTTCTACAAGTATGTTAATGGTGAATGCTCCGACGAACTACAAGCACTCGACGTAAATACCACCGACAAACCCGAAACTACTCCAGTAGTTTCTTTGCCAGAACTGCTAGACTTCCGGGTTTCTGCTTATCCGACTGTACTGACATGCAGAAGTTCAAGTGTTATGTGAACAGACATCTTGCTGCTCAACTCCCTACATAGTATCCTTGCAACTACCGATAATAGTCCACTACATCAAAGTGGTACTGTGCTTTGTTGGGGATGAAGATGGAATAAAAATAAAAATTTAAATTAAAACAAGCTACATACTAAAAATAAATTATGTAGCAGGCCTTGAGCCAATGACGACTGGGTTCCATTCATTTTCTACTCTGGGAAAACAGAGTTGCATCAATGGCGCTAACGAAGTGTTCGTTGTGGAAAAAGAATAGTAAAAAAGAAAAGAAAAATACAAACAAAACAAAGATATTAAAAGAAAAACAAAAGCAAACAAAAGGAAAAGCTGAACACTGAAAGAAGTCGTTCTATTTCGACTCCATTTTACTACTACTCTCGTTCTCTTTTGCCGCTTCGAATGAAACGGATAATCAAACAATGATTGGTTGCAACGCGTTCTCGCGGCCGGGACGTGAAGACACGTCTATCGAAATGGCAATTCAATTAGGATATTGTAACCACACGAAAACGTATTTAAACAATAGCAAAAAATAAAAAAAATAAAAACAAACGTAACATATATTGTGCAACGTATAAATAGCATCACAAGATGCCACGTGACGTTTTACAAGTCTTACAATCGTTTTGCTATAGACAAAAACACTTATTATTATCACTTTTTTATATTGCCACCCGATTATTGTAATCAGTGCATTACAATACATTTATTATAATCACATTCTACACTTCCAGCAGTTTCTAGATATCAAGTGGGGTGGGGGGTGTACACTTATTTAAGCGAATAGACGTTGCTAGTCTTTCTCTTTATCGGTATTTTCATAGTAGTTGCTCGACTGAGCTCCAATATATTGCTCCTCTGTGAAACAGTCACAATAAAAATCGTCTATTCATATTATTTGGATTTTTCGGACTACTTTTCTTATCACGAGTGTCATTTTGTCAACGTTTCGGTCGATGTAACTTCCGACCTTCTTCAAGTGTATCAAGTGTATAAATATATGGTTTCGTTTTTCGTGTCTTTCTGTGATCAAGTTTATTTTTTTATAACACGAGCAAACAATTAAAAAATTTTTTTAATATTATGGGGTGCGTAGTCGTCTTTAAAAAGAACGGCCATAAAATGTGTTTTCAATCGATATTTATTCGATAATAGACTAGTTTCCCTATCTAGCAAAATGGGCGAGTTTTCCGGGTATGAATTTTCTGGCTACGGGTTTTCAAGGGATGAGTTTTCAAGGGACGAGTTTTCCGGGCACCAGTTCTTATTCAATATTTCCGTTTTTTAATGTCTTTGGTAAACTGCACAAGCACTATATTTATCCCCAAAATACATTTTCTGTCATTAACGACCTTGAAAATCTAACGCATTTTATTGAACATTTATAGTTCATTCACAAGCTAATTCCGATTAGTCGCTATATTTAGTAGGTGGCTATTAACCCGATCGTTTAGGTGTGTGATTTATCAGAGGTTCAATTTTACGTTGGCGGTCTTCAAATCGATGTTATTTCCGCCCTGGCCATATGTCTGCGGAGTTATCTTGCCAGAAATGACGCCAAACTGGCGGGCGGATGGCGTCATTTCGTCTGCATACAATTTCCCTGATATTACAGACTTTTATTGTGCTCTCTCCAACCGCATATTTTTACGAATTGGTAAAATATATACGTACTACACTAACAGACCACTCGCATTATCCGATCGTAAAATATAATTCATGCTGATTTCTTATTTATTATTATAGTCAATTCTCTATTGATTTTTATTCAATATATAGTAATGATTTAAAAAGTTATTTTTAAAAAATTGATTTGGTTACCATTCGCTAGAATCGAAGCCAAAACGGCTAACGCTCCTGCTGGAACTGTTACTTATCGCTATAGCCTCGTTACCGTTAAGATATCGACAGATTTGACACGACAGGTTAAAAATTAAATAAATTCGAGCACTGAATGTTTCATTTTGCGCATGCGCAAAAGAAACTGTAGGCGTAATGTTTTATTCGACTTACCCAGCCAAGGTATATATATATATATAAGAACAAATAGTTAATAAAACATGTTAAAAAACACTTTGAAAAAGAGTTAAAAACATATTTAATCTGAACAGGAAACACTTAATAAGTGGATAGTCCTTAATCCGCGGAGTTTCGAAGAAATACTTTCCATCTCATGAGAGGGTAGGAATTAGCAAAATGCGGGATCGGATTTTGAATACAAAAGTATTTGATGAAACTGCAAGTAAGATCTTACTTGATAACAAAAAGTGAAGCAGAGTGCAAACGGTGAAGAAAAAGGTGATTTCACGTGAATTATATATATATATATATATATATATATATACACACATATATATATATATATATATATATATATATATATATATATATATATATATATATATAATCGTGTGCTAGAACTTTTTCATCTTAAATTCTACGCAATTTTGTAGAATGTAAAAACTATGTAAAATAGAATTCAGCGTAACAGTAAAACGAAACCAATGATCTAACAAGAAACCATAAAAATGAATAAGTAATTAATGAACGCTCGTTCTTCAAAGGAATCTGCAAATTACATAACCTTCATGCAGTGGCTCGCATATTCATGATAACTCGTATACTGAGTTCGTTTATATAATTCATGTAAAATTTCCAATGTTTAGACCTAAAATTGGCTGAATAGTTTTCTAGAGACGACAAAAGTAAAATCTTTTGAACTTTGACCCCTTGGTAGCCAAATTTTCGGCCAAAAGCCGATTAAAAAGGTTGCCCTATGTCTGAATACACTTTATGTAAAATTTTAAATGTTTATAACAAAAAGTGGTTGAGTAATTTAACCGCAGAGGTCAAATTTCTTTTTTTAACTTTGACCCCAATTCTGATCTCTTAACATCTATTGCTTTAGGCTCAAATCAAATTATAAAGTTTGATCCATGTCCAAGTAACCTACATCTAAAATTTCGAGTGTTTAGACCCAAAATTGGCGGAGGAGTTTGGTAGAGTTTTCACAGGTCAAATCGCTGAACTTTGGTCCCTTGACAGTTAAATTTCTGTCCGAACACGGATTAAAAAGATTTTATCAGATCTCAATACCCCTTATGTCAAATCACGAGTCTGTAGACCGAAAATTGACAGAGTAGTTTGATAGGAAAATGTACGCATATAGACACACACAGATAGACAATTTTACTTTTATAGATAGATAGATAGATAGATAGATAGATAGATAAATTTTGAACTGTGTCTAAAAATACTTATTGTTATTAAATAATATCATTTTAACGTATTGACAACTAAATAATTAACCAAAATCGGAATCATGCTAAGTACTTATCCTTCCCGCTACGGATGCCTATGCCTTCTTTAACATAGCCATTCACATATTGTCTACGCAAAATATAGGTGTATCATTTAAAGTGCAACGTCTCATCTAAAATTTATGACCGGATTTAAAATACATTTTTACTTAATTTATCTGCGTGTATCGATCTATTATAACCTACATGGATGAGGATAAAATGCATGATATATCATGACATGAACTCATGCTGAGACAGGATGTGGGGAAAAAAAGTCAAAAGGAAAAATTAATTAAACATAGGAATAAATCATCAAAATCGAAAGCTTTGCCGGTTTGGCTCAGATCAATGAACATTTTCAGAAAGAAATGTAGATTTTGAATTTATTGAAAGAATAAAGAAAGAAAAAAAAACAGAGAAAAAAATATCCAACAACGGGATGTTTTGGGCACGTGTGTAACTAATAGAAATATAAAGAAAATTATGCAGCGTGTGCGATAAAGGCGGTATAATGTATAATTATTATTTTTTTTAAATTATTTTTCAAATAGTTTCGTGCATGTCTGAAAAAAACACCCCGTTGTTACTGTTTTTCCTTATATGTTGCGTTTATTTGAATATATTTAAAAACTTCATTTTTTTTTCTAAAAACGTCCAATGATCCGAACGAAACCGATAAATCTTTTGTTTCCGATTATTTATTCTTGTGTTTAATTTGTTTTCTATCTTTTACACTACCTGAATGCTATATGCCATTCTCCCTCAAATCTATCTTTATTTATCTCACTAGATTCTTTATCTATCTATCTATCTATCTATCTATCTATCTATCTTGATAAAGATTGCTAAAGTTGTCTCCCTTGTGTTTATGGACACTTTTTGCGGCTTACTATTCGCTAATTGGAATAATAGAATTTACTCACTTTTCTGATGGACCCGTTGGGTAACGGATAAAGTATTAAATAATATTTAGTTCTAAGTGAAACATCTTCCGGGAGTTGGAGGTTCAATCCTCACTGCGGGCGATACTGAGAATACCACTGCGAATTGCTTAAGACTTCTAATTACTTAAAACTTCATGACTGATGTAACAAGATAATGAAGGCTTCACTTAGATTACCAGAAAGATTCCCATGTTCGTCAAAATACATATGAAGAAGGTCGTATATTACATTGGCCGAAAACGTTGTGAAAATAAACTCAAGATAAGAATAATTCGATTAACCCATAGCTGTTAGGAGGGCAGTTGTAATAAAAGTGTTGTATAGAAGCTAAAAGGTTCTTCGTTCCGAGGATTGAATCATGCGACTGGCAGAACAGTTATATATATATATATATATATATATATATATATATATATATATATATATATATATATATATATATATATATAGCCATACTGATGAGTCCGGGTTAAAAGGGAAGCATATATACGTGTGTGCATATTAAAATATTTATAATAAAAATAAAAGGAAAATAATTATCTATATAAAGTTGCAGTTGATTTACCTGTCTTATAATAACTCGAGTCGTATAATGTTGCCATCAATTAAGCGAACGATATGATTGTACTAATATTTGTGATAGCTTAATGTTTATGTGCGATTGACTGTAATTTAAGCTGCAAGAATTTGTTTTTGTTTAATCGGAATGAAATCGGCAAATGCATCCCTAGGGTGGAGACCTCATTTCAAAGTTTTGCATTTATAGCTGCGCAACAAAAAAAAAATTCCTTTTAAATCCCAAAACGATGAATTCTTGTACATACCGTAAACAACAATATTATACCAAAATTGCTACACGTACGTATATATATATATATATATATATATATATATATATATATATATATATATATATATATATATATATATATTATTTAATTATATATTGCATGCTTTTAAATTTATTATTCTATTATGTGTAAATCTGAGACTGTGAAGTTAGAATAAAGTATTAAAATATATTGAGGTGAAGCGTTTACATATAATTAGTTTTGGAGAAAGGACGGATATTGTACAACTATATCATAAAGAAGTGTAGTAAGAAGTAGTGTCTAGGTGGTTGTAACTATATTGCAGGCTAGAGGGGATTCATAGCGTATATAAAATATATATATTTTGGTAGGAAAATGGAATGACGTAGAATGATTATGGAGGGAAGTATTTATATAATGGAAAAGGGATTTTCTTCTCGAAATATTAAAGATATCTACCATGCCGGTTATTTCAAACAGTAAGTTCATATTTACTGATTTGTTTTTGTGCTTGTCCTTGAAAAATAAATAGATATACGAAAATTTATCATCTAAAAAAAATATTCGTTCATTTGTCTGTTTTATTTATACGTCACATCACTTCAATAACCTGGTATTCTTCATTGCTACAACATTCTTATACTCTTACATATTTATTTACCAACAATGCTTCAAGCAAACTACCTTTTCATCATATATATATATATATTTAAATAAACATTGTTAAAAAGAGCAGAGAGCTTTTGTTTACTGGTGCCTTTTTTATTTTTTCAATTTTTCTGATGATGTTTTTCTGTATACATCAAAGATATTAATATATAGATTTTTCTCTTTGAAGCATTTTTTTTGTTGCTTTTCGTATTTCGTTAAGGCATCGTCAGGAGAAGTCGAATATATATATATATATATATATATATATATATATATATATATATATATACTAGCTGTACCCTGCCACGCGTTGCTGTGGCTCAAATTGGCGCCATGGGAAAAGTTCCAAAATGAGAAAAGGCATGTTTTTTATAGGTCTAATTTTCCATTTTGCATGGGTACATAGTTTTTGTTGTTCCATTTTCTTAGCTGATATAGAGATTTTCCGGTTTGGTGACTCTTGAATACGTAACATAAATTGTTCATGTGAAAAAACAGTCAGTGTGTAACTGTAAGGCCCACAATTGTAAAGATTGTTCCCTGTGCTTTGTTGATGGTTATTTCAAATGACAATAAAATTGGAAAGTTCAATTTCCTAAAGTGTAATGATGTATCCGGTGGAATCATAGGAATGCATGGAATGAAGATATATTCATCTGTGAAAGGTCCTGTTAAGATTGTTGTTTCTATGATATTGTTTGTTAATTTTTTTTTACTGCAAGCTATGTGCCATTGCAAAGCTTGGATTGGTTTATATTTCACAACATGATAATTAGTACACCAAATTTCAGTTGCAATACATGTGGGGGCATCCCTGGCAAATATAGCTGTTGGATAATTAACCACTTTATCTGCTTTCACAAAAGTGTCGATGGATTTGTATTTGACTACCTCACTTGGAATTTTACATTGAATAATAGCGTTAAGTTCATGGGCATCTTTGTATTGACCTGCAAGAATAGCTCATTCACTCAGTCAAATGGAATTCTTATAATTTGAATATCTGCAAAAACCTTTTAAACTAACTATTCTTTTGATGAAATAAAATTACAGAAATTACAGAAGTTAAAAGTCAAAGAATTTTGCCCTTAACTCTGATCAGCTGGCACTTTTTCATACCCAATTTCCCACAAGTGATGCGAAAGTTTTTGTGCGGATCGAACAGTCTGCAACTGGACAAGCATATTTTGAGTTAAGTTTAATGTCTTCACATGGAACAAAAAAGTAGAGTATTTGAGGCAAGCATTTATTTCATCTGCTGGTATTGATTGAAGAATAACAGGTAACATTTGTCTGAAATCTCATGCAAGCAATATTATTGCATTCCCAAATCGTCTGACATTGCCACGCAAATCTTGCAAGGATCGACCAAGAGCCTCAAGTGATTTTTTGTGTACCATTGTGAATTCATCCTAAACAATAAGTTTGCATTTCTGAAATATTTTCCCCCATATTGGATGTTTTGGAGATGTCGAACGTGAGATATTTGAAAATTTGAATGTTTTAAAGTAGAATAAATAATTCTTCTACTTGGCAGCAAGGTCGCAGGTATTCCTCATGCAGCAAGGGCTAAGGCTATGTCATTTTGTTACCAAATGGCTGCCAAAATCAATTTAAATGTTTTGACAATGCCTTATTTACTGTAATTAATTTAGAAGACTAAAATAGGATGAGGGATTAGAGATGGACAGATAGAGAGGAAGATATATAGATAGAAAAGAGAAAGTGAGAGGAAAATAGAGAAAGAGAAGGAGATAGAGAGATAAAGGGATTGATAGATAAACAGAGAGAGGGGGAGAGTTAGAAACAGAGAGGGATGAGACAGAGGAAAGGAGAGAGATAGAGGTAGTTAGAGAGAGAAAGGGGCTCAAAGAGAGATGGAGAGGGTGATATAGAGAGAAAGATAGATTGAGAGAGGGAAAGAGAGATGGATAGAGAGAGATATTAAGAGAGGAAGGGAGAGGGGGAGAGAAACAGAAGGTGAACTACACTTTACCGTTTGTTTCCTCGTTCAGTAGAGAAGAAATCTTTCGAGACTGAGGCAATTTTAATGTTTTGTGATTATCCAGAGTACCCCTTTTTTTTGGGGGGGGGTAGATTTTCCTCACATTTGAAACCGACCGAGTTATCTGTACTTTCACTTAACAAATTAATAAAAGAAAAACATTGTAAAATACTATTTTAAAAAATAGCACGATAACATAAGTACATAAGTGCCACTTTAGGTACTCCTTGGGCGTTGAGCGACCCCCCCCTAGTCAAGGCTAATGCATGCGCACGTAACATTTTTTTTATTTACTGACGTTGGCTGAGTAACGAAACGATTTATTGATAATTTCGTAACCCTTAAACGCATGCGGGAAGATTTAAATTGGTTCATTATTGTTGTTATGAAAAAAAAAAGTTTCATTCAACACAAAACCAAAAACACATATTAATGATAAATTATTTATTATTCTATTAATTAAAATTTACTAATTTTTAAATAAAAAAGTTTAAAAAAACAGTTAATAAAAAATAGTTGCTTATGTGCGCATAAAAAAACTTTTTTTTTTTGTTTTTTTTTTTTAGATTAGGTCCACTTTATAATCACCAACCTCCTCATCTTAAGAAGAGCTTCCGGAATAAACACCACTTTTGGAGGGGGGGGGCTATTTTCAAAATTTAACTGATATTTGTTGTCAGCATACCCACCCGAAAATACTATTTAAAAAAAAAGGAGGGGTTCAGTGTCCGTGGCAGAGAAGTAGATTTATTTATCAATAAATGTTGCGGAGAAGTAAATTTATTTATCAATAAAAGTCGTCATTTAAAAAAGAAAATTGTGGAGATGGACCTAAATGTAAATATTTACCCAAAAAATTATCCCGAAGTTTATTACAAAAACGTTTTGTTTTCGCACTATTCAACAATTTCTTCATCCGCGCATGTAAATTAAAAAATATTTGTAAAAATGAGAAGTTATCAGTAAATGATTTAGTTTTTTTTTTTTTTAATTTATTTATTTATTTATTTTTTTACATTAGGTCCCCCTCCACAAATGTTAAGAACGGCTTTCAGAATAAACACCCTCAACCTCTCCATGTTAACAACGGATTTCGGAATAAACACTATTTTGGGGGATATTTAAAAAAAAAAAAAGTCGATAAAAGTCGTCATTTAAAAAGAAATTTAAAATCAAATGTTTGTAAAAGTGAGAAATTATTAATAAATGTTTAGTAACATTTTTCGGTGCTAATGCAGAGAGTGATCCGCGCTATTTTTTAAATCGTATTTCAAGGTTTAATTAAAGTTTTATGATATGTTTTTTTGGGTTCGTATTACTGTACACATAGATTCGAAAAAGTTGTCAAAAAACAAATATATAACAAATAAATGTTATCAAAGGCAAGATAAGTTACTTTTCTACCAAACTGGATATATTTTTCGTGTTTTTATTCAATGTAATATGTTTATTCAGCTCGAAAACCATACAGTGTTTACCGATGTATTGGAACATTCAAGATGGCGTCTTATTCTTTCTTTAACACGGTGTGTGGGAAAAGATGTTATAAATAAAAAACCGGATAAAATACTGTTAAAAACTCGCTCAATATATGTTACCGTGACATAGGTTGACATATATCCGGCGGGTTTTTAATAGTATTTTGTATAGTTTTTTTTATTTATAACACCTTTTTCCATACTTACGGTGTTAAAGAGGGTGTGAGACGCCATCTTGAATTTTCCAATACATCGGTAAACACTGTATGTTTTTCGAGCTGAATAAATATGTTACATTGAATAAAAACACAAAAAATATATCCAGTTTGGTAGAAAAGTAATTTATCTTGCCTTTGATAACATTTATTTGTTATATATTTGTTTTTGACAACTTTTTCGAATCTATGTGTACAGTAATACAACCCCGTTTTTTTTTATTCAATTGCAAGGTTAATGTACAGAATAGGTACAAAACACCCTCCCCTCCCCATGTTAAGAATGGCTTTTTAAATAATAACGTTATTATTTCAGCAGGGATCACTCTCTGCATGAGTACCCATTTTTCTTTTAATATTCATAAAAAGTAAAACTTTTTTCAAAATAAATAAATAAATGTTTGTAAATGTGACAAATAATCGTTTAGTTACGGCAACGTCAGTAGATAAAATATGTTACGTGCGGGGTGGGGTGGAGGACTAAGGGAGCGACTATTATTTTTTTTCTGTTGGTCGCCATGGAACTCAACACCCAAGGGGTACCAAAATGTAATTTTTTTTTTGTCAAATAAATAAATTTCAAGCAATTTTTGCAATAAATAATAGATAGCAACTTCGTTAATTTTACGACTCGCCCCAGCATATTATAAACACCCTAACTTCCCCATGTTAAAACGGCTTTCGGAATGAACACCCCCAACCTCCCCATATTAAGAACGGTTTTCGAGGTTTATGGAAGGGCGTTTTTTTTTTTAACATGAGGAGGTTAGGGTGTTTATAATACGTTGAGGCATGTCGTAAAAATGAAACAGTTTAGAAAAAGTTAAAACAAACTTTTTTATGTAAACAATACCGTGAAAACAAACTAAACAATTAAAACGTAATGTTTCATGAGTGAAAAACCTTAACATAAATAAAGGAATTTAAAATTAAAAAATTGGTAAGTACATAAATGAATTTAAATTTTTAAAATATGGGATTTTTTTGTGTGTGTGTGCTAATCCAGAGAGTGATCCGCGCTATTTTTTTTAAATCGTATTTCCACGTTTAATTAAAGTTTTATGATATGTTTTTATTCAATTGTAAGGTTAAAGTACAGAATAGGTACAAAACACCCTCCCTTCCCCATGTTAAGAATGGCTTTTTAAATAATAACTTTATTATTTCAGTACGGATCACTCTCTGCATGAGTAAGTTTGTTTTGTTTTTATTTGTAATTCGAGAGTAGTTGAAACGGAAGTTACCGGAAATAAAACCGGGCAAGTCTCGCAGAAACGACTTCGAAAAATATTTATATTTTATTTAATATTTTAATAATTCGCGAGGTAAATTTATTTTAATGACATAAAAACATCCCTCAACTCTAAAGATGGGTTGTCTGAAAATTTCAAATAAATTGGTAACGTAGAAATATGATTTTATTCACTTTTAACGAACCAAATTTGTGGTGGCGGGTGTCTATTTAAATAGACATTCCGACAAGTTATTTACGGGCGTCGATTCCACGGTCGAGTGGGATAACTGCCGACTGTCAACACGGCGGTTTTAGGTTCAATCCTTGGCTTGGGAGAGATGCTAGTCTAGCGGCACTGATGAGTTGTGATACAACGAAACAGGACTGTATGTCGATGACTACATATATATATATATATTCCTCTATTGCATTAATTACTGTAGTTCTATCTCTTCCGGGTTACACTAACCCACACCACTGCGTTTATATTTGCTCTCTATTTGCTCCACAATAGCGGAGTTACTATCCTTAATTTTTCACATCCTGTCTGCTCATCCTTCGGCTAAACATCCACGTATGTGGAGACTTCGGTGGTCACAATGTGGAACGGTTAGCCCACTCAAACAAGAAAGATGATGAGAGAAGGATTCTGTCATGTGATTTCTTCATTGTTGATGGCTTTACTCACATTGCTAATGAACTCACCCGTGTGCCCAACACTGCAGGTCAGTATACAAGTCTCCTAGACCTTTTTATCACAACTCGCCCTGTTCATCCTCGCTTCTAGGATCTTCCGACTCCTCAGTTTTCTCAGTTAAAATAGAAACAAAATGTAATAAGTCCTCAGACGTACCTCTGCATTGTACTGTATATCGATACTCTTAGAGTGACTGGGATAGCTTCCGTACATTTATATCGACCTACCTCTGCGTTACATGTTTAAAAGATATTGTCCTCTATAGTCTCAGACCTGATGGAATGGTTAATTGTTGGTATAGACCGCTTCATACCCTTCAAAAAATAACAGCAAAAATCTAACCACCAACCGTGGTTCGCTTCAGATTGTGCTGCTGCCATTGCGCACAGAAATCACTAGCTGAGCAGTGGCTTGCCTCCTACCAGTTTTGGCATCCAACAAACAGGGCCCTGAATAGAAGCGTGTACTCTATCCCAACCATCATCAATGAGCCTGATGTAATCTCGTCAGCATCGGCAAAGCCCAACTCTATTACTGATCTACATAAATGATCTCATAAATCACATCCTAAGATCATGAGCACGTAGTGTAATGGAGAAAGAGGTGGCTGGTTATTTTAATGCGTCTAAAACCAAGCTTCTATCTTTCCATCATCAACGCTCTGATCCCTATCTGACATCAATTCAAATTAATGGCTCTCGTCTTGGGCAGGCTCCATGTTTTGACAAGCTTCTGTGTCTTACCGTTACTTCTGATCCGAAATGGTAAACATACATCAAATTCGATGCCAAGGTCGCTAAAAAATTGGTGAGATCTTTCTATCGATCCAGTAGAGATCTCACTGCTGATGCAATTCTTTATATGTATGAGGGCCAAGTAGATCTAAGGATAGAATACTGTTGCCACATCTGGGCAGGAGCTGTTAGAAGCACTTATCCTACCTTGACAAAGTTCAAAATAAACATCATATCCTAGTGGGGGATGCCCTTTTCTTTTCTTGCATCCTTTTGTTTGTTTTTTTGTTTTTGTTTTTTTGTTTGTTTTTTTTTTGTTTTTTTTTTGTTTTTTTACATTTTCACCCCAAACAAGGCACATTGCCACTTTGGTGTAGGGGGTTACTATAGGGGCAGCAACTACTGGGGCACTATGTTGGGATTTAGCCAGCAAGATGTCGATTCACGTTACACTTGAACTTCTGCATGTCAGTACAGTTAGGGAAGCAGGGACCTGGAATAGAAATTCCAGAGTCTACCGGTTCTGGGGAAGAAACTACTGGAGTAGAAAGATCTTTTACATCTAGGGATCTCTACTGTGTGGGGGTGGGATTTAGCTGCCTGTCGAGTTTGTCGAGGTTGAAAGCTCTGACGAACTGCAGGCACTTGTGCCCCCACAACGTAGACGTCGTGGGGACACAAGTGCCTGCAGTTCGTCAGAGCCTCCACCATTAAAATACTTGTAGAACCGGCAGAGGGATGCAACGTTTCGTCGATGGGTCAGAGGCTGAAGCTTAGATGCCAGTTCAGGGCCTATCAGATTGACGACTCTCTTTTGAACCTTGTCAAGGAGCGAGAGAATAGCAGCAGATGCACCAGCCCAAATATGACAACAATACTCCATACATGGGCGAATGGTGGCCTTATAGATGTACAGGATACTGAAAGTATCCTGTACATCTATAAGGCCACCATTCGCCCATGTATGGAGTATTGTTGTCATATTCCTGTACATCTATAAGGCCACCATTCGCCCATGTATGGAGTATTGTTGTCATATTTGGGCTGGTGCATCTGCTGCTATTCTCTCGCTCCTTGACAAGGTTCAAAAGAGAGTCGTCAATCTGATAGGCCCTGAACTGGCATCTAAGCTTCAGCCTCTGACCCATCGACGGTCAGTAGTTTTCTAGCACGGTAGAGAGAGCCTACCTTTTTCGCAGCGGCCCTGGCAATGTTTTCAATATAATTATTCCAACTCATGTTTCCTGTGAACGTTAAGCCAAGCAGTTTGAAAGATGTACTCTCAGACAGGGAGTCACTGGCCATTGCTATTGGTGGCAGAGAAGGTTTCTTGTAATTATTGAAGGAAACCAGTTTAGTCTTGGCAGCATTGAATGTGACCATCCATTTATGTGCTCATTCCACTACAGATTGGAGGTCATCCTCTAGTGTTTTTGCCATTTCTTTAGATATGTGTTCATTTGTTTTCCTGTCATGCCTGTTATAGAGTGTAGTGTCATCAGCACATATACCCATCTCAGAGGCAGTTTTGTCGGGGAGGTCATTAATAAATATTAGGAACAATAGAGGTCCAAGGATCGACCCCTCCTGCATTTATATCACACTGTTTATATGTACGACCGTCGAGGACAACCTGGATTTTTCTCTTATCTAAGAAGGATTTAATTATGCTAAGTATTCTACCAGTGATACCGTATGATTTAATTTTCCTGAAGAGACCCTTGTGCCATACCCTGTCAAAAGCCTTAGATATATCTAGAGCTATTGCTCTGGATTCCCTCGCTTTGTCCAGTGAATGGTATATACGGTCAGAGATTACAGTGAGGATGTCAGCTGTGAAACGGGCTTGTCTAAATCCATATTGTTTGTCAGTCAGAAGTTTAACATATGTAAGGTGCCGGACTAGAGCATGGTTAATTATGGTCTCAAATATTTTGGCGAAAAGTAGGAGGAGGCTAATGGGGCGATAATTTGATGGGTCAGTTCTTTCGCCAGAATTCTTGAATACTGGTACCACAGAAGCAGTTTTCCAACAGCCCGGAAAGCATGATTCATTAAGGCATTTGTTGTAGAGTTTGGAGAGAACTGGAGCTACTTCGGCTGAGAACTTTTTTAATAGCACATCTGGGATGAGATCAGGTCCACATGCTTTTGAGGTGTCAAAGTTTTTTATGATAGCGTGTACCTGAGCAGGGGTGATTTTTAGATCGTCTAGCGTGGCGTCTGTCCGCAAAGGAAAGTCAGGCAGGAGGATGTTAGAAGGGTCCAGTGTGGAGTTCGAGGCAAACCGGCTGGCAAGTATATTAGCCTTGTCGGTTGCTGAGCAAACAACCTCGTGATTTTTGGTCAGTGGGGGAATTGTTGATTGCCCGTTATTTACTACACTGTTGTAGATTTTCCAGAAGTCACGATTTCCTAATTAATGTGCTTCGATGCGTTTTTTAGTGGTTTCAGTAAATTCTCTCTTAGCTGTCGCTATTTCTTTCTTAACGTTACTTCTAGCTTCTATATACTTCTGTTTGTTTGAACTGGACTTATGTCGGTTAAATCTGCGGTATGCATGCTGCCTTTGAGCAATGGCAGTTGCGCAAGTCGAAGTAAACCATTGGGGATAGTGGAGCTTGCTATAAAATCCTACAGAAGAGACGTTGAGAGCTTTATCGTTATTTTCATGGCAAGTGCTCATCTGAGCTTCAATCTATGGTCCCCCCTTTCATGAGAAACACTCGTTTAGCTGAAACCACTAGCAATAATTTTCCCTATTCTTTATCTATGCCTAAACCTAAACGTAGATTCCATGAACAAAACTTCTTTCTTAGAACCGCACGTCAGTGGAATTCTCTTCTGTTTCCCTGCTTTCCAGGTGATTACGGTATGGTCGTCATCAATCCAACATAAACAAGTTCTCGGCGAGCCGTCCTCTGAAGTTATCCAATTCACCAAATTTCCACTAGTAACGATTACTACGATATTGTCCCATTGATTACTGTACACTCAATTACCCCTATCCTCGAGTGACCTCCGGGCCTTGATAAGTGGTGACTTCTTTGTAAAAACAATCTTTCTCTCCCTCAGTTTCAATGTATTTCTCTTTTCCTTTATGCCCCATTATTTCCATCCTAATTTAGTTATCGCTAGACGTCACATCTCTAATAGGTTATCTAGCATCTTCTTTCCTTTTCTGATGGGAAGCATTAGGCTTCGAAATAACTAGGTATGAAAAGTTTACTTATCCCACGCCTAACTGATGAAACATTCTTATTGAATAAACGATTTATTCGATATGCATTCGTATATACTTTTATATTGCCGTTGTTTTAATCTTTATTTTATATATATATATATATATATATATATATATATATATATATATATATATATATATATACTAGCAAAAGTGCCCGTCGTTGACTGGGTTCAAAAACAGCCTACAGAAAATGGACTCTGATTTATGAAAGTATGATAGGTTATGAAAAGGAAGGGTATTTCTTCAAACTGAGACATAATTATCAAAGTATACTTACGCAGATAGATATGAAAAGTCTTTATTGAAGTTTGTGCCTATTTCAATTCTATAGAGGCCAGGCGCGAACGCAGACCCCACAATTTTATTATACCATCCCTATTTAAGTTAAAACATACTTACCAAAATATTATTATGTACATCTATATCAAAAACACTTGTAAACGTTTTTTTTTTAATGTTTAAATTTTTTATTTCCATACTTTGTGGACCAGGCGCGTAGTATTTTTTATTCCTATTGGATACAAAAATATCGATATCAAATATAAGCAACAAAACACCAATAGCTATAATAAAATTACAAATAGAAGAAAAAGAACTATAATTTGGCATACGGCCCCATACAATCAAATGTTAAAAAAAAAACTTGGCAAGAAATTTCTAGATCTTATTGAAAAACACTTTCCCGCAACCAACCCCTTACAGGAAATTTTCAATAAAAATACCTTAAAGTTATCCTACATCTGCTGCAAAACTTTAGAGATGATAATTAAAGCACATAATAACAAAATATTAAATAAAAACAATGTAAACAACAACAAAATAAACAATAAAAAACATCGACACCATGACAAAAATAAAACTAACACTAGCAGAAATAATAATAATAATAATAATAATAATAATAATAATAATAATAATAATAATAATAATAATAATAATAATAATAATAATAAACCAACCCCGGAAAAGAACAGCCATACTAGAAATAAAAATACTAATAACAAACAAGATAAATGCAACTGTAGACACCGCACACTTTGCCCACTTCAAAATAAATGTCATACCAAAACCGTAGTTTACCAGGCCGCAATATTTGCGAAAGATAACCCGAATAACAAGAAATATTACGTAGGTATGACTTCCTTAGATTTAAAAACTCGATATTATGACCACAAAAGAACATTCAACAATAAAAACCACCGTATGAAAACAACGCTAGCAAATAAATACTGGGAACTCAAGGAAAGCGGACATTCGCCGGTAATCGAATGGAAAATAATAGACAAGCTACCACGTGTATAGACCTAGACGGCCCATGTAGATTATGCCTCAATGAAAAATTTGCTATCCTGTACTTTAAAAAAACCCAACATATATTAAACTGTAGAAGAGAAATAGCGAACAACTGTGTTCACAAGATGAAATTTACTCTAGGATAGCGATACAAAATAGTTTTAAAACTAACAAAAACAATAGAAAATAAAAAATAAATTAATTAAATAAACATGAATATACATAAACGATCACACATATATGTATGTATATATATGTGTATATATATATATATGTGTGCATATATGTATGTACATATATATATTTATATATAAACTAACATACAAAAAAACCCTAACCTAGATTTAAAACAGGTCAAAAAACTAGATATCCAGGCTAAATAGAGCACACACAAAGGAACAGATCAACCAGAGGTCAAATAGGCCTTTGTCCGATAAGTGCATATTCATTGGCTGATAGGAAGGGCGCGGTGGATACTAGAAAGTAGAAAGCTGATTGGCTAACTAAAATCTGAATGGAAGGTGTGTATATAAAAACGACAGAAAACCACAAAATTCGCGCATAAGCCTGAAGAGTCCTAGAGTGGATGAAACGCGATATATTCAGTGTAGCTTAATCGCCATATATATATTATAACTTACTTACTAGCTCTACCTACGTATTGAGCACTTTTGAAATAAATACTTAAAGTTTACGCATAAATTTATACTTTCGTATATTAATTTAATGTGAGTAAATGAAGTAGTTATATATATATATATATATATATATATATATATATATATATATAGATATATAGATATATATATATATATATATATATATATAGATAGATAGATAGATAGATAGATAGATAGATGGACAGTTATTTTTTAATCTTAAACACAATTTAAAAAAATTAAAAATTTAAATTATTCTTTTTTAATCTTTGGTTGGAAAATTATTTTGCCAGTAAGTCAATTAAGCAATCGCTGAATAAATTTGTATTCACAAATTCAATATATATATATATATATATATATATATATATATATATATATATATATATATATATATATATATGTGTGTGTGTGTGTGTGTGTGTGTGTGTGTGTGTGTGTGTGTGTGTGCGCGCATATATATAGTGAATTTTCGAATTTCGTGTATATATATATATATATATATATATATATATATATATATATATATATATATATATATATATATAAAGAGAAAGAGATGGATTAAGATTGGTTATTTTAATTAGGCGCGAACAATTTAAGCAAATTAAATCTTAATTCGGGCATTAGTCTAGCCTTTTGAGTTTTTGGATTAGGGTGCGTCGAATTCTATAAAACGTGGATTAAAACTGAAGGATTAACTGTTGGAGAAATAAAGCTGCGGTCAGTCAACGTAAAAAAAGACCGCTCTGAACTTTGATCTTTCTGCTTGTTTATATTTATATTGCATTCCTATTCAGATTCATTTTTGAGAAGAGACGACTTTATGGCTGACCTGAATTGAAAACACAAACTACTGTTACAACGGAAGAAATCGCTAATAATATTTAACCGGATTAATTATGTTTATTGGACGACTGATAGGATTTACGACTTAGTTTGTTAGATAAATAAATAAATAACCATGAATAAGTATATCTGCCTTTACTCTAATTTCCATCACAATTTGACCCTAAATGACCCCCCCCCGAAGGTATTGCGGATGTTTGTATGGATAATTCATTAGTGAGAGTATATTTAGTGTGAGTATTAGACTTGTCTATAACTATTTCAAGAGTTTAGGGCATTCTCGTTTTCGTTTTATTTTTTATTGCATTTTCACCCCAAACAAAGCACAGTGCCACTTTGGTGTGTGTGGGGGGATACTATCTGGAACATAATTTGTAGGAGTACTATGTAGGGAGTTGAGCATCAATACGTCTGTCTACATTACACTTTAACTTCTGCATTTCAATACAGGAAAGGAAGCAGGGACCCGGAAGGGAATTTCAAAGTCTAAAAGTCTTAGGAAAGAAACTATTAGAGTAGAAGGCTTTTTTACATCTACTGTAAAGGGGTGGAATTTTGCCGCTTGTCGGGTTTGTCGGGTGTATTTACGTCGAGGAGGTGCAGAGGCTTGTAGTTCGTCGGAGCATCTACCATTACATACTTGTAAAACGGGCAAAAAGATGCAACATTTCGTCGATGGGACAGTGGCTAAAGCCTGGCTGATAGTGCGGGACATTTTAGGTAGGCGATTCTCTTTTGAACCCTGTCTAAGAGGGAAAGACTAGTAGCAGATGCAGCAGCCCAAATGTGGAAAAAAATACTTCATACATGGGCGAATGGTGGTCTTGTAGAGGTACGGAATACTCTCAAGCGTAAGTAACTTCCTGGCACGGTAAAGAGGTCCCTCCTTCTTTGCAGCAGCCTTAGCAATGCCCTCAAAGTGTCTGTTCTAACTTATGTTTCCCGAAGAGTTTCAACGAAGTATTTTCAGGTAATGTACTATTAGCCATGGCTAATGGTGGTTGATCAGGTTTCTTGTAGTTATTAAAGAAAACAAGCTTAGTCTTGGAAGCATTGAATGTGACCATCCGTTTTTGTCCCAATTCAATTACAGACTGGAAGTCTTCCTCTAGTGTGTCTATTACCTTGGATAGATGTTCATTCGTTTCCCCTCAACACATTAACAACAAGACCTCATCTGACTACCACCAATGCAATACTTAAAACAAACGGAACTTCTATGAACAGGGGTTTTTCCTTTCTACTAATTTTTTATTTATGCAAAAATCTTTCCCTGCTTACTACGCTATAGTCGTCTGCAAATCCAATGCCAACTAATGCGTGTAGATCCGTCCTCTCAAGTAATTAAATATTACCTATCTTACCTAGCGTTTCCAATCCTCTCGTAGTATTATTTATCATTCAACGAGCAATCCCATTAAACTTTGTCCTCGAGTGACTTTTGGACTTAGTAGTCGTACCTCACTAGTATTTTTCAAAATCTATCTGAAATGTTCTGAACGTGCATTCCGTGTTGAGAGCAACTTTGCGAATTGGTGCATTTAGTTAGAAAAATAGCAGGTAATTAAAGTTCATTAAATGCGTCATTGAATTATTGGTAAAAATGCATTGAGAATGGTGGTGAAAAATAAATTCTGGTGCAAAAAAATGGTCACTCATTTTAATTATACCATTCCCGTCTTCGTAGTATTTGAACTTTTTGAGTAAAAAAAATGGAACGACTTAGTTTTGAAACTGCCTCTGTATGATTAAGAGCAGCCATCGTTCATAACTGACAAAAGAGAATTGAGAATGGTGGTGACTATGTAGAAAAATAAATCCAGGAGCACAAAAGGTTGCTCGTTTTCATGGTAACACTTTCGTCTTCATTGTTCTTTAACTTTTTGAGTTTAAAACCTAGAAGGCTTTACTTTGGAACGACTCCCGTGCTAAATTAAAATACTAGCGCCGTCTGTTTCAATTGATAGACTACGTCTTTCCTTTCTCGCAGCATTGTTCATTCGAGCGCATAAACCTGCTATCAAATAGACTAAGGTACGAAGGTGGTGGAAGAAATATGAAAATGCTTTTAAAACGTTTCTTAATCTACCTTTTTAATCCATTCACTAATTGTAATCTGTACCAACGTCATCACGTGACTAAAGATGACTCATACGAGTCAAACATACTTTTAATTATGGTGGTTAGTTGTTTGCACAACATCGCTGATCACAAAATTGAAAAAGGAAAGATCAAAAGAGGAACAAACGGAAGCTTTCACTTCTGTTTGATTAGATTTTCGTCAATGACAAATGTAATTTTATATATATATATATATATATATATATATATATATATATATATATATATGGGGGGGGGACTTGGTCTTAACATCAAAAAGACCCAGATCCTACATCAAACAGCTCCTGGCACACACCCATAGTCTCTGTGGAAAGCAACTCCCTAGAACATGTGGATCAATTTGCTTACTTTGGCAGTCTACTCTCCACAAGATCTATCATCGGCGCAGAGTTTCACCAGCGCATCAGATGGACCCGTGCAGCCTTTGCCGGATAACGGAAACGGGTGTTTGAGAATCGGGACATACAGAGCAGGATCAAACTGCTTGTCTATAAGACAGTTGTCTTGCCCACTCTTCTCTATGTGACCGACAGCTGGATCATCTACAGCAGACCTCTGAAGGCTCTGGAGCAGTATCACCAGCGTTATTTCTGCAAGATCCTCAGGATTGGATGGAAGGATCGACGAACAAACGTAAGCGTCCTGAAGAAGACCAACATACCTTCCATCACCACAACCATCATCCGACACCAGCTGCGATGGACAGGCCATTTTATGCACATGCCTGATAACCACCTTCCTAAGCAACTGCTCTACGATCAGCTAAAAGAGATATTGCGGTCCCAATGAGGACAGAAAAAGAGATATAAGGACAACATAAAGACCCACCAGTTGAGATAATGCTGCTCTTCCGAGGAGCATGTGGAGCCATATGGTCCCTGAAGACACGATTCATTAAGAAAAGGACCTCCACAGAGCCGCAGTAAACAGAATGGGGCAGAGAAAGGAGAGATCTACTACCAACACAGCTCCTTCAGCCTCTTCCACTACCCAGACGACCACCCACCCATGCCCCCGTTGCAATAAAGTCTGTGGGTCAAAGATCGGCCTCCACAGCTATCTCAGGACCCACAAATGACCAGACCTAATCTCACCGATGGGAGAACAATCATACTCGTCACGAATGATTGCCGCTGATGATGATGGTATATATATATATATATATATATATATATATATATATATATATATATATATATATATATATATATATATAAAATAAAAATAAAAATAAATACCATTTTTGGATTTGTACCTTTCGCCGGACTATCCATTCATGTGAAATCTTTTTATTATTTTTCTTTTGCCTCCTGTTCCCCTTACCTCACCATTTTTTTAACCAAGTAAGATCTTTGACTTACTTGTAGTTTCATTAAATACTTTTATATGCAAAATCCGATCCTGCATTTTGCTAATTCCTGCCCTCTGATGAGAAGGAGAGTATGTCTTCGAAACTCCGCGGATTACTGACTATCCACTTATCTTGTGCTTCCTTTTTTAAAATTAAATATGTTTTTAATTCTTTTTCAAGATGTCTTTTAACATATTTTATTAATCATTTGTTCATATATATATATATATATATATATATATATATATATATATATATATATATATATGCGTGTGTGTATGTGTATGTGTGTATGTATATATATAATTTATATATATATATATATGTGTGTGTATATATATATATGTTTATGTGTGTATGCGTTTACACGCCGATTCTCGTCAGATAGTCGAAGTTAAGCAACGTTGAGCCTGGTTAGTACCAGATAGGTGACAATTTGGGAATTCTAGGCCGTGTATGTCCGATGCCGATGCCTCCGTTCAGTCTCGAAAAACAAAGGATACTCATTGTAAGGGCAACTGCGCATATAATTGTGGGGCAAGGGTTGCGCAATATGCAACCACACCTTTCCTGACTCGGCACTGCTTGAGTCCAGTGGCAAGGAGAAGTCCAGGACGACTGCATACAATGCCGAGATAAGCGGAGAGCATATACAGCACCTAGAAGTCCCAAATGGTAACCCCTCTGGTGCTAGCTAGGCTCATCGTTACGTATCTTCGGTGATCTGACGAGAACCGGTGTGTCAAAGGTGATTATGCCGTAGGCGCTATATGTGCTTTCCGTTTATCTCAGCATTTGTTTCCAGTCGTCCTGTACAGTAACTTCACTTGCCACTGGTATTTAACAATGTCGACTATGGAGAGGTGTGGGTTGAGATTGTGCACTTCCTGCCAGAAAAATTTACACGCGCAGGCACCCCGTGGGTATCCATAGACTGACGGAGCCTGATTATATATATATATATATATATATATATATATATATATATATATATATATATATATATATATATATATATATATATATATAACAGGAAAGCTTATAACACTTTCCCCAAATGATTTTTTTCTCTTATTATTTCGACGAAAAAAATAAATCTATGAATATACCAATATATGGCTTTCTCGTGTCCATTGGTATCATCATTCAACCACTACCGTGGTTGAATATATGCTTATATATATATATATATATAAATATATATATATATAAATATACAGTTGTGCCCGATATTATTCATACCCCCCCTTGAAAATTGAGTTTATTAGGTGTAACTTTTGTAAGAATTTATTGTTTACGTCCATATTGATACATATTCTTAATAAACCTCTTCTGATCATTTTCGTCATTTTAAAATCTCGGGATACTTGTAATAAAAGAAATATACAGCTATTTATAAAATCTGCAATGTTCAAAAATAATCATACCCCCTTATTTTTTCAGTATTAATCGAGTTTCTGACTGCTTGTTTTCTGTTTGATTCTTATTTTGAATGCTTTTATACAACCTTTGATTAATTTCATTTCGTTTTTTGCATTTTTCAGAAATTAAAATGATATCAACTGAAAACCAATAAAAGAATAAAAATTATTAGAATGGGGAAGAAAAAAGAGCTTAGTAATGATCTTAGGACTAAAATTGTGAATTCACGTAAGGATGGTTTAGGTTACAAGTCAATTTTCAAGAAATTTGAGGTCCCTACAGCAACAGTACAGAGCATCATCAAAACATTCCAGAGCCACCACACAACAAACAACTTGATTGGTAGAGGAAGAAAAAGGAAACTGTCTGCTAGAGCCACCAGGAATATTGTAAGAAGTGTTAATGCAAATCCAACCACCACTAATAAGGACATTTTAGAAAATCTGGAGTCTTCTGGCATAAAAATATCAAGGCAAACATTGCAAAGGACTCTGCATGAAAATGGTCTGAAAGGAAGAAGACCAAGAAGGACTCCATTGCACACCGGAAAACACCTTGCAGCACATCTAAAGTTTGCTAGGACCCATGTGAATTCTCCAGAGTCCGTTTTCTCAAGTATTTTGTGGACTGACGAAACAAAAATTGAATTGTTTGGCCATATGGATGCTTCTTACGTTTGAAGGAAGAAAGGAGAAGCTTACAACCCAAAGAACACCATACCCACGGTGAAACATGGTGGTGGTAGCTTAATGTTTTGGGGCTCCTTTTCGGCTAGTGGTCCAGGTAGTTTGGTCAAGATAGATGGAACCATGAAGAAGGAGCAATATTTGGAGATACTCAAGAAAAACATTAGACAGGATGCGGAGAAGCTCCATTTAGGACCAAACTGGGTCCTTCAACAGGATAATGATCCAAAACATACTGCCAAAATAGTCAAGAAATGGTTTGAGGATAATCAAATTAATGTTTTGAAATGGCCTAGCCAGAGTCCAGACCTGAACCCTATCGAAAACCTCTGGCACATATTGAAAACTGAGGTTAAAAAGCGGAAACCTAGAAATTTGAGGGATTTTGAGAACTACTGCATTGAAGAATGGTCAAAAATCAGTGTTGATGCTTGTAAAAACCTTGTTGATAAATATCCCAAACGGTTACAGGCAGTTATTAAGAATAAAGGGCATGCTATTGACTATTAGTAAGAGAGGTATGAATAATTTTGAACTAGTGCCATTATTGTTTTTCTTTGTATAATGTTTCAAACTTGCATAATTTATTTATTTGTTGAGTTTAAATTAAATGCTTATGCTTGATTTATTGTTTGAAATCCCTTTAATATTGTCTACCTTCTGGTTTGAGCAATATTCTTATAGAAATCTCAAAGATCCGAGGGGTATGAATAATATCGGGCACAAGTGTATATATATATATATATATAAGTCCGAAATTGAATGAATCGAGACACACTCAAACCCCCACCACTAATTCCGTTCGCAACCAAATTTCAAACAGGTTATATAGTTGGATAGAACACCTCATTAGCTACATTTTGAAAAAAAATTCGAAAATTGGTTCACTAGAAAAAAAGTTACAACAAAATATGTGGGTTCACAACAGGAGAGTAAGTACATAAGTGACTAACGCTTTTTTTTTTATTTTGCATAACTGTTTTTGTATATAAATATCTTTATTGTTATTTTGCCAATATGACATGTTGGCGTAACGGTTAGAGTACCGTGGGTTGGTGGAAAGATTTTAGGTTCAATCCCGTGTATCGTTTTTTTTATAATTAAAAAACCGAACTTTTTTTTAATAACTAATTTTTTAAACTCTCCTTATGATTTTATAGCAAAAAAATGGTGAATTTATCGATTAAAAATATTAGTGAATTCTATGATATAAATATTCTTTGAATGAACTCAAATTTTTCGTTATCACATTTGATGAAAAATGTAGTCCCATTTTGGCAATGCGTCTGACCAATGATGCTTTTGAACCCGCGACCAGCACTGCGATGTCATCAGCATCAACCTGGGCATAAATATTCCTATTTTCAAACTCCTTTAAAAGAGGATTCA
The DNA here is from genome assembly GCF_053919585.1 of Euprymna scolopes. Taxonomy (NCBI): domain Eukaryota; kingdom Metazoa; phylum Mollusca; class Cephalopoda; order Sepiida; family Sepiolidae; genus Euprymna; species Euprymna scolopes. The sequence goes on along the minus strand of NC_136487.1, from coordinate 76,336,021 downwards.
GCATACAGTTCCATAGTAAAGGTGATAAAATCCCACTTTGGGGGTTTCATTTAACTACTTCCCTTTTAACAGTTGCCCTCAGTAGTTCTACTTGAACTGTTCTGTGCCTCACCATATACTCAATCCATCGGATGAGTACTGGTGGCACATTGAGTTTTCGTAGCGACTTGAACATACTACTGAAGGGTATGTTGTCAAAAGCTCCAACGATATCTAAAAAGACACTTCTTTTTTGTTAGTTTACGCTCTATACAGATCACGAATTCATGAACTGCAGTCTCGGTAGAGACCCTGGCTCGGAACTACTGTGATTGAATGATAAATATTGCATAAATGTGTGTTTGAGAGCTAATTTTTTTTGACAATCATTAATAAATATTATAAATTTATATATTAATACAATAGCAATGCCTGGAAAAATCATGGATTATATGGAAAAATGAGCGCATGAAAAGTAATATTCTTAAGATTTTATTAAACCTGGAAAAGTAAAGGACAAGAAATTCAACCTGGAAAAGTAAAGAACAAGATATTCTAGTAAAGTAAAAATTAAGAATTTTTTAGACTTAAAATATTGCAGCTAAAAATAAAATTTGAATATTGATAAATATTTTATTTATTATTTGCATATGTTGTTGTTTATTGTTGAGTTAGAAAGAATTAAATGATCCTAATTATGATATAATAAAATTATTAATTTTTATGTAAATTATTAAATTATTAATTCTATCTACTAACTAACTAACTAATGAATCAATTTTATTCAAACAATTTTCACTACATAAATATATGCAAATAATAGGGGAGAAATAAGTTCAATCCAGCGACTGACACCCTTTCTAACTCAACAATAAACAACAACATATGTAAATAATAAATAAAATATTTATCAATATTCAAATTTTATTTTTAGCTGCAATATTTTAAGTCTAAAAAATTCTTAATTTTTACTTTACTAGAATATCTTGTTCTTTACTTTTCCAGGTTGAATTTCTTGTCCTTTACTTTTCCAGGTTTAATAAAATCTTAAGAATATTACTTTTCATGCGCGCATTTTTCCATATAATATATATATATGCGTAAATATGCGTATCCATTGGTATTATATATATATATATATATATATATATATATATATATATGCGTAAATAAAAAGGTTAAACATCGAAAACAATGTAAACACACTAGAAAAACCAATCCTCCTTTAAAAAATTCAGAAATACGGGAAGAACTTAAAATAGTTCAAGAAAAGTTTTTAATAGTTCCGATTGATAAAGCGGCAAACAATATAGCTTTTATATGTAAAAAATATTATATACAACGTTTATTGATAGAAGTAGGACTTATAGGAAACGATTCAGATACTTATAAAGTAATAGTAATTTAGATAGCATTATTTTGAATTATAGTATTATTAATGAAAAAGTAGGATTAAAGTTAGAAGATAAACACAAAAATCTTCCATGTATGTATTGGATACCTAAAATGCATAAAAATCCAGTTGGTGCTAGATTTATTGTAGGTTCAAAGACGTGCATCACTAAACCTCTAAGTAAAGCTATATCTAAAATATTTGAATTAATTATAAATCAAATAAATAATTTTCACCTGAAAAGTAAATTCTATAGTAATATAAATCTATTTTGGGTAGTAAATAATTCCAAACCAGTGAAAGAAAAATTAGATAAAATAAATGCCAGAATAAAAGCAAAATCTATAGCTACTTATGATTTTAGTACGCTATATACTAAAATTCCGTGCGAAAAACTTATAAAAGAATTAAATGATACTGTAGATTTAGCTTTTCAAGGTGGAAAAGGTAAATATATAGACTTTTCAAACTCTAAAGCTTTCTGGTGTAAAAATAAAAATAGCAAAACTAGTGTTTCTAAAGGTATTTTAAAAATACTTGTAAGTCATCTTATTAAAGAATGCTATTTTACAATAGGAAATAAAATATTACTCCAAACGATAGGTATCCCAATGGGATTGGATCCTGCACCATTTTGGGCAAATTTGTATTTACATAGACTCAAGTATATATATATATATATATATATATATATATATATATATATATATATATATATATATATATGTCATCATTATTAAAAACAGATATATCTAAAACATATAACTTTCATGGGTGTAGGAGATTTATAGATGACCTTATATGCATAAACGATAATGATGAATTCGAAAAAAATAAACATCTTATATATCCAAACGAATTAAAATTGAATTGTGAACATAGAGGACAACAGGCTACATTTCTAGATTTAGATATAAAAATTGAGGATGGGATTTTTCTTTATAAAATATTTGATAAAAGAAACGCATTCCCCTTTAAAATAGTACGTATGCCCCATAAGGATAGCACCTACCCTGTTTTTGTGTTTTATGGAACCATTATGTCAGTTTTTGAGAATAGCTCGCGTTACTTTAAAATTAACAGATTTTATACCACCAGTTTCTAGCTTAGTAATAAGGATAATAAAACAAGGTGGGGATAAAAATAAAATATTTAAACAGTAAAATAAAGCATTTGTTCGTTATCCTGATGCTTTTGAGTCGTTTAAGTTAAACCAGACTATATTAATAAAGGAAATCCAAAACTATATTAATAATGTATAAAATGTATCTATAATTACATATAATAAATTTACACATTTAAAAAAAATGTATATATGTAAAAATAAAATATTTTTAACCTTTATATATCTAATTTTAAATAAATAAGAATGTAAATATACAAACTACTAATTATAGTGGGGGTGATAAGTAGTTAAATGGGTTAATCCTAATCTTATAAATACAAGACTGATAAATTAAAAAATGTATCCTTTTAAATGTGGAAATTGATGAATCGCACAGGTAAGAAATTCATTTTTATAGTATGAAAAGGTTAGTAATTGCAATTAAGAATAGGAAATTGGATCAAATGTTTGTAACATGTCTTCTTCCTAAGGTTAAGGGTGGTGGTGTTTGATCAACACTTCTGGGGAGCCATGATGTAATATACTGTTTTGTTTTTAAATCCCCGAAACAGTGTTTCATGGTAAACAACTGATGATCCCTTGAAAAATAAAAAACTTGGTATTATAGTAAATTCAAGAGAGTTGATGCAGTGATTGCAGGTGATTAAATGACTTAGTGACTAGATGTTTTTTTAACGAATGATAAAAAGTAATTTTTTGTATAGTTTTAAAGGTTAAAAACTTCAAAGACTATATATCTATATATATATATATATATATATATATATATATATATATATATAAATAATATAATTATTGACAGGACAAAGACATATATTGGTATATTCATAGATTTATTTGTCGAAATAATGAGAGAGAAAAAATCATTTGGGGAAAGTGTTATAAGTTTTCCTGATTACTTCGACAAATAAATCTATAAATATACCAATTTATGGATTTATCTGGTCTATAATGATATTATTATATTTAAACTCCATCCGTACATGTTGACTTTATAACTTTACACATCTTGATAGGTCCGCATTTAATGAATTCTCCAATATTTCTTTAACGCCCTTCAAATAAATATACATGATTGTGTGTGTGTGTGTGTGTGTCTCTCTCTCTCTCTCTATCTCTCTCTTTATATATATATATATATATATATATATATATATATATATATATATATATATATATATATATATATATACAGTCCTGGTCAAAATCTTAAGACCACTTAAGAAAGTAAGCGCTTACGCATATTATTGAAATTGAAACCATTGCCAAAAGGGATAATATGATGGAAAAAAATGAAATCTGCTTCATTCGAAATTTTAACCCTGATCTAATAATTATTTTTTAAAAACCAAACATTTTCACCTGGTCAAAATGATAAGACCACTTTAATAAAATCGGCTAGTTTTAAAAATATGAATACGTAAAGCTTTCTATGTTACTAAAAGTAACTTGTTAGTGGATAAAAAAAACATCTTACTAAATTATAAATGGCAAAAGGGAAACCATTATACGAGTTTGAGAGAGGAAGGATCTTTGAGCTTAATAGTGGTGGACTCTCCCATAGATCCATTGCAAACGAAGTGAATCATAGCAAAACGGTCATCACAAATTTTTTAAGAAACCAGATCAATATGGGCACAAAAAGAGTCCAGGTCGACCAAAACAAATCACCCCATCACTGGATCGCCGTATCAGAAAAAGTTAAAAAAAAAAACTCCAGTATGAGCTCAAGTCGATCAAAAAGCCAAACAGCAGCAGAATGTAGTCCTAAAACCATCAGAAGGCATCTGAAAATGAAGGGTTTCAATCATTTAAAGCGACTGCAGAAACCACGCCTTCTTGAACAGCACAAAACTAACCGACTTAAATATGCCGCCAAATACCAGACTTGGGATGAAGAGAAATGAGAAAATGTAATTTTCTCCAATGAAAAAAAGTTTAATCTAGATGGTCCAGATGGATTTCAATACTATTTGCATGATAAAAATTTGCCCAAAGAGATTTTTCAACTCGGCATAGTGGATGAGGGTCTTTAATGATCTGGGGTGTTTTCTCGTCAGCTGGGACCCTAAAGTTGCAAGTATTGAAAATCCGGCAAACCTCATTGAAGTATATTTCAATGCTTGAAAATGCTTCTATCAAGACTGTCTGTGTGGAAGAAATTGGATTTTCCAGCAAGACAACGCTGCGATACACACTTCTCGACAAGCACGAGAATACTTTTCTTCAAATAATATAGAATTGTTAGATCATCCAGCATGTTCTCCGGACCTCAATCCCATTGAAAATCTTTGGGAATGGATGGCAAAAGAAGTTTTCAAGGATGGAACCCAGTATAATTCGATAAAGGAACTTTCTAATTCAGTTTTCAGTACATGGGATACAATTCCTTCGCAACTGATAAAAAAAAACTTAGTCGCAAGCATGATGAAGAGAATTTTTGAAGTAATTCGTAATAAGGGAGGCTATACTAAATACTGAGACCCTTTTTAGTAATTTATAATTGCCTTTTGTTAGATAAATTATCAGTGGTCTTATCATTTTGACCAGGTGAAAATGTTTTTGTGGTTTTTAAATAATTATTACATCAGGGTTAAGGTTTCGAATGAAGCAGATTTCATTTTTTCCCATCATATTTTCTCTTTTGGCAATGGTTTCAATCATTTGTTGAATTAAAAATTCGATAATATGCGTAAACGCTTACTTTCTTAAGTGGTGTTATGATTTTGACCAGGACTATATATATATATATATATATATATATATATATATATATATATATATATATATATTAATCATTAATTATAAAGTAAAAGTGTGTTAAGCATGCTGTATTAAAACATGCTTTCAAAAACCAGGATGAATGTGCAGTTCACTCACGATATTCAACAAGAAAGATTTCTTTTGTCTAAAGCTGTTTTGTGATGCTCGACATCAACCTGAAAAGGTGCAACGCTTCTGTCAATATATATACTAGCAGAAGTACCCGGTCATTGACTGGGTTAAAAAACAGCCTACAGAAAATGGACTGTGATTGATGAAAGTATGATAGGTTATGAAAAGGAAGGGGTTATAAAGAGATAGGTTTCGATACTCAAAAATTTTACCCTAAGCAAAATATGATTAAAGTAAAGATAATTTTCGCGAAAATCTTTCAAAATCGAACTGTTCTTTCTTTAATCAGATTTTTTCCGAGTGTCAATTTTCTCTCTCTATATATATATATCGGAATCATTACGGTACAAAACCTATCTAATATCACTCCCAAACACATAAATTATATTTGTGTTATTTTTTTAAAATATCGTCTCAGCTATTCTGGAGTCAATTGTGAACGAACTCATGAACACATACAGACAAAATAAAATCCCATATATATATATATATATATATATATATATATATATATATATATATATATATATATATATATAAACTGGAATGTCAGATGCCACATACTAATTCATTATTAGCCACTATCTTATGTAATTTTTTTACACAATTTTAAACACATTAAGTCGTTATAATAAAATGCTACATTGTATCCTAGGAGCAACACCATCACAATCGAAACATCTATAGAGGAAGGACTTCCTATTTTTCGCTATAAAAATGTAGTCCTCCTACTGCTACCAGTTGACATCGGGACCAATTCAACGTGTTCCTACGATACGTAACTGGTTATTTCCTACATATACATAACATAATCATTCCATTTCCCGATTCAAAATTACTAATTCTCCCATCTCAAATGCCGTTTATTTTGATTGGCTGATACCTGACTATTCGTATACTTCAAAATCCACTTCCACGGTAAATAAACGAACGCCCCTGAAATTATGCAATATGGGGGTGCTCTCTATAGAAGAAAATCGTGCAAAAGGTTAACTAAATAAAACATATTAACCGATTGTCGTCGCTAAAATAAACAAAAACATTAAACATATCAACCGATTGTCGTCGCACTCAACAGATTATAATCGTGCTGAAAAAAAAAAAAAAAAATTAAACGTATTAGCTGATTGGCGTAGCTAAAAAAAAAACAAAATTAAAAAAAAAAAACTAAACATGCGGAGGTTGGGGGTGTCTATTCCAAAAGTTGATGTATTAGATCCATTAATCACTCTATTTCTTTTAAAATAGGTTCTCTTTATTTTTTTAATTTTCACTTTATCACGACTATTTTTTTAATTTTCACTTTATCACGACTATTTTTTAAATTTTCACTTTATCACGACTATTTTTTAAATTTTCACTTTATCACGACTATTTTTTAAATTTTCACTTTATCACGACTATTTTTTTAATTTTCACTTTATCACGACTATTTTTTTAATTTTCACTTTATCACGACTATTTTTTTAATTTTCACTTTATCACGACTATTTTTTTAATTTTCACTTTATCACGACTATTTTTTTAATTTTCACTTTATCACGACTATTTTTTTAATTTTCTATCTTATAGTTGTCGTATCTCTACAAATCTACTACAAGGCAATATATGAAGTACTGATGTCATATTTGGTTTGAAGAACCTCTATCAAACAGGCTTCGTATCTAAAGTATGCTAGGTAGAGTATGTGTGATAGTTACCACTGGGAATGGGCGAAATAGGTGGCATGTCGCAACTGAACACTTAGTAAATCATTTTACAATAACAGATTTCAAAGTGTAGTATCTGTTCTCTTCGAGGTTAAAAAAGAATAAATCCTTCTTGATAGCGATCATATTTTCTCTCCAATCTAAAGTCTCTTCTTTTGGAAACTCTTTTCTTACATAAAAAACGATCCTGCGACGCCGATAAATAGGGATTACAGATCTCAAATAATATTAATAATCGATTATATTAATAATCGATATTTTGTTGTGTTTATCACGATGTTGCACGATTGTGTTTTAACGATTCAACACCCTCAAATTTGTATTATCAAATTTTCATTTTCCTTTTATAGTTTTCATTTCACGCCTCTTCATGAAAATTTTAAAATACTAGATATTTAGCCTTTTATTACAGGCAAAAGTTATAGCCCGTTGATTAAGAAATGGGTTTTATGCCAGATTAGTTGTTAAATGTGGTTTAATTTGTATTCATTTTTACATTAATCTCTTGTAAGAAAAAACATTAGATAAGTAAAAATGAGATTAGGATAGACCGAGATTAGGACTTTGTAAGCAAGGTTCAGAAATGGAATTTTGCATTGTTCAGTTTCACATAAAATAGTTTAGATATGTTGTTGTAAAAGGAATGTTAATTGTTCAATTCTTTTTATGAAAACTGAATTAAAATAAGGTCAGCTAGAGAAGAACGAACAATAGCAATTTAAAAACATATTGAAAAATAAGTCAAGTTGAAAAATAGGTTAGTGAGAATTCTTTGTCTGCAGAAGCGGTTTGGAAACATATGCCGAACCACGTATGTTTAGGCCACGTGGGTCGATCACGTTTACAGACACACGTATGACGTCATGGCAGAAATGACTTCTCAATATAGGATAGAGTCGAAGATGAGTTAGACAGAGACAGTTGGAGACGAAGATTAGAGGCAGTCGACTCTGGATCGTAGTCAGCACAGTCAGCCGGACAGAGCTGACATTAGGAGGGTCCCCCTTTAGAAGCGAAGGGTTAAACCATTAAACATGTAAAAACTATTTTTAATTCCTTGACGTCATCATTCTTCGACTGGTCGATGTGATAATAAAGAAGTAATCATCATGTTTTTGTAAAACTGTGTCATGTCGTCTTTCTACAACAAAGATAACGTGTAATCATCTTTAATGAACTTTGTATAACCCATACTAAGTAATGTGTCTCTCCATCATAAGTAATGACTGTCCGTCTCCTCTTGTTTTAAAAGAGCTGATCACCCTCTCTCCCTACTATATGTGTTAAGAAGAAATATCACAGTAAGAGGTATGAATGCCTTCTCTCCCTCATCACCATCGTATATATGCAACCTGTCATCTTTAAAGGACCCCAGCTATATAACAATACATCAAAACACTTCCGAGAAAACAGCGTGAATTGGGTTGTGAATGATATGCAACAATGAATTCATGAATGCCGAGAGAGAGAGAAAGAGAGAGAGAGAGAGAGAGAGAGAGAGAGAGAGAGATTGAGAATCATAGCAGGCAGGACACTAGGTATGTCAGAAACTTCGTGAAAAATATTGAATAATTCGACCCCCTGTCTTTCCAAGCTTATAACTACTCGAAAAATATAATTCAACCCCTATTTTTTTCAATTAAAGGAGCAAGGACCAAGGTTTTATTAAAAACAAAACGAAAAAAACGTGATTTAGAATAAAAAGGTTTTAAACTTTGGACTTTGCAGGTAAATTTCTAAAAAAACTATTCTTTTTTGCTTGTTTTAAATTTGAATATATTATTTATTGATCTTTAATCTTCAATTTGTGATATATAAAACTTTGGTGAGTAAATTATTTATTTACTTTTTAATAGACATTTCAAAATGGGAGCATGAATTTATTCGACCCCCTTTCTTTCCAAGCTTATAACTACTCGAAAAATGTAATTCAAACCCTAATTTTTTTTTTCAATTATAGGAGCAAGGACCAATGTTTCATTAAAATAAAAGAAAATACAAAAAACGTGGTTTTTAAAAAAAGTTTTAAACTTCGAACTTTACAGGTAAATTTAAAAAAAACTATTCCTTTTTTTGTTGTTTTATATTAGAATATATTATTTAGTGACCTTTTATCTTCAATTTGTGATATATAAAACTTTGTACATAAATTAATTATTTACTTTTTAATAAACATTTCAAAATAGGGGGTGTGAATTAAAAAGAACGTTTGTCTAAAATATTATATTCGATTTATTGGAAAGAGCATAAAATTTCACATTGGCCCTGAAAATATCGTAAAAATAGAATCAATAGAAAAATTTTGATAGATTTTGAAAGTTTAACAATTGAAAAATACTGAACTCGTAAAATTATATTAATTTCATTACTGTTTGTTTGTTTTTTTTGTTTTTTTAATAATATTTCTATTACTTTTTATACAACTTTAATAGTTTATTTTGGAAGAAAATCCATAAAGAAAATAAACAACTCACTTTTAAAAGAGAAATTACGAGTTTTTTTATATTTTATTCGCAGTTTCGTGTTAGGGGCGTCAAAAATTCCTGCAAAAATTCTGATACAACTAGTAGGACACCACTTGAATGAATGAAAGTTATGTCGTAAATACAGCTTAATTTATAAAATGGAAGGATCACCTATAACAGATTTGGACGATTATATTTATAGCTAGAGGTGATATGAACGAATCAATTACGTACAAGAATTACTGTATAAAATAGACTGAATGTCTCTGAATTTTTCAGTTATAGCTTTTCGTCTTGACACGAGAGAATGATCACTGCCGACCTTAACTGGATTAATACTACCATTCTCTAATCAGAAATTTATCATTCAAAGTTTCTTCAACTGGATTGATATTGTTAATTTTTTGCTTTAGAAAACTACATGTAATATTCTGAGTTGGATAATTTTATTTTCTCTACAATTGCTATTTCCTCTGCCTTCCTATTTTATCATTATTTTTTCTATTACAAGAATGGTTCCATAGTTAAGAAATGACAATTATTTCTCCTCGTAAGTCGAGCAGAAACATTTTTATGCATCTGTAATACTTAATGACTTTGCCCGTGAGTGACGATCAGTTACCGAAAGAACTATAATGTAAAAGTTAATCATAGTTAAATAAATTACTTGTTTTAAAAAGAAACTTCTTGCCACAAGATACGAACAGAGAAATATTTACACAAGCGGCCATGAATTCGAATTAGGCGCCATTGTTTATTTTTTCCACGGACAAACGAGAAAACTTCGCCATTAATTGTTCTCCTGCTGCGTGTTTGTTTCCGTGTCGAATTCAGAATTCTATTTATTCGTTCGTATCGAAATCCGTAAATGGACAAACATTGAGAGGCGCCAAAACAGGACTTTCTCTCGGGACATTGCTTGACTGTTCTTCTCCCTTAGAGGATGGCGGGACAAAAAACAAAAGAAAAAAAAAAAACAGATTCCGACCGCCATGTTTAACTTTCAGTTGGAGGAGGAGGAGGAGGAGGAGGATTCTGTCATTAACTTTAGGAGATGGATAAACACGTGCAAATAAGTCGTGCATTCCATCGGAGATGTCATCGGCGGAAAACAAAACAGTGGAGGAGAATAAACAAACAGAGAGACAGATAATGTCCTTCAAACAATTCCCAGCAGCACATTTATATTTCCATAGATAATGTCATTTTTTTTTCACTCTCTCTTCACCCCCCCTTCTTTCTGTCTCTCTTCTTCTCTTCTCTTTCTCTTCTTCTGTCTCTCTGTCTCTCTCGCTATCTCTGACTCATTCATCCCTCTTTCTATTTTTGTTTCATTTTACTTCAGTCGAAGGTTTCAGAAATCAAGGGGTCTCTTCCTAGGGGTTAACACTTAATCTCTATATGAGATACATCGAATGTTCGAATATTCCTTTACCTCTCAAACTCATGAAAACGAATGTGTATTAGCCATATCAACGAGATGTTACTTGGGCCGCGAATATTATGTGATTTTGAATATTGATCTAAGTTTACTGCTAAGGAAAAGTATCTTCATGCCGGTTTGTCCTGACAAATCCCTGTACAGACCTTAGACAATTAAGGATAGTATCAAATAGGCATCTCTTTTAGGCATTTAAGCTCTCTTCTATCTAGTAAGCATTCAGGTTCCCTCCTCTCTAGTAGGCAATCAAGTTCTCCCCTCTCTCGTAAGTATTCAATCTCTCTGCTGTCTAATATACATTCAGGCTCTTTTCCTTCTATGTTTATACTGTGGCGAAACTAATCTGTTATTGACGGAAACAACTTACTGTTCCCTTTTCCCCAGTTGTTCTAAAAAATACTAAATACTAAATATTAATCTGAACGCGGTTTTGCTAATTTCCTTAAATTTAGTATTTTACACGTCATACAAAAATAGACACCTTACGGAGTATTTTGGAACAATTATTAAAACTGCTAATTGAACAACAACGACAACAACAACAATTATTTGAACACCAGAAGAGATCAGACAACAACAACGCATGGAAGAGCTATTTATGCAAGTTATAAAAACAATACGTTCACCGATAATAATACAGCATTTTCACAAGACCCAATATGGAATGCGATTGACAATTTCTGCGACAGATGTGAAGGTAAATCATGTAAAGCTTATTTTCGTTGGTACGAAGATTTTTTAGTATCGACTGCAAACAGTTGTCGGGCTAGAAAAAGGTTCGCTTTTTATTACGGAAATCAAAGACAGCCGAGCATAACATATTTGTGGATTTTATTTTACCACGTAAAACGTCGGAATTATCTTTCGCCGAGATGGTGGAACTTCTTAAAGAACTATTTAGCCCGAAAGTCTCTTTATTCCATAGACATTTGTTATGTCTGAATTTGTAAAAGAATGACGAAGATGATTTCGCAACGTACGCAGCCATGGTAAATAAACATTGCGACGAATTCAAACTTGCAGACCTCACTGCAGACAACTTGAAGTGTTTAGTATTTGCTAAAGGACTGGCTTCTAGTCGAGATGCGGAAATTAGGAGGTGTGTCCTAACAAAACTAGAAAATTAATCAAACTTAACCCTACAAAAGTTAACGGAAGACTGTAAGAAAATAGAAATTATTAAAAGATTCCATGGATATCAAAGCTTAAGTCGCGCAGATAAAAAAGCAGACAGACAATTTGAAAAACACGTAAAAAAAACAGAAGCTCGGGAAAAAGGACACACATATCGACACATGGATAAGAAAAAATTTGAAAGGAAGAAAAATCCCATCTCCATGTAATTGATATTGTAATTTGCATTAGGTACAAGACTGCCCATATTTATTAAGAAAATGTTTTATATGTAAAAAAAAAGTACACAAAGTTACTCTTTGCAGAAATAAAACTAAATACAAAACCCAGGTTTGTTAAGCGGAGACTGAAAATAACGAAGAAGGGTTGCGAAAGTATTTGACTATAAAAATTCATGATAGAGAAATAAAAATGCAATTCAATTCGGGTTCAAACCTTTCGATAGTAAATTTAAATATCTGGAAGAAATTGAATAAACCCACAATGCTGAGAACACGCAAACCGGCAAAGGCCGTTAACGTTACACAAATTAACTTCGAAGGCGAATTTTTAGCGAACGTCATGCTATAGGGAAAGACAAAAAATTTTTTAACTTATGTATCAAGGAATATCACTAGCCTACTGGGCTCAGACTAGATTCATGAATTATATCATGGAGCCAGCCAAACAATATTTTTTTTTTCAAAACGAAAATAAAAAGTACAATAGACGTTCATGCCTTGAAAAACAAATTAAAATGAAACTTTTCTTCTAGACTATGAAAAGATAAACAGAAGGCGCAAACAAACCGAACAAAAGTAGCTTTCTCCTACCAAAAATAACGCAATCAAGAAACCAAAATTAGGCAGGATATTCTATCGCTAGTTCTAAAGTGATAACATTCTCGCCAACCGGCCCAGTCGTAAATGTTTATGCGGCGGCAGGCGATTTTTTTACCGGATACGAAAACTTCAGTTACACAGCAACAGGTACCAGTTTTTCCTCCAGTATTAGAACATTATTTACCGAGAGTCAACGTCACTCAAAGATATTACGTGCAGCAAAATAATAGTACTCAAACTGTTTTTCCACAATATGAAAAAACTGACGGACCGTTTTACACGGCGTCTTTTCAAAATAGACAGTTCATCAGGTTAACAACACTATCGGAAACCCCTGGGACAATATCACCTTTGTCTGATGGATTATTACAAACAGAGACCTAGGTGAGCTTTATTGACCCTAAATTACTTGTGAGGAAATCTCCCACGCAAGTAATCAATTGTTTAATTAAAGTATCGCCCTTAATACATGAGAAAATCGCAATAAAACGTTTTTTCTTCCAGCTCAAAAGAAAAAGTTTTGTCCTAAACAATGAATCACCCAAAAAGTAAAAGTTATTGAAACGGTCTACGACATATTTGATATTGACCCTCCCCTAATCACACCAGAACCACGACGTTCGGACAAGAAAAACAATAATCACCGAGTCGTTCATGGTCCACCCAAAGAGGAAAAAATACAGATACACCGTCCGGAGTTATCAGCTTGAGAGTGGGGAGGAGTGACGGAACTATTCTATGTTACTTAAAAATAGACTATTCCAATCTTAACGAATACCGGAAGACTAAACTGTAAGATATCAGTTGATCTCCAGTGGACAAACATTACTCATTCGTCGGCTACGACGAATAACCCACCTATTGTATGATTTTCAATACGTGTTGTTGCTTTATTTTGGCGTTCTGGTTTTCTTTGTTGCCCTTTAACAGGGATATAACAATTTATTTATCCACACACACACACACACCCACACACACATATATATATATATATATATATATATATATATGCGTAAAAAAATCCTAGTTTTAAACATTTTCCACCACTCTTATATCCTCTAACGAATAGAGAAAGCAATATATATATATATATATATATATATATATATATATATATATATATATATATATATATATACCTTACGTTTTATTTCACTTTTGATCAAGACCTATTATATTTTATAACGCTCCAGACAAGGCATGAAGCTACTTAATGTTAGGAACGATATGATTGTTCGCAAAGACAGGAGATGCCTACTGACCCTAGTTTTGAAAAGACCATAGAGCTAGAACTTTTTTTTTCAGAAAAAAAAGCTATTGGAATAGAAAACTGTAATACAATGAGGTGTCGAAAGAGTGAATTGATAGACCAGTAGACCAATGAGGCAACCGAGGTGAAACAAAGGAAACTGAGAATAGATCAGACAATTCTGAAGAATCTAAATATATAATCTAATATATAAAAGGCTATATGTCTGTTTGTCTGTCTCAATATTTTCTATCTCGTTCTAAAGTAAAAGGTGCCAGGGACCTCAAATGGATTTCTACGGACCGTTCTTTTATGGGTTTTTAGCCGATTAAAATAATTTTTAAGTGGTCAAAATGGGTCAAAATTGAAAAAAAAAAAACGTTAAATATTGTGTCCATTCATCTTAGTTTTTTATTTTTAATTTTTAATTCGTTCATATGCGTGTCATGTTGGCACAATAGTAATGTTACACACTTTGAATACTTCGGTTTCAATTCGAGCTATTGGCATCCAATATATATATATATATATATATATATATATATATATATATATATATATATATATATATATATATATATATATATATATATTCTTTTGGAATCACGACGCTAAGAAATCTGAACAAAGTAAAATATCATATTTTAGTGCATTTTACGGCCGGACAAAACCCCCGCCCCGTTGGCAGTATTTATAGAAAGATTAAGACTAACAATATAACGGCTGTGATAGAGAGGTTGCAGATAAAAAGAAAAGGTTTGGGGCCTATCGAATTGTAGATGTATTTCTGCACCTTATCAAGAAGCCTCAAGTAAGACAAAGATACAGCATCCCAAATATGAGAACAGTAGTCCACCCATGGTATGAAAGTAGATTTGTAGAGATAAAGAATAGCTTCAGGTGTGATAACATGTTTAGAGCGATAGAGAGGACCGACATTACAACGAGCAGAAAAGGCAATGGATATGAACTCTAAGAAAGATTTAATGAGAAATGAAAGACCAAAACGTTTCAGAGTCGATGCCACCATGAGAATCTCAGAAAGAAAAGGCACACGCCTACGATTGAAAGACACGAGCTGAGTCTTAACATGATTAAACAAAACAAGCCATTTCGTACCCCAATCAATTCCAGATTAGCTGCATATTTCAACTAATCGGAGGGAGACATGCAAGAAGTAACGGAAGGACACCGTACCACCAGCATAAGTGTTAATCTCTGTGTTAATAGGTGATATTCTCTGGAATATCATTGATATAAAGCAGAAACAGTGTTAGGCCTAGAATAGCAACTAATGAAGAACATAAATTCTCTGGATATCATCACTAGTAGAATCAACGCTAAATATGTCCATTCGCTCGTAGACAGAAATTCAATCTCACAATGTTAATGTTGGGAGCAACCGTTTATTAAGATCAAATATCATGACGAAATAAACCACTTCAGCGATCAGACTGGACAAACTGATTTTCGGATTTATGCTGGGTTTATTCGGATTCCGAGGAAAAAAAAAAGATCGCTATGTCA
This sequence comes from Euprymna scolopes, assembly GCF_053919585.1. Taxonomy (NCBI): domain Eukaryota; kingdom Metazoa; phylum Mollusca; class Cephalopoda; order Sepiida; family Sepiolidae; genus Euprymna; species Euprymna scolopes. The sequence continues at coordinate 76,320,282 of NC_136487.1, read as the reverse complement.
AGAAAGACAACGTCTGGATCATAAAAGATATGGTTTTATAGCGACTTCAGCGGCTAGCTTTGCCTTGCAAACTAACAATTCCTGAACTATGTCTACGAAAATCTGTTGCCGGCGTAGTTTATCGGCAGTGGATATATTTATTAAGTACGTAGTGCTAATTCGATCAAGTCGATGACGAGAACAATTTGACTTGGTTATGTATTTGATAGGTTTCACATTTAGTTCTATTTTCATGGATTGGTTCTGCCATTCCACACACACACACACACACACACACACACACACACACACACACACACACACACACACACACACACACACAATATATATATATATATATATTATTATTATTATTTAATGTATCTACGTAATATTGTATGCAAATATTTTTCAATATTTACTCTGACAGTGCTCAATATGTTACTAGAACTAGATAGTAAATTTTTAAAATATATATGACAAGTTAGCTACACAGAAATTAATTGCCATAATTTACTATATATATATATATATATATATATATATATATATATATATATATATATATAAAGCGGTTTGTCTGTATGTGTCTGCGTGTGTATCTGAGTTCGCTCTTTATTGAAACCGAAACGGATGGGCCTTTATATTTATATTTATATATATATATATATATATGTATATATATATATATAAATTACACCAATCTAATTTATGTACCTGGTAGTGTACTTAGATAGGTTTTTATGAGAATGCTTCAGAGACACAGTTCAATCAGAAACAAAATGCTTAATAATGTCAAGAATGTTACCACCAATACCTAACTCTGTAAGTTAATGAATATCAGCGACTAACCAGAAGGAGGGGGTAGTCATCCTCTGACATCTTATTCCTGCGCTTTATCTACAAGTCATATTCATTTAACAAACAAACCACAAATCTGCAATTTCCCCTCAACTTTGATTTTAAAAAAATTACTCCATAGAAATCTTATCTCTACACTACTACTTCCAAGTTTAGTAAAAAATCGATTCACTATCCTAAAAAAGGTTTTCCCCTGAAACATAATCCGTTTTTTTTTTCTACTTATCTCTGAGCTTTTTGGTTGATAATACACCAAATTATTTCATCTTGCCATATAAAGCCCCCGCCCCCGATACATCTATTCTGTAATATAATTATGCTCACCGCCTACCAAATAAAAAAATATATTCCCTGAGGTCTCGGCAAAAGTTGAATCAGTTAGACATGACTATTATTTCGGTCACTCTTCTAATGGATAAGCAACGCAACCCTCATTAACGCACGCGGATCGATCAGCAAAACAGCATATATTTGCATTATATTAAAATTATGGACTCAATTTACACATGCTGCCAAAAGATGACGGCAGTTTTATTCTTCCACGTTTTCTTTTATAATCTTACTAGCGGAAAGGGGCGGGTCTACTCGGTCGTAAAATACGCTTAAATATGATATTTTAATTTGTCCGGAGTTCGTATATCTTATTGTAGAGTCGTGATTGTAAAAGTAAAAAAAATACTTGGATGACATCAGCTAGAATCGGAACCGACAGCAAAACTGTAACATTCAAAGCTGTTAACGTTATCACTGTGCCAACGTTACACGTATATGAACTTATTAAAAATTAAAAAATTTTAAAAACTAAGATGAATGTACAAAAGGTATAACGATTTTTTACATTTTAACCCCTTAAAAACTATTTTAATAGGATAAAGACCCATAAAAGAATTTTTTTTTTTAATTCAATCATTTGAGGCCCCTGGCGTCGTTTTGCAACTTTTAGTTTTCGAAAAAAATAGTTTGAAAGTATGGAGACAGACAGACAGACATGTAGCTTTTTATATATTAGATTAGAAGACAACGTTAGTTTCTTACTTTTGTTGTTATAACACAAATAAACCCAAAAGTCTTTATACATACGTGCAAGGTTCTTATATGCGCTACGCTTTTTATTCTCTGACGATGGCTCCTCTAAGAACTATAGAGAACAACACTGAACAGACAAGTATCCCCTCTAATTTCAGGTGCAAAAAATAATAATGAAATACAGAGCAGCCAAACTAAGCATAAAAAACAAACCCCCAAAAGGAAGAGATGGACAATGAACGAGAGTAAACTAGTAATTGAATTCTATTACAAAAGCCACCCTAAAGAACATGGTTATCGGAAACGGATGAAAGCATTGTGGAACATGTCCAGTGAATACCATACAATTGAACAAAGAATTGCAGACGAAACACGACTCATTCTTACAAGAATATCACAAGGATTTCTAATTTAGAACTACTCGAAATGCAAGAAAGGATAAATTATGGAAAGGCACGGATACTATCCTTTCTGGAACATCGCACATGGAAAATCTCCGCATAGATGACCAGCAAAATATAAACACATTAATCAGTGAGAAGGAACGACGGAACTAAACGAGAATGAAATAGAAGGAGAAAATATCATACAACTTATAAGGGAAGGAGAAACAAAACTCCCATCCCAACATAGAGAAACTCTAGATATAGAAGACCTGCAAGATGCAGACAGAAGGAACACGGAGATCGAGATCTATGAGACAGCATAGAAGGTGGATTTCTATTTGAAAGGAATACCTCAGAAGAACCAATGAAAATGAAGCAGCTGAATTAGAAAACATCAGCCAACTTATGAACGAAGATAAAACAAAGCTCCCATCTTTCAAGAACCAAGAGTGAAAGAAATTAATATCAGAAACTGAGATGATGGACTAGTTCCTACTATACATCCCAACAGATACAATTACAGACTTAAACAATTCATTTTACGCAGCGGCCAAAACAATAAGCATGAAATTCAAAAGTAGAAAAAAGGGCGGAGAAAGAAAGTAGATCGACAAAACTTGGATGGGAATCGAGGTTAGAAACTCAGATCAACAAACTTAAGGAGAAAGTTAAAGCGATAAACAAAAAGAAAACGACTAGAAGAGGATGGAACAGTAGAAATGTGAATAGCAGGGAGAGGCTTAACAAAAGACAGGAAGAATTGAAGCAAAAAAAATAGAAGCAAAAGAAGGGCAGTAAGACGATACACATACAAAACTGAACATTGCAAACAAAGCAATGGGGGCCAATTCTATCAAAATGTGAATGGGGGAAGAACATGAACAGAACAACTAGACACGACAGAAACAAAAGTCTAGTGGAACAAGTAATAGGAAGAGCAACAGAAATACCGAATGGCTGAAACACATGAAAGAGAAGTCGCAGCAAATTGAAGAAGGGTCAGAGAATGAAATCAGCAAGGAAATCCTCATATCCAAATAACTCTACGAAAAATGGCAAACTGGAGAGCACCGGGTCACGACGGAATACATACCTATTGGTTTAAAAAATTCACAACACTGCATTATAGACTAATTCAGAACCTGAGAAGATGTATCCAAGAACAAAAAGTACCAGAATGGATGACCAAAGTTAAAATCACATTGGTGCAAAAAGACGAAGAAAAAAAGAACCACCTCCAGCAATTATAGGCCTATTACATGTTTACCTACAATGTTGAAAATAATGACAGCACAGCTGAGAACAAATTTATCATTCTCTTCATAATCGTGGACTACTTCCCGAGGAACAGGAAGGATGCCAAAAAGGAAAAAGAGAAACACATGACATATTATACATAGACCAAGGGATCTTAAAGGAGGTAAAAAGTAGAAAAAAGAACTTGGCCATGGCATGGATCAACTACAACAAAGCGTATGACAGAATGCCTGAGAATGTACAAAATACCAAGAAAGATTATCAATTTAATAGAAAATGCAATGAAAACATGGAGACTTGAACTGACAACTGATGAACAATACATTACGGAGATTAAAATACAAAGAGGTATCTTCCAAGGTAATTCTTTATCACCACTACTATTAATCATAGCTATGATGCCCCCTTAACAATATACTAGGAAAATACCAAGTCGGATACAAGTTCACTAATACAGATGAGAGAATGTACATGGATGACCTGAAGTTGTTTGCAAAAACCAAAAGGGAATTAGAGACGCTAATAAAAGCAACCAGAATCTTCAGTTAGAATATCCAAATGGAATTCGGCATGGAAAAGTGTTCGCTCCTGGCCATGAGAAGGGGAAAACTGGAAGCAACAGAAGGTATGATACTACCCAACCAAACGGAGATGAGAGTATTAGGTGAACATGATGGTTACAAATATTTCGGCGTTATGAAAACAGACATCATCAAAACAAGAGAACTGAAAAAGAAAATTTGAAAGGAATACCTCAGAAGAACCAGAAAACTCCTCGAAACGAAACTATATGGTAGAAACCTAATTAAAGTAATAACACGTGGGCAATGTCACTAATAAGATACTCTGGAAAGTTTATAAGCTGGACCAAAGAAGAACTAAGGAATCTCGACCAGAAGACCAGGAAACTCATGACAATGCACAATGCACTACACCCAAAGGATAATACTGATCGACTATGTGAAAAGGAAAGACGAAGGAAGAGGGCTGATTTGTATAGAAGACTGTGTAGATAACACGAGAAAGGAGTTAGAAAAATACATAATGCAATACACCGAAAGAATAATTACTGCAACAATAGACACGGAAGAAACAAACAAAACAGAAAAAGAAGAGACGAGGAATGAGACGAGGAAATAAAAATGGGAAGAGAAACACCTACACAGCCGATTCATAAGGATTACAAAAGATGAGACTAGTGAAAATACTTGGAAATACCTACAAAAAGGAAACCTAAACAGATAAACTGAATCCTTGATAACAGCCGTACAAGATAATGCAATTAGAACCAACGACATTAACGCAAGGATCGATAAGACACAACCCCTCCCAGCAAATGCAGATTCTGCGGACAAAGAGACGAAACAATAAACCACATAATAAATGAATGCAGAAAACTAGCCCAAAAAGAATATAAAAATAGACTCGATCAATTAGGAAGGCAGTACACTGGCAATTATGCAGACGATTGCATCTTGAACACTCAGTCAAATGGCACCAACAAAGACCGGCAGCAGTACTGGAAAAATAAAAGTCACAAAATCCCAGCCAGAGAGCTCAAAGAGGTCTGGAAAATTAAGTCAAGATAACACCACTAACGATAGGAGCACTAGGAACAATACAGAAATTAAAAAAAAAGAATGGGAGAGATTGGAATCAAAGGGATGACTGAGAAAGTACAACAGATAAAAATAATGAAAACTGCAGAAATATTAAAGAAACCCTTGGAATGCGGAGACTAACACTATACATTAACTACAGACACAAACTGGACACACAGAAACGGCGACAAATGTACAACACAAAGGAACATCACATGAAATCATGAAAATTTAAATGGTATAGTTGTAAGGTATCGTTCCCCTTTTCTTTCTTCTTTGTGTGTGTGTGTCACCATAAACTGGCACCGCATCAAATAAGTGAAAAAGATCAAGGATGGTGGAAAGACCGAGGAGAGAAAGCACTAGCCAGACCGCAAAGAAGACTGTGATCTTTATGAGGCTTATTGCCACCCAAATTCCAGTGAAGACCAATGATCACTGCCAACAAGTAATCAATGATAAGCGGCTATTGCGATAATGCAAATTATTTTGCCAAAAGTTATCGAAAGAGGTGAAGACTACCAGTGATCGGGGAAACTTGTTGTCACACAGATCAGTGAATACCACTGGTTGTTGTCAGTGAGCAATCGCTAATAATGGCCTGTATGAGAACTCCTAGTAAGTCCATAAAAATAATAACTAGTGTGACTTATGGAAGTTCAATAGCTGTATCCTTCCTCTGTTGTATATTGTTGCCACGCTTTATATACCTTCTCACAATTTCATTGCATTATCTTCGTGTAAACTGAAAAAGAAAATCATCTAAGTATTAATGTAGTTTTACTTATGGAGAACTATTTAAAAAAAAAAATCTTGTAGGAGTTTGTGACATTTTACAATTCCATAGACGTCCGGCACAGATGTAGATAAATACTGGAAATGTATGGAGACTTTTTGTCACTCAGACTCCAGGGAACACCACTGGTTGTTGTCAGGGAGCAATCTCTGGTGATGGTCTGTGTGAGTATTCCTAGTGAGTAATACAATAATAATAATAATAATAATAATAATAATAATAATAATAATAACATCCATTATATTGACGAGACTACAATATCATTTCATTGGCACAGAAAGCACACACAGTACGCTTTTATCGTATCAATCTGGTGCAGAAGCTGCATTTACACATAGATCAAAAGATTATTTGTTTTTTCTGGCGTTAATTGGCACGACTCGTGTTTATTAATGCATGTGCCAGGCCACAAAAGCAAATGGATGCGAATCCCAGAGAAATCGATTTCTTTCTGCCTGTATGAATCGGGATCTTCAACACGCATACTTGACACGAAACGAATAGTACATGCAACTGACGCCAGTTGTTGTTGCTATTGATTTTCCTTTTTATACATCCGCACACAAATCAGCACAAGGTCGTGCGTGGCTCTATAAATAGAAAACTACCTACATCATCATTACAGGGCACAATTTGTGTCTCGTGAAATCACATTTGCAGACAACGGCACGAGAGAACAATCCAGTGCGTGTTATCTACGAATAATTATTAATGCGCTTTATAGTTGTAGCGTTCAAACGTACTAAACGCCATTTTGAAAATTACGAAACTATCACTACAAAAAGTGCTGCATTTTACTCCACACATAAAGCATGTTTTACATAATGTCATGACGACATAATTTTTCTTTTTTCTTTTTTTTTTTTTTTTTTTTGCTTTCAATTCCAACACTTTATCTCACCCCCTATCGGTGCCTAAAACTAAACGAAAATCCCTTTGAGCAGTTTCTTTCCCAGAACTCTGTCTGTGAAACGCAATGCCGTATAACTGCTTCCCGGCTGAATATAATATGATCGTCTGCAAATCTAATATCCATATATTCCTATTAGGCCGTCCTCATAAATGCCCTACTTAAGTGCCACAAAACTGATCATGTTGTCTTACCATCTACACAACACTTGACCCTTATCCCGCAGTGACCTCCAGGCCTTGACAAGTAGTGACCATGAAATGTAAATTTGTTATGTTCATCCTTTTATTGTTTTAATTTTACAATTCTAATCTATTGAATTTATCGTATTTTTCATTCGAAATCAGTTGTTTGTTTTAAATGTTTTTTTTTTACTAATTATATAATATAAAGACACGACAAATGTACGACAAAGCACAACAACTGCTCCTGATAATTCTCGATTTGTATGCTATTTAGGCTTGTAATTGGAGCAATCTGGGATTATTATGTCAAGAACAACAAGAAGCAATAATGATTTTAATTTAAGATGGACTGACATGTTAGTTTTTCTTTTTTTTTTTTTTTTTTTTTCGCTAAAATGTTTCGGTAATAGTCAGCTAACCTCTCTTTTGATTTTCTGCAGATCGCTACCGGAAGCTACGGCAAATCAGTTCCTTTGCTTTTTTTCTCGCACGCCAATATCTCTTCCTCTTCAATATATTAGTGAAGACACTTTTTTCAATCTTTTTTTAATTTTTATTTTTATACTTCAGACAATGCTCCGCTGGAACCATAGTCTCTATCCACTGTACCAAAAAAGCGATCATAATTGGATTTTTTGGTCTTAAAAATCCAAATTTTCGTTCTTATCTGGTCTTCCATCGTCGATACCGATTGTATTATATATATATATATATATATATATATATATATATATATATATATATATATATATATATTTAGGTAAAAATGCACTTTCGTAAATAACTGAATTCATTCAAAACATATTGCTAAAACCAAAACAAAACAACATCTAAGTAAATCGCAATATATCCAGACAGTTGGCGAGATGGTCCGGGGGTAAGGGTTTAGGCTCATTACCGTTGGGTCCCGATTTCGAATCTCGCTAGATACAGCCACTCTGATGAGTCGTAGATGACGAAACACATGTCAGTTGATAATTACATTTTAAAAATAATATGTATATATATATATATATATATATATATATATATATATATATATATATATATATATATATATATATATATATATATTAGGGGAATCCTTTGATAAATAAAAAATATTACTTATTTCAAAAGAGTCCAATAGAAAAGTATATTAATTGAAACAAGTCATATAATTAGGAATGTGGAAGTCATTTAAATCCATATAAAGTCTGATTATTTGATTAATGTCGTTTTAAACCGAGAAATGGCAGCCGTCGTCACGATCTCCTCTGGCAAATTCTTCCACGGAACAGAAGCAAAGACGAAGAACGCTTCTTTTTGCTATTGATTTGTAAGCGGCAGTGGTATATATTTTGCGAGAGCCCGCAAGGAAACACATCTTGGCGCCGGGATAAAAATCACCTCGAAACAATATACATTATATGGATTACGTATGTGTCCGTGTGCCAAGTTATATTATAATTTCAAACTGAAACATTTCTTTTTCTTTCTTTTTGCTTCATATTTTTTTATCTTTTTTCATTTTCTTACCATTTTTATGCCATTTTATGCGATTAAATTCGTTTGTGAATAAGAATTTTCTATTTGTTCTTTTAGTTTTATTTAAATATGCAAAAATACCCATACTTGCAATGATTTTCTCTCTCTCTCTCTCTCTCTCTCTCTCTCTCTCTCTCTCTTCATCAACTGTCGTTCTCTTACTCTCTCTTTTCGCCCAGTTTTCGTGATCGTGGTATGTCCAACAAATCGATATATATATATATATATATATATATATATACGAGCAAACAGTTAATAAAACATGTTAAAAACACTTTGAAATGAGTTAAAAACATATTTAATCTGAAAAGGAAACACTAGACAAGTGGATAGTCCTTAATCCGCGGAGTTTCGAAGAAATACTTTCCTTCTCATCAGAGGGTAGGAATTAGCAAAATGAGGGATCGGATTTTGCATGCAAAAGTATTTGATGAAACAACAAGTAAGTCAAAGATCTTATTTGAAAACAAAAAAAGTGAAGCAGAGGGAATATGGTGAAGAAAAAGTTGATTACACATGAATGGATAGTCTGGTAGAATATAAATAATCCAGTGACGGTAAAATCCAAATGTATAACTTCAAGAAAGTTAAAAGAATTTCCAATTGCACAAGTAAAATCCAAGGAAATCCCGTAATTGGAAGAAGATGGTCCATAATATTCCAAAGGCAGAAATCAATGGAATAATTCACAAAAATGTGTACAAGGAAAAAAGGAAAAGATTCAAATAATATTAATAAAAGAAAAATAAGATATGCTTTTCAATCTACTTCCGAGACGTAAATATAAATATAAAAGTGATGATAGAGTTAAATATAAAATATAAAATAAAGGGAAACAAATGTCAAAATGACCAAGACAGGAAATGTTAAAGGCGCGAAAACAATATATAGGGCAAAATAATATAGGTCAACTGAAATGTACAGGTCATCACTTAAAAAAAATGTCAGCAAGAGTTGTTAGAAGACACTAAATGGAAAATAAATAAATTAATTAATTAATTGATAAATAAATAGAAAATAAATAATAAATAAATAATAAATAAATAAATAAAAAATAGAATATAAAATGTAAAATATAAAATAAAATAAAAATTATTTAAGGGGAGAGGATGGCCGGTATCTGCAAATTCAGGAAAAAGCAAGGAAAAAATTAAGTAAATGCAAATAGTAAAATATAAGTAAATATACATACAAGATATGAAAGTGTGGGTAAATTGATATATTAGATAGATAGGAAAGTTTAAAGAATAAAGCAGAAAATGCAGATAAATAACCGACCATGCAAGAAGAGATAAAGAATTAAAATAAAGGATTATTAAATTATAAAGTATTAAGAAGTATGTAGAAAAACAATAAAGTTAAAGAAAATTTCTTTTTATATATCTATATAAAAGGTAAAAGTAATAACTATGTAATTTCAAAATTGCCATAATTAAATTTGGACTTATGTTTACAGAAAGAGATCAGTTCATTTTTAGAATTTATTATATTGTTACTTTGAGGGGAAGTAATTATAGTTATAGCTTCGGTTGTACAGAGGCGACAGAACTTAGAGCATGGAGTATAAGACTTAACTTTTTTATGATAGTCCATTTGATTGAGAAGGGGGTATTGTTAGAGTTAAGTTTTTTAATTAAAGTGGTTAGAGAAGTTCCTTGGTTATTATTAGAATTATGGTTGTTAAAAGAAGAAATGTGGTTTGATATTCTTTTCTTGATTAATGTTGAAGTAGCTCCTATATATGTATATACTTTATTAAAAGCTTGAGGTCTGGTATTAATATTAATTTGCTGATTTGTATTAGTTAAATAGTTTGAATTTTGTTCATAGTGTTCAACAAATGGTGGGACAATGTCTGTATGAGGCCTATTTTGGAGGGGATAATGAGTGTTGTTAGTGTTAGGATGGCTGTTAGGAGAAATATTATTATTCTCATTATTATTATTATTATTATTATTATTATCATCATCATCATCATTATTACTAGTTGTATGATTGTAGATGGAGGGGCTGCTCGAGTGGTGTATTGGATTAGTAACTATATCAGATGGAGGATGGGAAGAAGAATAACTTGAAGACGAAATATTAGTGTCTGTTATGGGAGGGTTTCGTGGGAGCACAGTAATAGTGCAAGAATATATAACATCTTTATGGATGCAATCATTATTGAGTGGGCAAAGATGTTTGTTATTACAATAACAGGTAGTTTTGGGTTTAATTGGGAAAGAGATTTTTTGGGCTGATTCAATTTTTTTATTAGATGTTAAGATTCTTGTGCTAAATTAGGCATTGTTGAATAAGAAATCCTGATTGAATTTTTATTGAAAATAGAACTATATCTGTGTGGGTATTTGAAAGAGTTTTGTACAATGTTGAAGAATTCCTTAGGTATATTAGTTTTGACATTTAGGCTAAATGGAAGATTAAACCAAATATTTTTCTTTCTCCTGATGCGACTGGGTGGGTTAGAGGTATTGCGATTAGTATTTTGGTTTGGATTATAAATGTAGACTGGTTCATTGTTATTGATAGCGGTAGATCCTGTTATTTGAACTGGTTTCTTACGAGTGTGTGATTACAGATTTAAGGCGGCCTGAAGGAGGAGCATAATTGTTGTATTTAATCTTTTCCTTGTGTCCTGAGTTCCATAAGGCATTATTGAAGAAAGTAGCATTTTGATTAAAAGTTTTTTTATCAGCAGAAAGAGCAGAAATTCTGCTAGAGACAGATGGTACTATAGATTTTATAATTGAGTTGGGGTGGTTAGAAGATTTATGGACGTATAAAAGCGTAAGATTAGGTTTATGATATGGGCTATGAGTTTCGGTGTTAAGATTAAGTGTAACATCTAGAAAATTTGAAGTTTTTTTTGTTTGGTTCAATAATTATAGAAAGGTCAAAGTTATTGAAGAAGTTATGTAATTTTTTAATTGTTTTGTTGTACTCTCTTTGCCTGACTGTTGTAGTAAAAAGGGCATCGTCTCTATAAAGACCCCCTTGTATATGTTTAAAGTGGTATTTAAGTTCTTTCAGTAAGAAGAGTCCCACTAAATCGGTAACTTCTGCAGAGTCAGAAGCACCCATCAGGATGTCAAAATTATCAGGGGTATCATTTCTAGTCCAAAGCTCATTGTTAAATTGTATAAGGGACTTTCTCGCTAGGAGAATTAATTTTATTTCTAAATTAGTTAAGTCAGAATTTCTTTTAGCAAAGATAAGAGCCTTATTTAAAAGGATGGGAGAAATTGATCAATAATAATTTTGGATGTCAAATGTTATGAAATTAAGGAGGTGTTTATTTTTAAGGGAGACAACCCAATTAATTACGGAATCTGAATTCAGCTAAAGAGAGAAACTTACTTTTTCTTTAATAGAAGGGATGATTGTATCTAAGATATTTTGGCTTACAGCACCTAAATCAGAGTTAGATGGGCAGATCAATCTGATTGAGGGGTTGTCATAGAAATTAGGTTTATGATCTTTGAGGGTGAATCTAGGAGTACCCGGAGAAATTATTTCAGTGACGTTATGAATGTTAGTAGAAGTCAGTAAAAGTTTAGCTTCAGAATTAATTGAATCTAAAGTCTTAGGAGGGACTATTTTATAAGATTTATTAAGTTCTTTATACAAAAGTTTTTTATATGTAGGATAGTCAAGTTTATAATATTTTTGTCTTATCAGCAGGGACGAATATATGTTTATTCTTTTTTAACTTTTTCGGCAAAATTATTTATTTTTCGAGTAACCGGATTATAATGGTGTTTTTGTTTCTTAAATTTAATTATTTTGACTAAATTTAACATGGAATTCTCAAACTCTTCGAGGTAAGGGTTGTATTTGGAGTGGGCAGTAGTTTTTAATCCATAAAATTTGGCAGCAATTCTTTCGAATTTCTTTTGTTCTCTATGAGAGTTGATAGCGAGTTCATTTAAGATTTCTGGGTGAAGTTGGTCTTCAGAGGAAATAGGCGCTTTAAGTTTATTTTTAATGATTAAGTCATGGTGATAAGCCTTCCACCTTATATTTTTAAGGAAAGTATTCAAAGCGAGAACAAATTTGTGGATATATTCTTGTTGGGTAGCAATAGGGATATTTTGGGCTGACAGAGGAATGTGTTCCTTTTCAAACATATCTGGATAGAATAAAAAGCTCAACTAAATGGGAGCTTATAATGAAATAAAAATTACAATTAAATTTACCAAAATGATCCAAGATGGTAAAATTAAAGTATATTATAAATATTAAAGAATTAGTATTTATAAAATTATCTCAGCCAGATGTAAAAGCTCGATAAAACCAAATAGGAAATAGAGCTTATAATACGATCAAACAGTTAATAAAACATGTTAAAAACACTTTGAAATGAGTTAAAAACATATTTAATCTGAAAAGGAAACACTAGATAAGTGGATAGTCCTTAATCCGCGGAGTTTCGAAGAAATACTTTCCTTCTCATCAGAGGGTAGGAATTAGCAAAATGCGGGATCGGATTTTGTATGGAAAATTATTTGATGAAACAACAAGTAAGTATTATATATATATATATATATATATATATATATATATATATATATATATATATATATATATACAGTGGAACGATAAATTGTCGCCCTAAAGAAAACAACACTACAATTTTATTTTAAACCTTTTTTTTAAACTCAATTCAAGTAACTTTATTATGCAGTAAGTCTGACATCTATTCAACGTAGCCAACTTCAGCCTCAATCACCGCCTAAAAAATGAAATAGTCGAGCGGGTTTAGGTCAGAGTAGGAGAGGATCCAATGAGAGAAGTCGTAGCACTACTTCTGAAGTCAAGTCTGGGTCTCTGGACTTGTATACCGGGGTCAAGTCCTCCTGCCACACCCAGGGTCTGCCAGGGTCTGCCAGCGGCACCAAAACATTGCACCAGGAGATCATCACACTCTTTAGCACATCCAGGTACACTTTGGTGTTGATTTTCAAGCCGACTTCGAAGATGTGAGGTGGCATGATGTGGCCCTCACTTGAAACCACACCAAACACCATAACCGTAACCGGAGCTTTGTTTTCATCACCCTGTCCTTGTTATCCGTGGCGATCCAGCAATGCATTTAAGGGTGCTGGCAGTGGTCCTGTTGTCATAACTTGGATCGGTAGAGAGAATGAGTTGTACAGCGACTCTGATCTCGCTCGTTGAACATTGTGTAACTCTCAGACATGATAGAAGGCTCCTATCGCCTATTAGTTTGATCACTAGCATTTTTTAAAGATGGGGACAACAGAGGACCCTTTCCAACAAGAAGGGAAACAGGATTTGGACAAACAGCGATTGATAATTTCGAGTGGTTAGAAGAAAGTTCACGTGTACAACGCTTTCGAAAAAAAAAAGCAACAGGAATCAAATCATGATCGGAAGCCTTAGATTGATCAAGACCAGGGAGAAGTTTATCAACTATCTTTGGGGGTGATAATAATAGAATCAAGAGTTTGATCAATTTTTTGAAGGAAAATCCAGAAGAACGGCACCAGAATAACCAATAGAAGAATTGTAAGAAAAAAAGATGAGCAGCTTCTCCCTTGGAAGATGAAATGATCTGGAGACGATTATAAAGAGGAATATTAGACTTGCAACTATTAATAACACTATTATAGATTCTCCAAAAATCACGAAAACCAACTTTTGGAGATTAGTCATAAATCATTTATTATCATTAGATTTAGTCTCAGAACGTGTTCTCTTGAAGGCACTGATATCCTTTCTGTAGGATTCTCTAAAAGCCTCAAACCCATCTCGACGATACTGATTGAAGTAATGATTACGATGGTCAAAGCAGAAGCAAAGACAGATGAAACCAGGGAGTATATTGAAGTTTAGTTTTAAATTGACAAAGAGGAATGAAGGTGTTAATTTCAACAAGAAGCCAATTAGTTACCTTCTTAGTAGCACCATTTGGAGACATACCAAAAAAATAGCACCTTATCGAAGGTCACACAAGAAGCTGCGAATTCCATCATAATCAGCCCTTCTGTAATTAAACATCTTCCTTTGGAAGGGTCGACCAGTTGAAGACAACAGAAAAAACAATCTCAACAACAACAACAACATAAGAACTCAATTGAGAAGAAGATGAAACAGAATATGATTCAGGAAAAAAAGAGAGAAAAAGACCAAGTAAAAATGGTTGATGCAAGTCTATATCAGTAAAGCGTGTAGGAAAGGTGACAATTTGGGACAAGTCATGAGTGGGGCTGTGACAATAGAATCTTCTTTTTTAATAGTGCGGTAATATTTAAGTATTCTGACATGCTAATTAAGTAGATATCATTGCTTTTACTCGAAATTGACACACAAAGTCAGTAGATACCAGCGTTTTGTTTTTTTTTTTTTCAAATTTGAAACCGATTTTTCATTTTCCGAATTTTGCTTATTATAGCGTAGTTGCACCAATTAATAATAAAGTATTGAAAAAGTTATCTCCCTTTGACTCAGAAAGTCATTACTAAGGCCGTTACAACAGAATACTCTTTTCATTGTTTTGACTCTTGGGTATACATCCGTTAATATCTTATATGTTTTTATGTAGACTGATGTGGTTCTCGGTTGATTAACTGTGTCTAACTGTATCGGATATATACTTTCGGACGTTTGACATGAGACATTAGATGTTACTCTAAGAAATAATAAGGTGCTTGTTGTGTGGATTTGTAGCAGATATGGTTTACTCTTAGATATGGATTACTACGTCA
The DNA here is from genome assembly GCF_053919585.1 of Euprymna scolopes. NCBI lineage: Eukaryota > Metazoa > Mollusca > Cephalopoda > Sepiida > Sepiolidae > Euprymna > Euprymna scolopes. Next base: position 76,305,023 of record NC_136487.1, on the reverse strand, counting down.
CAGAAAGAGAGATGAGGGCGATCTGGCCGCACTTTACTGTCAACATCATGCACCTGCCCACTTGAGTTTCTGTGAATAACGAATTTTGGCATAATCGTCCTGTTCCGCAAAGAGACAGAATGCACTTTCGCGTGATTTCCTCACTTCTATTTTTTAAACGCTAGTCTGCCAAACGTTTTTCCCTCCACTAAGTACTGCTTTTGTTATATGATATTTAAGTTACATTGTGCAGTTGAGCTCCATAATGCGTGAAAACAACTGTTGATGTTATATGCCTCAGAAAAAGAGAGAAAAAAAAAGAGAGTCCGTGAACGAGAGAGAGGGGGGAAGAGAGGGACGGCTTGGCCGCAATCTATTTTTAACATCATGCATCGGCTCTCACTTTCACTTGGGTTTCTGGGAATAAGGATATCAGTGTGATCGTCCTTTTCGAGCAAGAATCCACTTTCTCTGAAAATCACACGATTTTCTTGCTCCCGTTTATTCGCTGTGGTCAAGCTTTTGAACCCTAACCCGTCAATCATTCTCTTCTTACAAACTTCGACTTTCGTCATGTAAGAGTTGACTTTATAGAGTCGTGTCAACAAAATACAATTGTTTATGATACGTACATAAATTTACTGAGGAGGGGGGGGCAAATTATTATTACGAACAGATATTTTTTAGGGTAAAATGCAAAGCATTTTCAACCATGACGTAACAATCAGACAATAATAATTGAATGTGCTGGTTTGGGAAGGTGAAGACCATATAAAAATATAATTATGCACACAAAGGTCGTGATTTCTAAGTTATTAATTTCGACGCCTCCATTTAGTTTCGAAAGGCAAAGGACACCCCTGTAGAGGCAGCTGCTCGTGTAATTGCGAGGCAAGGGTTGCGCAATCCCTAACCACACATCTCCTGAATCGACACTGCTTGAATCCAGTAACAAAAAGAAGTCCCGGACGACTGGAAACCATGCCGAGATAAGTGAAGAGCACATACAGCACTTAGAAGTATCAAATGGTCACCCATTTTAGTACTGACCAGATTCAACATTGCTTAACTTCGGTAATCTGACGGAAACCGGTGTTAACATGTGAATATGCCGTACGTTATTATTAATTTATTACACTACAATTAAATTTTTAGGAACAAAAAACTACATTTTAATTAATGTTTTTTTTTCTTTTAAAAATTAAACGGGTCATTCCGAAAGCCAAGCTGGCCACATGTGGTTCGCGGGCCGTAGTTTGGCAATAATAAAAGAAACACGTACGATTGCATCTTTACTCTCTACCAGTCTTACATCACTCTATATTTTTAGCACGCATCCTTGCAGGGCTAGGGAAAAATAGGCCTTCAAGGTCAACATATCCAGCTGTGAAATTTTTGCCCATCGCACATTCAATGGTTTGATTCGGTGAGTTTTTACCAATGAGGCTTTGCTTGGGGCGTGGCATTCTTTCTATTCGGAATGTGCTTTTTTTTATAGCTTGCGAGGCCTGTCATAGTTTTGTTCTATGTAATCAATCAAAGAAAATAACATTTTTCTTTTGTATATTTCTACTTATTTCAATTATATTTACATCGATTCCTACATATTACTCTCACACACTCGATAGACACATATAAAATAATATATATTCAGAAAGAATAAGTAAAGTGAATATATATATATATATATATATATATATATATAAAGGTTTTTGTGTATTAATATCCATATTAAAAACACTTTTTTTCTACTTATTTATAAAGAAAATACAACTTCGTTATATATGGGTCGTGGAATTGCATTCATCTGCAAAAGTTCTACCTAATTTGCATATTCTTTTAAACATTCATTTTAATTAATTCCCTATCAGTTTTTTTTTGTTTTTGTTTTTTTTCGGTTTTCTTATGGGGTGATCATCTTTAGTTAACTATTACGTGTAATTATATTCATGCAGATATTCTACATGATTTATACTTGCGTAATATTTGCGTAAAAGTTTATAGTAAACACAAACCTCTTTCTATATATATTTATGTATGCGTACATATATTGGTTTAAAAAGTTTTGCCTACCAAACTCCCAGTCAGTTTTTTGTCTACAGACATGAAACTTAATATAGAGGGTATTAAAACCCGTGTGAAACTTTATATTTGGGGCTAAGTCGGGGAAAATCGGTGCAAAAGTATGAAAATTAAAAAAATGGAATTTGCCAGGTGAAGGTCAAACGACGGCATTACGAATATGCATGCGTAACGTAATAGCTGTTGGTTTATGTTTTAATTTTTAGCCTTGTAGCAAACATGCCTTCATAGATGAGGCATTAACGCCAAAGGACAAAGTAAATCGTACGCTAACGTTTTGGTTTCGATTCTCGGTGGTGTCGCACGAGTAGTTTTTTTTGTTTTTTGTTTTTTACTTTTTAAATCATTACTATATATTGGGTCCAAAATAATATAATAATAAATGCGAAATCTGCATTAATCAAAATATCATATCTAAGCCTATTTTACGACGGCGCAATGCCGGGCAGCCTGCTAGTATGTTATAATGTACCTATTTACTATGCCTCCCCACGGGACAGAGTTAGACATCAGGGTCGTTTTTTAACGTGGAGAAAAGGTACAAAAATAAAAAATTGTCTCAGTCGGGAAGGATTGATCCTCCACCGAAAGAGAACAAGAAATGGAAGTGCAGCATCTGAAGAACAGATACTACACTTTGAACACATCCAATATTTCTATATTGTGAAGCACCGTAGAACTGAAAATATAAGAAATCATTTTAAAAACCAAAATTCAATAAATAATAAAAAAATATCAATCAATATTTCCGTCAACTTCGACCTTTCTCGGCGAGTTACTTCGTTATCGAGCTATAACGATGAATACCGACGATAGTCGATCTCTCCTGTGTCAAATAGAAATTGTTATTAATGTTTTTAAGTAGAGACCACGTGTAACAGATGCAATATTTCTACATTGAAAAGCCTTGTAGAGTTGAAAATATCAAAAAGATGACTCGGCGTTGCCCGGTATTAAACGCAACGTTAAATTCCTTTTAAAAATGGAGAAAAGATGGCAAGAAACTGATACATGTGTATGCGAGTGCTATGTTTTTCCTAAACAGTTCACTTCTTGCAAGTAAAAAAAATACTCGAGCTGAGATCGAAAATAAAACCTAAAGACAGCAAATCAAGTACGATAACCATCAAACCAGCTCGCCAATGTTTTCAAACCTTATGAAACATTTGAGAAACAGATAAAAATCTTATAACCCTCAAGTACCAATTTTAAAATTTTGAAACCTTAGGAGCCCTTTATTTCCGGAAGAAAACATATTCAAAAGTTTTCCACGCGTCTAACTACACTATATACCAAATTTCAAGACTGTAGATTAAAATTTCGTTGAGCATGTACACACGCACACACATTCTACCCTTTATATATAGATAGATTATTATTAAAACCAAATTCGATGCTGAGATATTTTTTTCAATAAATGAAAATATAAATCATTTTCAATCGACTTCCGACCTTTCTCGCTGGATTATGGACATTCTTTCTTGCGTCTCCATGACTGGTGATAGCCGATCTCTCCTATTATAAAATTGATATTGTTATTAATGTTTGCATATATATATATATATATATATATATATATATATATATATATAATATATATATATATGTATGTATGTATGTATGTATGTATGTATGTATGTGTGTGTGTGTGTGTGTGTGTGTGTGTGTGTGTGTGTGTGCTGTTAAGAATTGAACATTTTAACATGCCAAAAGAAATAAATGGTAAGATGGACAATATTTTAAAATTTGGAATATAGACATTTTTGTCATTATTTGTATATGCTCTGTAGTTACATTGGGCTTCATTTATTGACGGATTGGTATACATAAAAGGTGAAATATAATTAAATAAGCATACTTTCCCATAATATGTGTGTGTATCTATATAGATAGATAGATAGATAGATAGATAGATAGATATAAACCGAGAGAGAAAATGAGAAATATAGAGAGAGGGAGATAGAAATAGAGAGTAATACAATATTCCACGTATGTTTCTTGGGGTATTTCAACTTGTAAAAAATAAATCTTTGTTCCACCATTACTAACTGACTTGAAAAAACATCGAATAACAACAACGATCAATTAAATTGATCCTGATGTTCTTTTACGTGTTTTAGAAAAAAAATCTCATGTCGTATTGATGTTGTTCATGCTGCAAGTGGGGCATATTAAGTACTTGTGTTAAAATTAGAGTTTGCTTGTTTATTTATTATTTGTTTATTTAATCGTTTACTTTTGCTTCGTTTTCTTTTTACTGTTTCGTGTTACTTTTACTACTAAGGGTACTTTTAAGAGTCTGTGTTCTTATCTTTACACCGTTTCTTGCCTTGAAAGTCTCCGAGATGTATATGTGCAACAATAATGTGAACATACCTGCTTGCCTAAGCCAGCGGATGATGCCTTCTGGTCGCTGGTCTGCCATCTCGTTGGGGAGTGGTACTACTGTAGACAGCTGCATCAATGAACAACAAGATGGGGTTTTAAGCTTCAATCTTTTATTTAAGGCAAGCCTAATATCTCGGACTCTGGTTGTCGGGAGACCCGAAATCTCCGATCTGCTTTCTCTGCTGCCCAAAACCACTCTCCGCCCATGTGGTCGTCAACCGGAAGGCCTCGACCACAATCCCGTGTCACCCCCCCCAATTTCCGGTACATTCTATCTAGTTCGTGAAGTGTGACTTGAGTTTGATGGCTGTCAAATCTAACCTTCTGACCATGCTAACTCGCTGATGGGAAATCAAAATATGCTTATAACTTTCTATTTCTAAAACTAACTATACAGCAATTAAGCTGGGATTCCCATTACTTGTAATATGTTAAATAAAACTTGACTGTAAGTAGAATACTTGTATTATAAGCTTCATATTTTGCTATTTTTCCTTCATTAAAATATTTAATCATGAAATATGGTCGTTCTTTTTTTTAATCATCCTGTATATAAAACGAGAGAGAAAGGGGAGAGATTTAGATAAAGAGAGAGATATATAGGGTAGAAAGAGAAAGTAATACAATATTCCACGTATGTTACTTGGGGTATTTCAACTAAATCGTCTCAAGTTCTTATAGTGAAAGATACGGATTCCTTACTTTATTACCAAAAATGCACCGGAAATGTTTAATAATATGTGGCGATTGTGATGGTCAAATAAGACGTTTTGATGTACTAGAATGCTATTTTTCTGACTGTAGTAAATAAAATCTGACGTATGCGTCATAATCACGTTTGACACACCGGTTCCCGTCAGATCACCGAAGTTAAGCAACGATGAGCCTGGTCAGTACCAGATGGGTGACCATTAGGGACTTCCAATTCTGTATGTGCTCTTCGCCTATCTCGGCATTGTTTTCAGTCGTCCTGGACTTCTCCTTGCCACTGGACTCAAACAGTGCCGATTCAGTAGAGACGTGGTTAGGGATTGCGCGACCCTTGCCTCACAATTACACGCGCAGCTGCCCCTACAGGGGGTATCCTTTGTGTTCCGTGACTGAACGGAGGCATCGAGTAAAAAAAAAAAAAAACTGAATAAATGAAACGAAATAGTAGTTAAACAAAGAGGATTGTTTTATTATTCCATTTTGTTTTCTATGTTTTGCGATCGTCCGTTTTTCCATTCATCAGTTTCTCGACAATCTCCATTCTTGAAAATAAAATTTCCCATCAGAAAACAAGCGTTTGTGTTTGGCTTCAGCACAGACATCTTTTTTCTTTGTACTTTGTTTAAAACTATTTTCTCACGGTGTCTATTCGCTCCACCATCGCTTGAAATTTCTGTTTCCCCCCACGCACATATTCCTTGACTTGGTTTGAACACGTGGAAATTAAAGGATGAATCGTATTTGGATTGTGAGGAAAGCGTGGAATCTGTTCCCTACCAAATTACTGATGATTTTATGCCCGAGCATCTTTCTTACTAACGAGTCACCGCTCACCAAGGCCTAAAAACCACTTGAGGACAAGGGTTAATCGGTTTGTCAGATGAATGGTGAGACAAATCTCTTGAAGATTGTGGACGATAGTTGAATGTAGATAGCATTGTATTATATAAGTGGGCGGCTTAATAAGAATTTGTAAACATTGGACTTGAAAACGACCATTTTGTAGTACGCTACGAAGCAGCCCTTTGGTATCATGTTCCACAGATGAGCAGTTCTTCAACTTCTGTTTCAGGTTACAAGAAAAGACGTTTATTCCACATTCTCCCGCCACGTGTGACTTCTCTTTATGTCTCTGGCGTCCTCTCTCTTTTTTATAATCTTTTTCTTTTTCCTTGCCGTGTCGTGATGTTGCACTATGCTTGATATTTGCATATAGCCGTCATACGCGCGCCCGCGCTCTTTTAGAGTGTCCATGTAATTTATCAAATTAATGAAGGATCCGCCATTGTCATTTTTTGATGATAAGAAATCTCTAAGCTGTTGGAGGCTTTTCTTTTCTTTTCTTTTGTTGGCTCTTAAAATTATAACGCATGAACATTTTTGAATGCTAACACATACTTCTTTAAATTTCAAATGGTTTTAATTTCTCAGCCACCAAAATCTGACGGCAGACACTGTTGAGACTTGTTTATATTCTGGCGTAAAACACATATTATAGAATAAACTAATCTCTTGTTAAAAAAAAGTAAGTGAATAAAAAAAAAACGTGTTCCTTTGAACATTTTCTTGAAGACATTTGCTTAAAATTATTTATTTGACAAAAAAAAGGCGCTTATAGCCATTTCTTCACACAGTACACGAAAATTAAAAATTACGGTTGTTTTTTTTTCCTGAGCGAAAGCTGAGTTACGTCTGGTTCAGAGGATGCACTAGTACCGATTTTCTTCATGCTCCATATTCCCTTCAGTTCTCCTGCAAGTTCTACACATGTGCTTCGTTTTTCTGTTTCTTTGCTCTTCAGCCTGTGGCCTACTGGGACGGCAAAATCTACAATTTGGAAGTTTCTTTCCTCCTTGTTAATTATTATTACGTCCAGTTTCCTTACTTGGATAATTTTATCTGTTTGTCTCAAAGGATTTTGGGATTTTCGTTTTCCAGTTTTTTTTTCTTGTTTTTTTTTGTGCAATTTTCCGCATGTACAGTCGTCTGCAGAGCTCCCAGTGTACTTTCTTTGCCACGCAGTCATGCCTGTTTTTATATTCTTTTGGAGCTAGTTTGCTGCATTCATGTGGTTTATTGTTTCATCTCTTTGTTCACAGATTCTATACTTACTGTTTTCATGTATTTTAGCTATTTTAGTTTTAACGTGTTTAGTTTTAATCGCGTTGTTCCGTGCAGCTGCCAGTAGAGATTCTGTTTCTCAGTTCATGCGTCTTTTTCTTAGCCATTCGTGATTCTCTTCTCTTGTTGTTCTTTTCAAGCGTTTGTATAGCTATTTCTTTTCCCATTTTTATTTCTTGTCTTTTATTATTTAGACATTAGGAGTTTTTACACAGGCCATCATCAAAGATTTTTCAACCTGTGATGTTCTCTGGAGTCTGAGTGACAATAAGTCTCTCCTGATTTCCAGTACTTTATACCTCTTTTGATAACCTTTGCAAATAAATGTGTGTTATTGCATCAACTGCTTACCATTGATTTCTCGTTGGTAGCGACCATTGGTTTCATTGGAGTTATTTTTTATTCAGTAGAAGTTTTCACACAGGTCATCATCAAAGATTTCTTCTCGGTACAGCCTGTGATGTTCCCTGGAGTCTGAATGACAACAAGTCTCCCCTGATTTCCTGTACTTTCCACATTTTTCGATAATTTTGCAGATTAATTTGCGTTATTGCATTAGGTATTACTTTTGATTTCTTGCTCGCAACGACCTTCAATGGAATTTGTGTGGCACTAAGCTTCCTTAAGGTTTCAGTCCCCTTCGCACTCATCTAGTAGAGGTCCGGTTAGTGCTTTCTTTCATTGGCCTTTCCATCCTCTTTGACCCTTAACGACTATTTGGCGTTGTGCCAGTTGATGCCGGGTTAAGGTGCATCATCTTTATTTCTTTTTTCGAAATGCCTTTTCCGAATACTCGACATTGATTAGAATCAGGTATGATATTTGCTGCATTCATGTGGTTTATCGTTTCATCTCTTTGTTCACGGATTCTGCACTTACTGTTTTCATGTATTTTATCTATTTTAGTTTTGATGTGATTAGTTCTAATCGCGTTGTTCCGTGAAGCTGCCAGCTTTCTATTCTTTATACTTGATTAAAAAGTTTCTAATTATTCTCGAACAGTCTGTTCTATCGGCGTTGCTCAATTCAGTCGCTGTAACGTCTAACACGTGTAGTTTTATTAGCTGTGATACGCTCATTTAAATCTTCAGTTACACATTCGAAACCTTTTTGGCGTATGTCAAATTTTGGGATTAGCCTTTCACAAGCACTTTTAGGTTTGCCATTTCCGACAGCTTGTAGTTTATTTAAATCCTTCTTGTTTTATTTACCCATTTAAACATTTCTCGCCACTAAGGCTCTTTCTTTATTTCTTTTTTTCTGTTTTTTTTCTGTTTTTTTTTTTAAATTCCAAATAGCTTTGACACAGTATTGGCAAACGCTTTACTAACTTTAATGCACTGATCTAAATTATTTACTGATTAAAAAGGACAAGACTTAATTCATTTTTGTAGTGAGAGTTTTAAATCTATTTTTAGGCAAATCGGGGGTTCTTAATTGCCAGCGATTAACTTCTCGTCAAACAATCTGAAAACATCAATATCTCTGTTTGCTCATGTTCAATCATACGTTTAACGATTGCTTCTGTGGAAAGAATATGATTGTCGTAAGTTACAATATTTTCGTTTACAGATTACGTTGTTTCGTCTACTCTCGACAGTTCGTCAACCCCATCATATGTTTTGGTCTTGCGTCTAACTGATGACACCCAAGTCATTTTTTTTTACTTTTTAAATCATTAATAACTAATCTTTGCAGGTACACCATAATAATCGATAGAGTATTGGCTCTATAATAATAAATACGAGATCTGCATGAATTAAAATATAATATTTAAACATATTTTACGACCGTGCTACGCCGGGCGGCCTACTAGTATACATATAACAGAGAAATGTGGTCATTTAAAAGATATTTTCAGGGAGCTCCTGGTGTTCGCTCCAAATACTGCAGTATATTTATTCTTCTGAAATATAAAAAGTTATCAGTTTTCACTCCTTAAATTTATTTCTAATTTCTATTTTTTATTTTTTTCTCATTTCTTTTCTTCTGATCCCTTTCAGTCAAATTCCTTTTCTAAATGCTGGTCTGTCTTCATTAACAATATCCTTCCCTTAATCGATAATCGAAGTTCGTTCGTTATTTGTACACCTCAGCAATCTTTTGAAGCACACAAATATAATCGCTACGAATCTCTTCGCTTGTGTGCTTTCTGGCCAGAAAAACGAACCGCGCCTTAAAACGAGTGCACGCGCGATTTTAATAATCATGCAAGGATCAGCACACATGTTCTGCCTAATCTTTGGAGTTTCCGATGGAAATGGAAGAATTCCAAAAACGTAGTACATTTTCTATCTTACTTATTGCGAGAATAGTTACATAAATTTTTTAAAAGTATATTTACGTTCCTAAATTTTTGAAATGAGGATTGGTTATTCTTATTATTTGGAATCTTTCGGACTACTGTTCTCATCTTGAACGCCATTTACACAACGATTTTCTTCAAGTGTATCTTGTCAAACTCGGGAATCTGCACGGGATTTCGATTTTATTTTTCTTTTGTTTTTTTTTTACATAATTGTCACTACTTATCAAGGCTCAGAGGCCATTCGAGGATAAGGGTTAAAGAGTGTACAGTAGTTAATGGGACAGTATCATAGAAATCGTTAGTAGTGTAAATTTGGTAAAAATGGAACCCTTCATTTAATACACCGGGTGTAACATGCTGTTGTTCATGGCTGACGGAAAAATCTGGGGGTGAAATTAAATTTTCGCATCTAAGGTGGCGGCAGAATTTGACTTCGGTGTATCATCTGTGTTTTGTTGCCAGTGTAAGTTTAAAAGAAAAATCCTTTCCTAAATTTTAATACTTTGTTTTCGGTTTTCTTATCTAAATAACTCGAAACAATTTGTTTTAATGCTTTTAAAAACAAATTAATTAAAACAAAGTGTTTATTCTTCTTCTTCTTCTTCTTCTTATTATTATTATTATTATTATTATTATTATTATTATTATTATTATTATTATCATTATTATTATCATTATTATTATTATTATTATTATTATTATTATTAAGTTTATTTGTTAAGCTTATAAATAAATTAACCGGCCTCCCGGCGTTGCCCGGTCATCAAATACGCTTACATATGATATTTTAATTTATTCAAATTTCGTATTTATTATTAAAGAGCCACTTCTCTATTGATTATTATTATATTGTACCTAATATGTAGTAGTGATTTCAAAAGTTTAAAAAAAATGACTTGAGTGCCATCAGCTAGACTCGAAACCAAAACATTTAGCTCTCCAGCGTTATTCACTACCGTATGAACTAAGGTCAGATAGACACAAAAACTTAAAAAATTAACGCAGTGTAACTTATGAATGTATATTTGCGTATGATCAGAAGAACACTTTGAGTCGACTTACGCTTACAATCCTTAGCAGTTTTTTTTTACCAGCTGAAAAACAAAATCGAATTTGTTCCGCAGGTCCTAATCCCTCACATATCAAGTCTCAAGTCTGCAGACCAAATATTGACAGAGTAATTTGGTAGAGACCATTCCGCACACACACGCAGAGACAATATCACTGTATAATATATATATATATATATATATATATATATATATATATATATATATATATTGACACACAAGTCTCCGTAAGATCACCGAAGTTAAGCAACAGGTTAGTACAAAATTCCAGGTGCCGTATGTGCTCTCTGCTTATCTCCAGTCAGTTTTGGGTCAGTTTTGGGCCTCTCTTTGCCACTGGACACAAGCCGTGTCAATTCAGGAGAGGTGTGGTTGAAGATTGCGTAAATCTTGTTATTATGTATCTCATGTGTGTATTGTATATATATATATATATATATATATATATATATATATATATATATATATATATATATATCTTTGTGGGTTTATGTACACGTGTGGATGGGGGTGTATCTATGCCTATGGGTATGTAATCTGCATATATGTGAGTGTATATATATATATGTGTATGCTTGTATGTGTGCATAATGTATATCGAAACGTGAATCAGATTATTATCTACAGGTTTTAAAATTCCCATTTGATAGTTTTATTAGTATTGGTATAATAACAGGGTAGTATATAATATGCGGCTATAAATGTAAATATATATGTGTATGTAGATATAACTGCGTGTATAGGTATTTATGTACATTATGTGGATGTGCTTTTACGTTTAGTGTAAATATATATAACTGTATACGTACATTTTGTATATATGTGTGTGTATGTCTATGTATATATGTACGCGAGTGTATCAGAGTATAGATATTTATACATATATTTATGTATATCTATGCATACAGAAGTCGATAGCTCTCGTACACTGTATATTTATTTTATTTTTATATTTATTATTCATATTTTTGTGCGTATGTGTAAGTGAAATATACCAAACGGTGTGTATCCACTCCTGAGTATATATATATATATATATATATATATATATATATATATATATATATATATATATATATATATATATATATATATATATATATATTTACTTCTTAAATAAGTGTGTATGTAAATTGAGAAGACCGATTTTTTCGCACTGGGTGGCCATCGGAAATATGTAAAGTCTTTGACCGCTGGCTAGAAGAGACATGATGTCGGATTTCTCAAGTATTTTATGACGCAAAACTAAAAAAGGAGATACATAAAAAAGAATATAAAAGGGAATAAAAAAATAAAAGATTATCCCTTAATGAGGTTAGGATACGGAGAGATAAAAGCCTGTGAGGAATGGATTGTTCAAAGATCTTACTTATCCCACACACGCGCGCGCGCGCGCGCGCGCAAAATCCCCCCCCATATTAGATGACAAGATTCTAATTTTGTAAACGAAATAAGAAAATGTTTTTGTGTCTTGAAATTTCATTTTTCGAGGGTAATTCTTGGCCTGAAGACGTAATGTCCCCAGTAACGGGTGATTACAGAAACATGTATGCACATATGTAGCCATCAATGTTTGTATAAATAAATTAAATATACCTGCTCTGTTTACTCATTAAACACTTTTTGGTAGACACATGTTGTTTCATTGGATGTACTTCTAGGAAACTAAATTCTACCGCCATAATATATATATATATATATATATATATATATATATATATATATATATATATAGAGAGAGAGAGAGACAGAGAGAGAGAGAGAGAGAGAGAGAGAGAGAGAGAGAGAGAGAGCGAGAAAGCGAGAATTAAGATTAAATAGACTGGCGAATAGTAATTTGTTTTCTGAATTTTGCGGTGAAAAAGTTAAATATGTAATATAGTAATATATATATATATATATATATATATATATATATATATATATATATATATATATATATATATTAATTTATGTACATTGGGGGTATGCAAACATTTACATACTCTGTTTGATCACCTAAACAGCCGACGAATATTTTATTTAATGAAATAACATGAAACAATATGTTTTAACAAGATTTAAAACAAAATGATTAAAACAAATTGCTTCGGGTCGCATTTCGAGTGATAATTTAAAATTTATTTCATTAAGTTTCAAATCCAGTTATAAAACTGCAAAAAATATTATATGAAAAATGCGAAAAAATATAAAGTTTATAGTTTGTTAAAATGTACATTTCATAATCTAAAAAAAAAAAAAATGAATCTTTGTTGTGTTTAAAGTTTTATTTTATTTTATTTTTATTAAAAAACGACTGATTTTATTTCCACAATGAAAATGAAAAAAGAACAATTATTTCCTTAAGAAAACAAACAAAAAAAAGCTATTAAAGTTATTTAGACTTAAGAATTTCCGCGTCCTGCGATGGATGAGGCAGTTAAAGTATACCTTCGTTTTTAATCTGAAGCCAGATTCACAGCGTCTCTCCAACTCCTTACAAATGTCTCTTGATTGTCTGATTTTTCTTTTAATAACGGGGTCACTGCTTATCAAGGCCTGAAAGCCACTCAAAGATAAGGGTTAATAGGTGTAAGGTGGGCAATGAGACAATAGCTAAGTAATCTATAGTGGACGAGCTTGGGTAGAATTTGATTATTTAAAGGTGCGAGACATCAAAAAATTTGTTTACATTAGATTTGACGAATTCATTTTAGGCCTTCTTTTTTTTTCATCAAGTGTTTATTAAAGTACTTGGTTGACAATTTTATCTGGAACCAATCTAAGAGTACGTCAGAACCAGCCGAAAAGTCGTCAGAAGATTATCGATGATATTACCTATAAGTTAATCCGGTCTCTGACTTCATGGTTGGTAATTCAATCGCTTCATTTCATTCCTAGAATCTTTCTGAAGCATTTAAAATCAAACGCGTCTAATTTCTTCTTTTAGCCAATTTGGAGATGTCAAGTTTCACTTTTTTTTCTAGCAGTGTGAACAAGAATTGAATGGTGTAGAAGTAACAGATAAGACTTAGGGTGCTTTTTTTTTACTTAACATTAGCGAGAAAATGCTAATTAAGCATTGACGTCACATTCTGCCGCCATCTTAGTTGTAAAAATTTGATTTTATCACATCTGTTCAGAGGCTTTTTTTTTTAAGTTGTGTATGTTTTTAGCATCTCAAACCTTCTTTTGAAAAAGCCGACTTTCTGTATGATTGTTGTAGTTTAATTATTTACAATTAAGACAGAGTAAAAAATGTTTAATTTAATATCAGTTTTGTTTTTAAGAGAACTTCGTATTTTGTTTTACAAACATTAATCTATAATATAAATCTCACTTGTCTGTTTAAATGTATGTATGTATGTATGTATGTATGTATGTATGTGTGTGTTTGTATGTCTTCCTAAAACGTTCGACAGAGGCGACGGATTTTCACGAGATTGGTATCGTTTTGAGGCTCGACCATGCGAAAGACAAATATCGAAAGATTCGCTAAAAGCATTAATTCTTTCACCCTCAACTGGGCACTTTTCTACAGGGAGGGAGTCGCTTTTGTCCCTCTTTCTGATTTATTAGCCTTAATATAAACATTCGTCTCTACTGGTTAGGCGATGGGGGCAACAGCCTTCTTCATGCGTATTTCGACTCGACGAAGACGACTAATAGAAGTAGAACATATGCTGGACGACAATCACGTTTTCTTTTTTTTTTTTTTTTTTTTTTTTTTTTTTTCTTAACACACACCTCCAAACACTCGGGCAACGCTGGACACCCAGGTTAGTATTAGAAATAAACACTATTACACACAAGAATGGGCGCTTAAAATATATATGCAAAATCTATGAAGAAAATAAGTGCTCGTTAAAGAAGGGATCGATATTAATCAATAATCTATAGTATCAGACCTGACTGAATGGTTAATTGTAGGTATAGACTGATTCATACCATTCAAAAAATTACAACAAAAACCTAACAGCCAGCCATGGTTCTCCCCAGAATGTGCTGCAGACATCGTGCACAGAAATCACTTTTTCCATAGCTACCAAAGTAATAGATGTACTGAGACTAAAGCTGCTCTCAGGACTGCCAGCTACCACTGTAAAAGAGTAATAAAAAATGCAAGAGAGCTACATGCTCAGTCCGTTAAATCCAAAGTAGCTGAGCAGCGACTTGGTTCCCACCAGTTTTGGCAAATAGCAAAACAGACTCCTGAACAGAAGCGTGCATTCTATCCTAAACATCATCAATGGACCTGAGGTCATCTCGCTAGCATCAGACAAAGCCAAACTATTTGCCAAGAATTTTGCAGCTAATTCTACCCTATGCGACGAAGGCCATCAACTCTCCGTATTTCCTCCTATAACAGACAACACTCTATGCAACATACAAATATCTGTGCGTTAGGTTGCCAAGCTAATTAAGAACCTTGATTCCAGTAAGGCAACTGGCCCTGACGGCATTCCAATTATAGTATTGAAAAAGCTCCAACCAGAACTTGCCCACATACTTACAAAACTGTTTAAGCGTTGTCTTAAGGAGAATTGCTTTTCAACACCCTGGAAAACCTCACCAGTATGCCCTGTATTTAAGAATCCAGTACAGACAAATAAGTCTCCTGTGTGTCATAAGTAAGTTGTTGGAATCTTACTTCATAAGATTTTCAGCTACGATATAACTGAAAATGTTTTATCAATCATTAAATTATTTCTCTCTGATAGGGTCATAAAAGTAGTGGTTGATGGGCAGAAATCAGAAGCCCACAGTATTAATGCTGGTGTCTCTTAAGGATCCATCCTGGGCCCAACTCTCTTCCTGATCTACATCAATAATCTCCCAAAACTTAAATCATTCGTTGACATTTATGCTGATGACACGACCATCTATGGTAACACATCAAAGGCCGTAAATGACAAAGTTCTCTCTGATTCTCTCTCCTCTGATCTTGAGCGCGTGGTACAATGGGGGAAGAGATGGCTGGTCACTTTTAATGCATATAAAACCAAACTCCTATCTTTATATCATCAACGCTCTGATCCCCATCTAGCATCAATTGAAATGGATGGCTCTCGTCTTGGGGAGGTTTCATGTTTTGACAAGCTTCTGGGATTTACCTTTTTTCCTGTTCTGAAATGGAACGTACATCAAATTTGTTGCCAAGGTCGCTGGAAAAATGGTGGGATCCTTCTACGGCTCCAGTAGATATCTCACTGCTGATGCAATTCTCTATCTATATAAAAGCCAAGTACGTCCAAGGATGGAGTACTGCTGCCATATCTGGGCAGGAGCTGCTAAAAACAGCCTATCCTGCCTTGACAGAGTACAAAATAGACTTCGTAGCCTAGTCGGGGATGCCCCTTTCTCTTCCCTGCAACCTCTCCCCCATAGAATGGACGTTGCGAGCTTTGTTTTATCGTTATTTTCATGGGAATTTCTCGTCTGAGCTCCAATCTCTGGTCCCCTCCTCGAAAATCTTTAACGAAAAACACCCGTCTAGCTGAAGCCATTGTCAGTAATTTTCCCCACTCTGTATCTGTGCCTAAATCAAAAAGTAGATTCCATGAACAAAGATTCTTTCTTGCCTGTGGAACTCTGTTCTGGTTGCCTGTTTCCAACCTGACTACAACTTGGATGTCTTCAAGTCCAGCATAAACAAGTTCTTGATAAACCGCCCCCTTAAGTAAGACACTTTTTCAGACCTCCATTACTAACGATTACTACGATTCTGTCCCATTTATTAATGTACACGCAATAACCCTTATCCTCATATGGCCTCTGGGCCTTGATAAGTGGTGACTTATATGTAAAAAAATAGAATTAATATTAACTTTAATCTTTATGAATTTTCTTTACATCTTTATGACATCTTAAATTGCAATGTAATTTTAAAATAGCCAAACGAATAATCATATAGAATGCAAGTCTTTTAGACATGATTCAGGACACATAAAAGGTATACAACTTTAAAAAATAAATAAAAAATGAATGAATTTTAATCTGCAAATTTAAATTTACAATTAGTACTTGCGTTTCTGAATTTTTTAGATGGAGATTGGTTATTCTTATATAGATATTTCGGACTCCCATTCTCACTGTGAGCGTCATTTTCAAGTTTAGGTCGATGTAACCTTCAACCTTCTTCAGGCGACTAATAGAAGTAGAACATATGCTGGACAACAATCAATTACTAAGTAGACCTCGTATAGAATTTAACACAATATGAGAACCGTTAATAGATAATATATACATTAATAAACAAACGATAACAATTATATATATATATATATATATATATATATATATATATATATATATATATATATATATATATAAATTTATATATTTAAATTTTATGATTTGAAAAATTTAATTTTCAAATATACAATTTTTTATTGTTTGAAAACAAAGAATACAATTGAATAAATAGATTTATTCAACTGAATTCTTTGTTTTCAAACAATAAAAAAATCTGTATTTGATGAGTAACTTTTTCAAATCATAAAATTTAAATATATAAATTTTGATTCATTTGCTCTATCTTGTATATTGAGCAATTTCTATTTAGCTAGAATTGTCTTATTTAAAATATTATGTCTAATGATATTTTGTAAGACCGAAAATCACTGGATTTGCACACCAGTAGATATATTTCATTGCATTATTCTGAAGTGTATATATATATATATATATATATATATATATATATATATATATATATATATATATAAAATATATATATATATATATATATATATATATATATATATATATATATATATATATATATATATATATATATATATATAGCCTTGGAAATTTGAAAAAAAAATCACTCGTGTGTGAGGGAAAATTTACTCGCCCCCAAAATATTTTTAATCGTCCGACTTTATGTCTTTGTTTCAGTAAATAATAGTAAATAATTTTACAACAATTCAAGAAAGTATTGTGTCTATAATCTAACAAGAAAATATTTGTTTAACTCTTGCAAATCAACTATTTTATTACTACAAACATTTCAGTAAATATTCAACAAAACGTTAAAATACAACACCAGTTTCATCATTCATATTATTGTTCCATAGAAATAAGATTCATTTCTTCGGATGCTGATACGTAGTATCAAAATGACAATTGAAATATAAATAATTCAAGTCTGTGTTTATTGGTACCGTTAGAAAACGAATATATCTAACTTTATACACAAAGAAAACATAATGTAAAATCACACCTTGAAATAAATATATTTTAAAATGTAAAACAAATATTAGAGATTTTTTCATTAAAATATTTCAATATGAAGTCTCTAATTGAAAAATATTCCGAAACACACAATCATCACATCAGCTCAAAAGAATCAGAAATAGTTACTTACAATAATTATTGAACAAAACTCGAAGCGAGATCATAATAAAAATGGACATTTAGCATCATATAGCATTGAACATTTCAGCGAAATTTATATAGATTAACTTAGTAATTAAATAGCTTTGTTAATGAAACAATAAAGGTTTTTCATACATTTATTCTATTTTTTTACAAGGCAAGTCGAAATATTATATCATGTATAACATGTTACTAATTATCAGCCGTCTTGATATTTTTATGTGTTTACATTTTTATAATTCATGTCCAGATTTGTTTATATCCTGATACATTTCTATCGTCCCTGGAATAAATAATGTTTGTTTACGAAGAAACAAAACTGAAGCGAAAACTGATTACTTACTTGTTGTATAATTTAATTTTCGGTGCGTACTTGACGGAACGATGCGTTTTCTTCCTCTTTCAAATGTTCGTCTTTACTTTTGTAAGTATGAAGTGTATGTAGTTGTAGCGTCGAATAATTTTTTTCCAAATGAATTTCAAAATCATAGAGTTAAATGAAGGCGACATTTTGACTACACGCTGAATGTGTAAATTTGACCTCTTGTTGGCCTTTAGCGTGACCAGTCTTTTTTCAATACGATATGCCAACGGTC
>NC_136487.1:76251406-76283906 GCF_053919585.1 Euprymna scolopes | reverse complement strand
TATATATATATATATATATATATATATATATATTACCAGGTTTGAAACCAACGGTACCGATTACTTATCTTATCTAAGCTTTCTGAAAATAAATATATGTATATTATCATCGACGATATCGATGACTTATCTAAGCTTTCTAAAAATATAAATAACATGCTCTTATTTTCAAATTTTTTCCTCATAATAGAGCACTCTGCTGGAATACTTTTTTGGAAAATATAACTATATATATATATATATATATATATATATATATATATATATATATATATATATATATAAACCTATGAAGTTAGTTTTTTATCTCGTTCTGACATTGACATTAAAAGGCTACTTTTTCTATCCATAAAATGTTAAAAACCAACTTTCTAATATACTCAGTTATGGATATGCGAGCGACTACATGAAGGTTAACTAATTTGCATATTCCTTTGAAAAAAACGAGAGTTAATTAATTCTCTTGTTCATTATTTTCGGTTTCTTATTAGATGATTGGATCTATTTCACTGTTGAGTATTTATTAATCAATATATATTTAAAAAATGGTTGGACCATTCTATGGCTCCAGGGCGTATCTCACGTTCGATTCAATCCTCAAACTATAAAAGGTAAATCAGTTCTAAAATGAAGCACTGCTGCCACATCTGGATAGCCACTGCTCAGAGCAACCTTTCCTACCTTGCCGTTATTTCAAAACCGGCTTCGAAATCTAGTAGTCGGTGTTATTTTCTTCTCTTTACAAACTCTGTTTTACAGAAGTGAAACAGTGTGTCTATCTCTGCTCTCTCGTTAATTTCATGGTAAGTGCTCAACTGAGCTTCAATCTATGCTCCCCCCCTGCATACATCTACACAAACACTCGTCTAGCTAAAATGATTTCCCCTACTCATTATCTGTGCCTAAAACTAAGCGCAAATTTCATGAACAAAGTTTCTTTCCGAGAACTGCTCTCCTGTAGAACTCTATACTGCAGGGCTGCTTTCCAGCTAACTTCAACATCATCGTCTTTAAGCTCAATGTAAAGACATTCTTATTGAGCCGTCTTCTTAAATAATCCACTTCTATCCAATTTTCACCACCACGTATTATTGCGCTGTAATCTTACCGACCTCTTGATACTTATTAAATCCTATTTTCGAGTGACCTTTGGGCTCTGATAAGTTCTGACTCCACTGTAAAAAAAAAAAAAAAAAAAAAAAAAAAAACTATATATACTGTACTTTGGGGTAATTGCGCCAAATCCGGATTTAATTGCGCCAACTAAAAAGAAGTGCTCTTTATATGCGTGGTTGGCAAAAGAGCACTTTTAGCTAGTTGATGCAATTACCGTGGACTTGGCGCAATTACCCCCAAAGTACGGTACGTATAAATACACATTGGTATTTATTATAGAGTGGGGGAATAGTGCGAACACTAGCGAAACATAATTATTCTCTTCTTTTTTGTCATTTTTGGCGAAGAGTGTTCACTACAAACAAACACATCACGCGTCTAATTTTAATAGTGTGACAAACGATCAGTCGTTCATCGTGGTTCCTGTCTAATGAATTGTCCTTCCGGCGATTTTGATGGTTGTCATGGTGACACTCACTGTTGCTATGGTAATGATAGTGCTTCCCGAATTGTTGCTTTCTCGGAAAGATGGGTGCGAGGCTCGTTGCAGCAACAACCTAGACGGTTGCCATGGTTTCTGTTTCTGCACGCCCGGCCATAAGGGGACTCGTTGCACTAGACACTGCGACGTCTACGTGGGATAATAAAGATGATAACATCTTGGGCCTGCTTTAAATAATTAGTCATTGCTAAAATCTTTTGATAGGCGACCACACAGACGATATATATATATATATATATATATATATATATATATATATATATATATATATATATATATATATATATATATATATATATACTAGCATTTCAGCCCGGCGTTGCCCGGGTGTTTGGAGGTGTATGTTGAGCAAAAAAAAAAAAAAAGCGGTCAATTTTTTTTAACTTTGACCCCTATTATGACCCCTTAACATTTATTGTTTGGGACTCAAATCAAGTTATTAAGTTAGATCCATGTCCAAGGAACCTATATCTAAAATTTCAATTTAGACCGAAAATTATGGAAACTAAAGCCGTTTTCAGGACTGCCAGCAACCATTGTAAGAAAGTAATAAGGAACGCAAGAGTGTTGTATGCTCAATCTGTTAAGTCCAAAGTAGCTGAGCAGCGGCTTGGTTCCCACCAGTTTTGGCAAATAGCAAACAGAATCCTGAACAGAAGCGTGTGCTCCATCCCAACTATTATCAATGGACCTGAGGTAATCTCGTCAGCATCAGACAAAGCCAAACTCTTTGTCAAGAACTTTGCAGCTAATTCTACCCTTTGCGACCAAGACCGCCAACCCCCAATATTTCCTCCTGTATCAGAAAACACGCTATGTGATATACGTATATCTGTACGTGATGTTGCGAAGCTAATCAAAAACCTTGATTCGAGTAAAGCAACTGGCCCTGATGGTATTCCAATTATAGTACTCAAAAAACTTCAATCTGAATTAGCGCCCATACTTACAAAACTGTTTAAACGTTGTCTTAAGGAGAATAGTTTCCCATCTCCCTGGAAAATCTCATCAGTATGCCCTGTATTTAAGAATTCAGGTGATCGCTCATCCCCCTCTCAGTACAGGCCAATAAGTCTCCTGTGCGTCATGAGTAAGTTGCTAGAATCTGTGTTAAATACAGAAGTAATCAAACATCTCAACAAAAATAACCTTCTTAGTGACACTCAATATGGTTTCCGTTCTGCTAGATCTACAGCAGATGTCCTTACAGTTATATCGCATAGGATTAGCAAATCTCTCGACGGTGTCAATCTTTCTAGGGCAATTGCTCTTGACATATCTAAAGCCTTTGATAGGGTATGGCATAAAGGTTTACTTCATAAGATCGCTAGCTATGGTATAGCTGGAAAAGTCTTCTCAATTATTAAATCATTTCTTTCTCATAGGTTCATAAGAGTAGTAGTTGAGGGGCAAAAATCAGAAGCTCACAGTATTAATGCCGGTGTCCCTCAGGGATCCATCATGGGCCCAACTCTTTTCCTGATCTACATTAATGATCTTCCAAATCATATCCTTACATCATTTGTAGACATTTATGCTGACGATACTACCATTTATGGTACCACATCTAAGACAGTAAACGACCAAGTTCTCTCCAATTCTCTCTCCTCTGATCTTGAGCACGTAGTACAATGGGGAAAGGAGTGGCTGGTTACTTTTAATGCATCTAAAACGAAGCTTCTCTCTTTACATCATCAACATTCTAATTCACATTTGTCTTCAATTGAAATGAATGGCTCTCGTCTTCAGGAGGCCTCAAGTTTTGACAAGCTTCTGGGCTTGACCATTACTCCTGATCTTAAATGGAACACGTATATCAAATCTGTTGCCAAGGCCGCTGGAAAAATGGTGGGATCTTTCTATCGATCCAGTAGATATCTCACTGCTGATGCTATTCTCTACCTATATAAGAGCCAGGTACGTCCAAGGATGGAATACTGTTGCCACATCTGGGCAGGAGCTGCTAGAAAGGACTTGTCCTGCCTTGATAGAGTTCAAAATAGACTTCGTAGCCTCGTAGGAGATGTCCTTTTCTCCTCCTTGCAACCTCTATCTCACAGAAGAGATGTTGCGAGTTTGTCTCTGATGTATCGTTATTTTCATGGAAAGTGTTCAACTGAGCTTCAATCTATGGTCCCCCCTCACCAAACTTTCACAAGAAACACTCGTCTAGCTGTAAACACTATCAATAATTTCCCCCACTCTTTATCTGTGCCTAAACCTAAACGTAGATTCCATGAACAAAGCTTCTTTCTTAGAACTGCACGCCTGTGGAATTGTCTTCCCTTTTCCTGCTTTCCGGCTGACTACAATATGGTTGTGTTCAAGTCTAAAGTAAATAAGTTCTTGATGAGCCGTTCCATATAAGTTATTAAATTTACCAAATTTTCATTACTAATGATTACTATATTGACCAATTTCTACTGTACACTCTTTAACCCTTATCCTTGAGTGGCCTCTGGGCCTTGATAATGTGGTGATGCCTTTGTAAAAAAAAAAAAAAAAAATTGTCGGAGGAGTTCTCAAAGGTCAAATCGTTGAACTTTGACTTATTAACAGACAAATTTCTGGCTGAAAACCGATCACAAAGATTTTCCCAAATCTCAGTACCCTATACATCAAATTTCGAGTATATAGACTAAAAATTGACAGAGTTATTGCGTAGGGAAATGTACACAGACACGCAGAACACACAGGCCCTCTTGCACTTTAGGCAAATGGAAATTAGGAAGATAGAAAAGGAACAGCAGCTGTTTGACACCGGTTGAAAGAATGCCATTGATATGATAGAGAAATTATGACGTAATTACTATGAAACATTGATAAAAATTGAAATTGTTAAAAAAGAATTGGAAAAGAATTTAATAACTAAGTATTTAATAATTAATATTATTTTATGAATTTTTAAAAAAATTTTAAGTTAAGATAGAATTTAAGAATTGAAATTATTGTAATAGAATTTAATAAGTATTTAATAATAGTATAAAAATAATTAATGTCGAAGCATTTTTAAAAGTTAGTCAATTAAGTAACAATTCGATCGCTGATTTATAGTGAACTATTTTATTTTTAATTAATCTAAAAAAAAAAAAAACGTTAATTAACACTCCAGTTAAAAGAATTTTTTAAAGTTCAGATAGAATTTAAGAATTGAAAGTATTGTATTTAATAATAGTATCAAAATAATTAATGTAGAAGCAATTCGATCGCTGACTTAGAGTGACCTATTTTACTTTTATTTTAAATTATATTTTGTATTAAATATTTCCGCGTATAATATGTATCAGAGAACAATATCAGTTATAATTATCTTTGGTCGGTTAAAAAAAACAAAAACTGTTTTATACTAAAAAAAAGAGGTACTTTTTTTATCATGCATGTATTTATTTATTTATTTCTAAAACTATCATTTATTTTTAAAAAATTGTTTTCTAATACTGTCAATTTCAATATCGTATCTTTTTATCGTTTCTAATTAATTAAAATTACGCGTAAAAATTTTTTTTAAGAAATTGTTTATTTATAAAATTACGTCATAATTTCTCTATCCAATCAATGGCATTCTTTCAACCGGTATCAGACGACTGCTGTTCTTTTTCTATCTTCCTAATTTCCATTTGCCTAAAGTGCAAGAGGGCCTATATATATATATATATATATATATATATATATATATATATATATATATATATATATATATATATATATATATATATATAAGCTAAATCACAGATTAGATAATCAAGTAAATTATTGTCTTATTAAATATTACGGCGGGATAATATTTTCAGGACGATCCTAGCCAAAACCGTAAAGCTCAATATATAAATATAGAGTAAAATATAAGTGTGAAGATTATAGGTAATCCTTAATCCATGGATTTTCAATAATGGCTCATATCATCAATTTTGCTAATTGTATTTTCCCCCTGATGATATGATCCATTATTGAAAATCCATGGATTAAGAAACTAAATATAATTTTTTTCCATATCAAACTTCTTTTCCAGTATTTAGTAGACTAAGAACTTGATATATAGGTTATTTGGACCTGTGGAACAAATTGGAATTGGTTTTTAGCCGGTAAAATTAGCCGCTAAGTGGTCAAAAGTGCAAATTGCAAAAATAAAAAATTTGACACGAGTAAGTCGAAAAAATCTATTCCTTCTACGCATGTGTATGATAGATTTTTAGCTTAATTTTTAACGTTTTCTTACTCGTCTGTCGATAGTTTTAACGATAACAACTAAGTCTGAAGTGCTAAATGTTTTGGTTTTGATGCTAACTGATGGCAACCAAGTCATTTGTTTTTGTTTTGTTTTTTCTTTGTTTTTTGTTGTTGTTTTTTTTATATAATTTCGGCCGATGCACTCTTTCATATCTTTCTTTATGTTGAACTCTGGAATTTCTAACAGAATCCTTTTCTTTACTCCACGGGGATTGCTTGCTCTTGTGCCGGGTATGAGTCTTAAGTAATTTGTAGCTGTATTTCCCCAGGAATGGTGGTGAAACGGATATAAGTATTAAGTATTTATCAATCCTGAATGACAGTCTCCTGGTGATTGAAGCTTCAATCATCATACGGATGATACTAAGAATACAATAACACTCTCTTTCTCTCTCTCTCTCTCTCTCTCTATATATATATATATATATATATATATATATATAGATAGATAGATAGATAGATAGATAGATAGATATACATATATATAGATAGATAGATAGATAGATAGATAGATAGATAGATAGATAGATATTGACGCCTTGGTACAGTCTTAAGAGATAGTGAACACACTTTCAAAGTAGCTGTAATTATGAGTCAAGGTTTATGCAATCTTCAGATCACCGAAGTTGAGCTTCATTAGTACCAGATGGGTGACCATTTAGGAATTCTAGGCGCTGTATGTGCTCTCTGCCTGTCTCGGCATTTGTTTCCAGGTGTCCTATACATACACTTCACTTGCCACTGGTATTTAACAATGTCGACTCAGGAGAGGTGTGGTTGGAGATTGCGCACTTCCTGACACAAAAATTTCAAACGCAGGCACTCCTACGTGGGTATCCACAGTCTGTTAAATATATATATATATATATATATATATATATATATATATATATATATATATATATATATATATATAATTAAGCTACACAGAATTTTTCTCGTTTCATCCTCGCGAGAATTCGTCAGTCTATTGCATGGAGTTACCGGTGTTACTTCTTGTTTTTATATGTTCCCGTAGTACTGAGATGGCTAGTCGGCTAATCACACTCTATGTTATTCACACGCCCATTTATCTGATCTAATAGACGAGCTCTTATAAGGCAGAGGTTTACTCAACCTCTAATTGACCTCTTTCTTTGTTTGTTTTGGCGGGATGAGTTCTCTTTTTATTTGCGATGAGAAATGGCCTATTTTAATTTGGCTGATTATCGCTTACATTTTATTTTATACTACCAGGACCCGTTAAACGGTGTTGCCCAGTGGAAGCATGCCCTGTCCCCGTAAAAAATTAAACTACGGTTGTTGTTGGTGGCCAATCCCCAACGTCCTTATGTTAAGAACGGGTTTTAAATAGACACCCATAACCTCCTCATGTTAAGAACGTCGTATGGAATAGATACGACCGACCTTGCCATGGTAAAAACGGCTTTCGGAATAGACATCCTATTTTGTGAGAGGGGATTGTCCAAGTATTTGTCTCAAGGTAAAATTGATATATGTTATGAGCATACCCAAGTGTAAAGAGTATAAAAAACTAAATATTTGGGGAGTGAGTGGCAGTGTCGTGCGGAGAGAAATACACTTTTTTTATCAAGCGTGCGTAGAACAGTGAGTGACAGTGCATAATGCATGTCATAATATCTCAAAAACTACCTGTCTCCGTCAAAGTTAAAATAGATTATCTTATTTAGCA
This sequence comes from Euprymna scolopes, assembly GCF_053919585.1. Lineage (NCBI taxonomy): Eukaryota > Metazoa > Mollusca > Cephalopoda > Sepiida > Sepiolidae > Euprymna > Euprymna scolopes. Next base: position 76,276,368 of record NC_136487.1, on the reverse strand, counting down.
TAGTCTAAAACCTATAGAAATCGTCAGTTTAAAGGAAATAGTGTAGTTGGTGGTAAGAAATAGTTAATAGAGCAGTGTGGAAAAGGAGTCCTTAAAAGAGAGCTAAACACAAAAACAACTATAGTAAAAAACAAAAAAACAATATATAACAAATAAGTATATCCGTGGGCAATATAATAAAGGGGGAATTTGTACTTTAGCGGCAGTGTAAATTCTTTAATAGACAACGGAAGTAAAAAAAAAACTGGCGTAAGTAAGCTGCGACGTATTTTTTAATGTGTAAATAATGTTAATCCAAATAATGCGTAATGGCATGTGTAACTTTTAACTAAATGTTATGGTTAATTTTTGTAAACATCAGTTTGTAAAATAAAGGAAAAATGACGATAGTAAAGTATAAATGAATTGAAACAATGCGTGGCGATTGATCGGCCATATTGATTAAGGGCTGCGGTGTTCGTTTATTGTATGATTGTGTACAATCAGGAATAATAGAATTTCATGGTCGCAGTCAATGATAACAAATGGACAAACCATCATTTTCGAATAATGAAGTGCAATGGTAGTTGTAGGTGTATGAGTGTTTAATCCAGTTTATAAAGGTGTCAGGTCAATATAGTTATAATGGTTATATATGTACCTGGTTTTTACTGGGAGAGTGGGGTGACTTTTCAGGAAGAGGGGAAAATACGAACTACTTCATATATAGTTCTTGGCAATCGTAATAATGTCGCTCGTAGGAAGTAAGATGGGATTTTATTATAAATAAATGTGTCTGTAACGGTGTTCAACAGCTACATAAAATGGTGGTAAAAGTTTAGACACAATAAATTTGTATATGGCATCTGTTATTGCAAACCTACCCTAATTTGGTCTAAAGGGGAATTTCTGCAATCAAATTATTATATATATGAGACTAGTTTATTTAATTGTTTATTTATTATTATTTTAATTATAATTGTTGTTGTTGTTGTTATTATTATTTATTTATTTGAAATGACAGCTCAAGCAAAAGTTACGTTTAAACCAGGACCAAACTCAAAGAAAACCAACCTGCCTCCTCCTTTGAGGCTTGCATTTACAAATATCCGCGGGCTTAGAACTAACTTGGATGATGTTGAGTTATTTCTCTTTGTAAACACCCCGGATATCTTAGCATTAAGTGAAACTAACCTTCACTCCTCCATCCCCCTAACCACTTTAACATGCCTGGTTATCTCCCACTCTACCGTAAGGACTCGGACAGACATATGCATGGGCTTGGAGTCTATATTCGTAACACCCTCCCTCTGACTAGAGAAATAAAACTAGAATCAGACGACCAGACCTTTATGTGCTTCAGACTAAATATGCAACACAATATTAGCTACTTGTATTTTCTCTACCGCTCTCCCTCAACCCAAGACTGTACCCTAAAAAACAAAGTCTCAGACAGCATAGATATAGCACTCTCCCTCGATACTAGCGCACAAGTACATGTATTTGGTGACTTCAATGTCCACCACAGTAACTGACTAGGATTCTCTAATCACACAGACGTAGCTGGTCGCACAACACATAGCTTCTCTATATCCCATTCCCTATCTCAGATGGTTACATTTCCGACACGTTTCCCAGACCAGCAAGATCAACATGCCTCACTTCTAGATCTCTTTCTGACAACGGTTCCCGATGAGTGTACAACAAATACTGATCACGCTGTGATAATGGTAGAAATCAGCCTAAATTCTCGCCCTAAAACTGAAGACCCACTACTCAAAACAACGAGGTATTACAAAAAGGCTGATTGGGAAGCAATTAGGGAACTCATCAGAGATGCCCCATGGCAAAATATCTTTACTCTTCGAGCGGAACAGTGTGCAAATGAGACCACTGAATGGTTCAAAACTGCAATTGAAGCACATGTTCCTGCACGGAAATTCTATAGCAAGCCCCACTCTCCCCAATGGTTTACTTCTGCCTGTGCAGCTGCCATTTGTCAAAAGCAGCATGCGTTCCGTAGATTCAACCGACATAAGTCCAGCTCAAATAAACAGAAGTATATAGAAGCTAAAAATAATTGTAAGAGAGTGATAGAGACAGCTAAGACAGATTACTCTGAAACCACCAGAAAACACATCGAAGCACAGAAATTAGGAACCCGGGATTTTGGGAAAATCTACAACAGCGTAGTAAATAATGGACAGTCAACTATTCCCCCACTATCAAACAATCATGAGGTTGCTTGCACGGCAACTGACAAGGCTAATCTGCTTGCCAGTCGGTTTGCCTCAAACTCCACACTGGACCCGGTACACCACTCCCTCCCTGATTTTCCTCTGCGAACAGACGCCACACTAGACGATTTGAAAATCACTTCTTCTCATGTGCAGGCTATTATAAAAAACCTAGACACCTCAAAAGCATGTGGACCAGATCTCATCCCGGCTGTGCTATTAAAAAAATGCTCTGCTGAGGTTGCTCCAGTTCTGTCCAAACTTTACAATAAATGCCTCAACGAATCTTGTTTTCCAGACTGCTGGAAAACGGCTTCTGTGATACCAGTCTTCAAGAATTCTGGTGAAAGAACTGACCCACTAAATTATCGCCCCATTAGCCTCCTCCCGCTTTTCGCCAAAATATTTGAGTCCTTAGTTAATCAAGCCCTAGTCCAGTACCTAACAGCTGCTAAACTCCTGACTGACAAACAATATGGATTCAGGCAAGCCCGTTCAACAGCAGATATCTTAACTGTAGTTTATGAACGTATATACCGTTCATTGGACAAAACAGGGGAGGGTAGAGCGGTAGCCCTTGATATATCTAAGGCTTTTGACAGGGTATGGCACGATGGTCTTCTAAGGAAAATTAGATCATATGGAATCACTGGAAGAATTCATAATGTAATTAAATCTTTCTTAAGTAAGAGAAAAATCCAATATATATATATATATATATATATATATATATATATATATAAAATCCAATATATATAAATATATATATATATATATTGGATTTTATATATATATATATATATATATATATAGATATATATATATAGATATATATATATATAGATATATATATATAAAATCCAATATATATATATATATATATATATATATATAAACACGCACGTAAAAATACGCATAGAAAGCCATCCAACACAATGAATAAACACTTTAAAAGAAGGTTTATAAAAAGAATGTTTCTAAATGTATTTTTACATGCCTGTTTCTATTTAATTTCCAATTCGCCAACACTTTTAAAACCGGAAACTAATCAAATATTTCTTTTCAACACATGCCAAGTGCATTCCTGGACTTTATATAAAAATAAAACATCGTTAAACAACAACAAACGGACTTGTCCCGCTTAACAGTACCATCATGCGGCGTAAGAAAAAAAAGAGTGTCACCGAAATATATTGATAAACATTCTTTTAAAGTGTTTATTCCTTGCATTGGATTGCTTTCTAAACGTATTTTTACATACCTATTTCTATTTAATTTTCAATTCACCAACTAATCATATATATATATATATATATATATATATATATATATATATATATATATATATATATATATACATATATATATATATATAATACTTGTTTATTTTTATATAAACATGCTCACATCCCGCTGCTACAAATAGCCACTTGTTTCAATCAAACAACAGATATCATCAGGCAGCGACTTGACTATTCAAAAGTTCAATGAATAACATTATTCATTGAACTTTTGAATAGTCAAGTCGCTGCCTGATGATATCTGTTGTTTGATTGAAACAAGTGGCTAATTGTAGCAGCGGGATGTGAGCATGTTTATATAAAAATAAACAAGTATTATCAGCTCTTTTTATTGAGCACTATCTAACAACCTCGTTGAATTCATTAGTCCATTACTTTTGAATATAAAAAAAAACCCGAGTATATATATATATATATATATATATATATATATATATATATATATATATATATATATGCACCATGTATCACACATTAGCAAACATTTGACTCCGAGATTCGAGAATCCCTTTCACGCTTCGGATTCGTGGAAGCTCTGCATCATTTCATGCAGCGTGAGTAACAAGGATAGCCTGGTTGTCTTTATCCTTATTCAGGCTTCAGAGTACATATATAACCCATTTTAGCACAGGCCAAGCTCTACGTTGTTTAATTTCGATGACTTAACCGAAACTGGTGCGTAAACGTAATTATGCTATATATTTATTTGACTACTATATGGTAAAATAGAAAATATCCACTACATTATGCCCGTCGTTTCTAAAATCGGAAATTGTTAACCGGTGTTTATCTAAAAAGAGTTCCCCAATTATTTTAGGCCGCTTAGCTTTTTGACCGAAATTTTACTTTCATTTCTCCTGGAATTAAAAGTGTGAATTAATCATACATAAAGTTTGTGAAGAAGCCCAGAACTTTGATTTTATTTTTAATTCTGAAAGAGATTTTGTCTCCAAAACGTACACAAAAAATATTAAAGCAATTAAATGGTTAATCCAGTATGACTTAATTGTCAATCAGCTAACTTTCTAAAATGCCAACGGCCAAAATATTTCCAATCGAAAATGGAAAATATTTCACCGATAATTACAGTTAGGCGTATCTAAAAAGGAAGCCTAACAAACATAAAACGATTTGGATCTGCTTTTGAATGTTCGCATTTAACGATAACCCAAATTTTCAAAATTGTATATTTGTGGTTCTGTGTCGTTGTCTCTGGCCTAATGAGTGAGATTTCGGACGACGTTTTTATGTTTTGCCAAGAAGCATGTCGACCAACAATGTTTTGCCAAGAAGCATGTCGACCAACAATGTTTTACCAAGAAGCATGTCGACCAACAATGTTTTGCCAAGAAGCATGTCGACCAACAATGTTTTGCCAAGAAGCATGTCGACCAACAATGTTTTGCCAAGAAGCATGTCGACCAACAATGTTTTGCCAAGAAGCATGTCGACCAACAATGTTTTGCCAAGAAGCATGTCGACCAACAATGTTTTGCCAAGAAGCATGTCGACCAACAATGTTTTGCCAAGAAGCATGTCGACCAACAATGTTTTGCCAAGAAGCATGTCGACCAACAATGTTTTGCCAAGAAGCATGTCGACCAACACTGTTTTGCCAAGAAGCATGTCGACCAACAATGTTTTGCCAAGAAGCATGTCGACCAACAATGTTTTGCCAAGAAGCATGTCGACCAACAATGTTTTGCCAAGAAGCATGTCGACCAACAATGTTTTGCCAAGAAGCATGTCGACCAACAATGTTTTGCCAAGAAGCATGTCGACCAACAATGTTTTGCCAAGAAGCATGTCGACCAACAATGTTTTGCCAAGAAGCATGTCGACAAACAATGTTTTGCCAAGAAGCATGTCGACCAACAATGTTTTGCCAAGAAGCATGTCGACCAACAATGTTTTGCCAAGAAGCATGTCGACCAACAATGTTTTGCCAAGAAGCATGTCGACCAACAATGTTTTGCCAAGAAGCATGCCGACCAACAATGTTTTGCCAAGAAGCATGCCGACCAACAATGTTTTGCCAAGAAGCATGTCGACCAACAATGTTTTGCCAAGAAGCATGTCGACCAACAATGTTTTGCCAAGAAGCATGTCGACCAACAATGTTTTGCCAAGAAGCATGTCGACCAACAATGTTTTGCCAAGAAGCATGTCGACCAACAATGTTTTGCCAAGAAGCATGTCGACCAACAATGTTTTGCCAAGAAGCATGTCGACCAACAATGTTTTGCCAAGAAGCATGTCGACCAACAATGTTTTGCCAAGAAGCATGTCGACCAACAATGTTTTGCCAAGAAGCATGTCGACCAACAATGTTTTGCCAAGAAGCATGTCGACCAACACTGTTTTGCCAAGAAGCATGTCGACCAACAATGTTTTGCCAAGAAGCATGTCGACCAACAATGTTTTGCCAAGAAGCATGTCGACCAACAATGTTTTGCCAAGAAGCATGTCGACCAACAATGTTTTGCCAAGAAGCATGTCGACCAACAATGTTTTGCCAAGAAGCATGTCGACCAACAATGTTTTGCCAAGAAGCATGTCGACCAACAATGTTTTGCCAAGAAGCATGTCGACCAACAATGTTTTGCCAAGAAGAATGTCGACCAACAATGTTTTGCCAAGAAGTATGTCGACCAACACTGTTTTGCCAAGAAGCATGTCGACCAACAATGTTTTGCCAAGAAGCATGTCGACCAACAATGTTTTGCCAAGAAGCATGTCGACCAACAATGTTTTGCCAAAAAGCATGTTGACCAACAATGTTTTGCCAAGAAGCATGTCGACCAACAATGTTTTGCCAAGAAGCATGCCGACCAACAATGTTTTGCCAAGAAGCATGTCGACCAACAATGTTTTGCCAAGAAGCATGTCGACCAACAATGTTTTGCCAAGAAGCATGTCGACCAACAATGTTTTGCCAAGAAGCATGTCGACCAACAATGTTTTGCCAAGAAGCATGTCGACCAACAATGTTTTGCCAAGAAGCATGTCGACCAACAATGTTTTGCCAAGAAGCATGTCGACCAACAATGTTTTGCCAAGAAGCATGTCGACCAACAATGTTTTGCCAAGAAGCATGTCGACCAACAATGTTTTGCCAAGAAGCATGCCGACCAACAATGTTTTGCCAAGAAGCATGTCGACCAACAATGTTTTGCCAAGAAGCATGTCGACCAACAATGTTTTGCCAAGAAGCATGTCGACCAACAATGTTTTGCCAAGAAGCATGTCGACCAACAATGTTTTGCCAAGAAGCATGTCGACCAACAATGTTTTGCCAAGAAGCATGTCGACCAACAATGTTTTGCCAAGAAGCATGTCGACCAACAATGTTTTGCCAAGAAGCATGTCGACCCACAATGTTTTGCCAAGAAGCATGTCGACCAACAATGTTTTGCCAAGAAGCATGTCGACCAACAATGTTTTGCCAAGAAGCATGTCGACCAACAATGTTTTGCCAAGAAGCATGTCGACCAACAATGTTTTGCCAAGAAGCATGCCGACCAACAATGTTTTGCCAAGAAGCATGTCGACCAACAATGTTTTGCCAAGAAGCATGTCGACCAACAATGTTTTGCCAAGAAGCATGTCGACCAACAATGTTTTGCCAAGAAGCATGCCGACCAACAATGTTTTGCCAAGAAGCATGTCGACCAACAATGTTTTGCCAAGAAGCATGTCGACAAACAATGTTTTGCCAAGAAGCATGTCGACCAACAATGTTTTGCCAAGAAGCATGTCGACCAACAATGTTTTGCCAAGAAGCATGTCGACCAACAATGTTTTGCCAAGAAGCATGTCGACCAACAATGTTTTGCCAAGAAGCATGTCGACCAACAATGTTTTGCCAAGAAGCATGTCGACCAACAATGTTTTGCCAAGAAGCATGTCGACCAACAATGTTTTGCCAAGAAGCATGTCGACCAACAATGTTTTGCCAAGAAGCATGTCGACCAACAATGTTTTGCCAAGAAGCATGTCGACCAACAATGTTTTGCCAAGAAGCATGTCGACCAACAATGTTTTGCCAAGAAGCATGTCGACCAACAATGTTTTGCCAAGAAGCATGTCGACCAACAATGTTTTGCCAAGAAGCATGTCGACCAACAATGTTTTGCCAAGAAGCATGTCGACCAACAATGTTTTGCCAAGAAGCATGTCGACCAACAATGTTTTGCCAAGAAGCATGTCGACCAACAATGTTTTGCCAAGAAGCATGTCGACCAACAATGTTTTGCCAAGAAGCATGTCGACCAACAATGTTTTGCCAAGAAGCTAGTGGACCAACAATGTTTTGCCAAGAAGCATGTCGACCAACAATGTTTTGCCAAGAAGCATGTCGACCAACAATGTTTTGCCAAGAAGCATGTGGACCAACAATGTTTTGCCAAGAAGCATGTCGACCAACAATGTTTTGCCAAGAAGCATGTCGACCAACAATGTTTTGCCAAGAAGCATGTCGACCAACAATGTTTTGCCAAGAAGCATGTCGACCAACAATATTTTGCCAAGAAGCATGTCGACCAACAATGTTTTGCCAAGAAGCATGTCGACCAACAATATTTTGCCAAGAAGCATGTCGACCAACAATGTTTTGCCAAGAAGCATGTGGACCAACAATGTTTTGCCAAGAAGCATGTCGACCAACAATGTTTTGCCAAGAAGCATGTCGACCAACAATGTTTTGCCAAGAAGCATGTCGACCAACAATGTTTTGCCAAGAAGCATGTCGACCAACAATGTTTTGCCAAGAAGCATGTCGACCAACAATGTTTTGCCAAGAAGCATGTCGACCAACAATGTTTTGCCAAGAAGCATGTCGACCAACAATGTTTTGCCAAGAAGCATGTCGACCAACAATATTTTGCCAAGAAGCATGTCGACCAACAATGTTTTGCCAAGAAGCATGTCGACCAACAATGTTTTGCCAAGAAGCATGTCGACCAACAATGTTTTGCCAAGAAGCATGTCGACCAACAATGTTTTGCCAAGAAGCATGTCGACCAACAATGTTTTGCCAAGAAGCATGTCGACCAACAATGTTTTGCCAAGAAGCATGCCGACTAACAATGTTTTGCCAAGAAGCATGTCGACCAACAATGTTTTGCCAAGAAGCATGTCGACCAACAATGTTTTGCCAAGAAGCATGTCGACCAACAATGTTTTGCCAAGAAGCATGTCGACCAACAATGTTTTGCCAAGAAGAATGCCGACCAACAATGTTTTGCCAAGAAGCATGTCGACCAACAATGTTTTGCCAAGGAGCATGTCGACCAACAATGTTTTGCCAAGAAGCATGTCGACCAACAATATTTTGCCAAGAAGCATGTCGACCAACAATGTTTTGCCAAGAAGCATGTCGACCAACAATGTTTTGCCAAGAAGCATGTCGACCAACAATGTTTTGCCAAGAAGCATGTCGACCAACAATGTTTTGCCAAGAAGCATGTCGACCAACAATGTTTTGCCAAGAAGCATGTCGACCAACAATGTTTTGCCAAGAAGCATGTCGACCAACAATGTTTTGCCAAGAAGCATGTCGACCAACAATGTTTTGCCAAGAAGCATGTCGACCCACAATGTTTTGCCAAGAAGCATGTCGACCAACAATGTTTTGCCAAGAAGCATGTCGACCAACAATGTTTTGCCAAGAAGCATGTCGACCAACAATGTTTTGCCAAGAAGCATGTCGACCAACAATGTTTTGCCAAGAAGCATGTCGACCAACAATGTTTTGCCAAGAAGCATGTCGACCAACAATGTTTTGCCAAGAAGCATGTTGACCAACAATGTTTTGCCAAGAAGCATGTCGACCAACAATGTTTTGCCAAGAAGCATGTCGACCAACAATGTTTTGCCAAGAACCATGTCGACCAACAATGTTTTGCCAAGAAGCATGTCGACCAACAATGTTTTGCCAAGAAGCATGTCGACCAACAATATTTTGCCAAGAAGCATGTCGACCAACAATGTTTTGCCAAGAAGCATGTCGACCAACAATGTTTTGCCAAGAAGCATGTCGACCAACAATGTTTTGCCAAGAAGCATGTCGACCAACAATGTTTTGCCAAGAAGCATGTCGACCAACAATGTTTTGCCAAGAAGCATGTCGACCAACACTGTTTTGCCAAGAAGCATGTCAACCAACAATGTTTTGCCAAGAAGCATGTCGACCAACAATGTTTTGCCAAGAAGCATGTCGACCAACAATGTTTTGCCAAGAAGCATGTCGACCAACAATGTTTTGCCAAGAAGCATGTCGACCAACAATGTTTTGCCAAGAAGCATGTCGACCAACAATGTTTTGCCAAGAAGCATGTCGACCAACAATGTTTTGCCAAGAAGCATGTCGACCAACAATGTTTTGCCAAGAAGCATGTCGACCAACAATGTTTTGCCAAGAAGCATGTCGACCAACAATGTTTTGCCAAGAAGCATGTCGACCAACAATGTTTTGCCAAGAAGCATGTCGACCAACAATGTTTTGCCAAGAAGCATGTCGACCAACAATGTTTTGCCAAGAAGCATGTCGACCAACAATGTTTTGCCAAGAAGCATGTCGACCAACAATGTTTTGCCAAGAAGCATGTCGACCAACAATGTTTTGCCAAGAAGCATGTTGACCAACAATGTTTTGCCAAGAAGCATGTCGACCAACAATGTTTTGCCAAGAAGCATGTCGACCAACAATGTTTTGCCAAGAAGCATGTCGACCAACAATGTTTTGCCAAGAAGAATGTCGACCCACAATGTTTTGCCAAGAAGCATGTCGACCAACACTGTTTTGCCAAGAAGCATGTCGACCAACAATGTTTTGCCAAGAAGCATGTCGACCAACAATGTTTTGCCAAGAAGCATGTCGACCAACAATGTTTTTTCCAAGAAGCATGTCGACCAACAATGTTTTGCCAAGAAGCATGTCGACCAACAATGTTTTGCCAAGAAGCATGTCGACCAACAATGTTTTGCCAAGAAGCATGTCGACCAACAATGTTTTGCCAAGAAGCATGTCGACCAACAATGTTTTGCCAAGAAGCATGTCGACCAACAATGTTTTGCCAAGAAGCATGTCGACCAACAATGTTTTGCCAAGAAGCATGTCGACCAACAATATTTTGCCAAGAAGCATGTCGACCAACAATGTTTTGCCAAGAAGCATGTCGACCAACAATGTTTTGCCAAGAAGCATGTCGACCAACAATGTTTTGCCAAGAAGCATGTCGACCAACAATGTTTTGCCAAGAAGCATGTCGACCAACAATGTTTTGCCAAGAAGCATGTCGACCAACAATATTTTGCCAAGAAGCATGTCGACCAACAATGTTTTGCCAAGAAGCATGTCGACTAACAATGTTTTGCCAAGAAGCATGTCGACCAACAATGTTTTGCCAAGAAGCATGTCGACCAACAATGTTTTGCCAAGAAGCATGTCGACCAACAATGTTTTGCCAAGAAGCATGTCGACCAACAATGTTTTGCCAAGAAGCATGTCGACCAACAATGTTTTGCCAAGAAGCATGCCGACCAACAATGTTTTGCCAAGAAGCATGTCGACCAACAATGTTTTGCCAAGAAGCATGTCGACCCACAATGTTTTGCCAAGAAGCATGTCGACCAACAATGTTTTGCCAAGAAGCATGTCGACCAACAATGTTTTGCCAAGAAGCATGTCGACCAACAATGTTTTGCCAAGAAGCATGTCGACCAACAATGTTTTGCCAAGAAGCATGTCGACCCACAATGTTTTGCCAAGAAGCATGTCGACCAACAATGTTTTGCCAAGAAGCATGTCGACCAACAATGTTTTGCCAAGAAGCATGTCGACCAACAATGTTTTGCCAAGAAGCATGTCGACCAACAATGTTTTGCCAAGAAGCATGTCGACCAACAATGTTTTGCCAAGAAGCATGTCGACCAACAATGTTTTGCCAAGAAGCATGTCGACCAACAATGTTTTGCCAAGAAGCATGTCGACCAACAATGTTTTGCCAAGTAGCATGCCGACCAACAATGTTTTGCCAAGAAGCATGTCGACCAACAATGTTTTGCCAAGAAGCATGTCGACAAACAATGTTTTGCCAAGAAGCATGTCGACCAACAATGTTTTGCCAAGAAGCATGTCGACCAACAATGTTTTGCCAAGAAGCATGCCGACAAACAATGTTTTGCCAAGAAGCATGTCGACCAACACTGTTTTGCCAAGAAGCATGTCGACCAACAATGTTTTGCCAAGAAGCATGCCGACCAACAATGTTTTGCCAAGAAGCATGTCGACCAACAATGTTTTGCCAAGAAGCATGTCGACCAACAATGTTTTGCCAAGAAGCATGTCGACCAACAATGTTTTGCCAAGAAGCATGCCGACCAACAATGTTTTGCCAAGTAGCATGCCGACCAACAATGTTTTGCCAAGAAGCATGTCGACCAACAATGTTTTGCCAAGAAGCATGCCGACCAACAATGTTTTGCCAAGAAGCATGTCGACCAACAATGTTTTGCCAAGAAGCATGCCGACCAACAATGTTTTGCCAAGAAGCATGTCGACCAACAATGTTTTGCCAAGAAGCATGCCGACGAACAATGTTTTGCCAAGAAGCATGTCGACAAACAATGTTTTGCCAAGAAGCATGCCAACCAACAATGTTTTGCCAAGAAGCATGTCAACCAACAATGTTTTGCCAAGAAGCATGCCGACCAACAATGTTTTGCCAAGAAGCATGCCGACCAACAATGTTTTGCCAAGAAGCATGTCGACCAACAAACGGTTTATAAAAGGTTATTATTTTTATACGTTTTGTTAATTTGATATAAACTTGTTACCTTTTAGGTTTAAAACGATGTTGATTGGTTGAAAATATTTTGTATTAACACGTTCTTATGAAAACTAACTTTATTTTGGGAGTGAAGAGAAGAGCGAATCCCAACGAATTTAAAAAAGAAAGCGGTTAGATATTTGAGCCAGTCGCATCTCAGCATTCGTCCGAGGCGCATCTCAATTTAGTTACTACAGTTCTTGAAAAAGATTCATGTCTCTGTTTCCAGATAAACTAGCATAACAACCCGCACTTTGGTAAAATTCGTCTTGTTATATTTCATACATTAGGTGATGTCTTTGATTGAAAATAATCTGATCCTGATTGAACTGTAGGAATAAATTTAGGTATTAGAAGCATCAGGGCAGAAGATTTAAAAATAGTAACTTCATTGTTTGTATATTAAAATGAAAAGCAGGTGTGATAATAAGTCAATTTTATAATATAAATACACACAAAGAGTTATGTATGTATGTATGTATGTATGTATGTATGTATGTATGTTTTTTAAATCAGAGATTTGCTTTACCCAGAGGGGTTGCCTTAACAGGGCTGTTGGGAGTCCTCTCCCCCACACACATATCGAAATAAAGATATACACGTACACATACAAGCATGCATACAAACAGATGCACGCAAACATACCTACGTAACATGCACATACACACATACATGCATACATACACGTATGTACATGCATATGCACACACACGTACACGTACATGTAGAATATATATGAAGGAGCATTTATGATGACGATGATGATGGTTGCTACGAATAGGTGAATTAAGCATGAATAAAAGAGTAAAACAATCCCAAATACACAGAACATAGAATAGAGAGACGTTCGCTTCGCCGGTAGTACAGCTTTTAAAATGAAAACGCGTTCATAACGGCACAAATCCTCAACGTTCATGACGACGATGATGATGGTTATTACGAATAAGTGAATTCAACATGAATAAAAGAGTAAAACAATTCCAAGTACACAGAACATAGAATAGAGAGACGTTCGCTTCGCCGGTAGTACAGCTTTTAAAATGAAAAGGCGTTCATAACGGCACAAATCCTCAACGTTCATGACGACGATGATGATGGTTATTACGAATAAGTGAATTCAACATGAATAAAAGAGTAAAACAATCCCAAATACACAGAACATAGAATAGAGAGACGTTCGCTTCGCCGGTAGTACAGCTTTTAAAATGAAAAGGCGTTCATAACGGCACAAATCCTCAACGTTCATGACGACGATGATGATGGTTATTACGAATAAGTGAATTCAACATGAATAAAAGAGTAAAACAATCCGAAATACACAGAACATAGAATAGAGAGACGTTCGCTTCGCCGGTAGTACAGCTTTTAAAATGAAAACGCGTTCATAACGGCACAAATCCTCAACGTTCATGACGACGATGATGATGGTTATTACGAATAAGTGAATTCAACATGAATAAAAGAGTAAAACAATTCCAAATACACAGAACATAGAATAGAGAGACGTTCGCTTCGCCGGTAGTACAGCTTTTAAAATGAAAAGGCGTTCATAACGGCACAAATCCTCAACGTTCATGACGACGATGATGAGTGTTATTACGAATAAATGAATTCAACATGAATAAAAGAGTAAAACAATCCCAAATACACAGAACATAGAATAGAGAGACGTTCGCTTCGCCGGTAGTACAGCTTTTAAAATGAAAAGGCGTTCATAACGGCACAAATCCTCAACGTTCATGACGACGATGATGATGGTTATTACGAATAAATGAATTCAACATGAATAAAAGAGTAAAACAATTCCAAATACACAGAACATAGAATAGAGAGACGTTCGCTTCGCCGGTAGTACAGCTTTTAAAATGAAAAGGCGTTCATAACGGCACAAATCCTCAACGTTCATGACGACGATGATGAGTGTTATTACGAATAAGTGAATTCAACATGAATAAAAGAGTAAAACAATTCCAAATACACAGAACATAGAATAGAGAGACGTTCGCTTCGCCGGTAGTACAGCTTTTAAAATGAAAAGGCGTTCATAACGGCACAAATCCTCAACGTTCATGACGACGATGATGATGGTTATTACGAATAAATGAATTCAACATGAATAAAAGAGTAAAACAATCCCAAATACACAGAACATAGAATAGAGAGACGTTCGCTTCGCCGGTAGTACAGCTTTTAAAATGAAAAGGCGTTCATAACGGCACAAATCCTCAACGTTCATGACGACGATGATGATGGTTATTACGAATAAATGAATTCAACATGAATAAAAGAGTAAAACAATTCCAAATACACAGAACATAGAATAGAGAGACGTTCGCTTCGCCGGTAGTACAGCTTTTAAAATGAAAAGGCGTTCATAACGGCACAAATCCTCAACGTTCATGACGACGATGATGATGGTTATTACGAATAAGTGAATTCAACATGAATAAAAGAGTAAAACAATTCCAAATACACAGAACATAGAATAGAGAGACGTTCGCTTCGCCTGTAGTACATAAAGCGGGAGATCAGTACCCGCATTAAGCTGGCCTGCAGTTTGATTTGTTGCTGGCTATCTTGCTCATGCTTGTTGCTAGATCTCAACATTTTGAACCGAGAGAGAGAGACTTAGCTGTCGTACAAAGCCAAAACTCTGTAACATCATCTTTGTATAGATACTTCCTCAGGCATTTGTTTACAAAAATCGTCCGTGGCGATGGAAAAAGTGTCACGTGTGTAGCCCTGAAATGCTGGAAGCATGTAATAATTGATCTGCCATCATTCTATATATGCATATGTGTGTGTATTTATGTATGTATACATGTTAATATATGTACTAGTGTATGTATACCTATTTGTATATGTATGTATATATGTATGCGTGTATATATTTTTATTTATTTTTTTTGTGTATATATGTTTATGTGTGTCTGTATATATATACGTATATATATTTGTGTGTATGTATATGTATATATGCATATATGTGTATGTGTATAAGCGCATATATCTGTATGTGTAGGTATATGTAGGTAACTTTATGTGTATGTATATGTGCATACATGTGTACGTATATGTATGTGAATATGTATGTATATGTGTGTATGTATTTGTATATGATAGTATATATGTGTATGCATATATATGTATATGTGTGTGCATGTGTGTATGTATATGTTTGCATGTATGTGTTATATGTATTGTGTATGTATGGATGTATGTATGGATGTGTGCATGTGTGTATGTTTATGGGTATGTATGCGTATGTATATATATATATATATATATATATATATATATATATATATATATATATATATGCCAATGACCGTCTTCAATGTCATGTCTGCTTGAGCGTGTGAATTCGCTGGCAGGACTAATAAAAAAAAAAGGTTATCTTCGGGCTCATGGACTTTCAGTGACTGAGGGAGTGGCACTCGTCTGACAAGACGTTGCAATCATCATATGTATGTATGTACAGCATAATCACGTTGACACACTGGTTCTCGTCAGATCGCCGAAGTTAAGCAACATTGAGCCTGGCTCGTATCAGATGGGTGACCATTTGGGAATTCTAGGCGCTGTATGTGCTTTCCACTTATCTCGGCATTGTTTCCAGTCGTCCTGAACCTCCACTTGCCACGGGTATTCAACAATGTCGACTCAGGAGAGGTGTGGTTGGTGATTTCGCAACTCTTGCCACAAAAATTTCACGCGTAGGCACCCTGACAGTGGGTATCCATAGTCTATCAAAACTGAAGGAAGCTATATATGTATATATTATAAAACTTACTGTGTTTGTCTGTCTGACTGAGAAACGGTCTCTACCAAACTATTTTCTCAATTTTTGATATACGGACCTATAACTTAATATATAGGGGATTCAAACATTCGGAACAAATAGGATTTGGTATTTAGCCAGTAAAAATAACTACTAATGGGTCGAAATTGAATAATTGGAACTTGGCAGGCGTAAGTCGACTTAATGTGTATTCTCTCTGCATGCTCAAATATTTAACTGAGTTTTTAAAGTTTGGATATCCATGTTTCTTTAAATAATATAGTAGCGAATACTGCTCGAGAGTTATATGTTTTGGTTTTGATTGTGGCTGATGGCACCCAAGTTAGTCATATATGCATATATTTTTAGATTTTTAAAATCACTTCTATATATTGGGTGAGGCATAATGATAAATAGAGAATTGGCTCTATAATAATAGTTACAAAAATTGCATAAATTAAAATATTGAAGCGTGTTGTACAACCGGGCAACGCCAGGGGACCTGCTACTATTTACGCCTCTGTTCTCGCCCTCTGTATTTTATCACTGAACAGGTTTGCCTGCTCTTCCCCCCCTCTCTCTCTCTCTCTCTCTCTCTCTCTCTCTCTCTCTCATTTAACTTCTGGGATTTTTTTCTGTTAAATTGGGTCGACAAGTAGGTCACGAATTACTCAACTAGAAACCGGTCTTAGAGTCATTTTCTTTTATTTCTTTTTAGTGTTCTCAATTTCAACAAGAAATTATTTTGTATTATACGGTGGTCCTTCCAAAAGTAACATTTCCAATTCTTATTCAACCCGAACAAATTAGAGATTGCAGATTGCATTGTTATGATGATTGAACTTATGTATTCATGACCTGAAATTTTCATCTCTCTGTTGCACATATTGACGGTGTGAGACTCTAGGAAAGCAACATCTGTTATGATGCGTCATAGAATTACTTGCAAATGTGCATTGGGAATAGTAGCGATTATGTAGAAATATAAATTCCGAAGCACAAAAGGTCGTTTGTTTTAATGGTACCACTCCTGTTGTTGTAGCTATTCAACTTTGGATTTCAATTAGGAGGCTTTACTTTCGGAATAACCCTCGTATGACAAAGTGCGCTCCAGACGATCATATACAGCCTTCGATCATCGTTGGCAAAAGTGCATTGAGAATGGTGGTGACTATGTTGTAAAATATATGCTGTAGCAAAAATGCCGCTCGTTTTAATGATACCACTCTAGTTTTCATAGCTTTTCAACGTTTTGAGTTTAAAAAATAGGAGACTTAACTTTTGGAATGACCCTTGTATATATATATATATATATATATATATATATATATATATATATATATATATATATATATATATATATATATATATATAGCCATCCTCATACAGTACTTTTTCGCTGTATCACAGCTCATCAGTGCGGCTAGACAAGCAACTACCTCAAGCCATGATCGAAACTTGACTGCCCGAACGACAGTCAACGCTTCTTACCATTACATTATTCGACTGCTGCTATGCGAGTAGTGAATTAACAATGATTTAATATCGCCCAAATGCTTAAGCTCGATTTGTTTACACAAAAAGCATCGCTTAATACGCTAATGGGAGTTTGTATATAATTCCCAATATGCTCAGCCCAAGATAGAGAGCATATTACCATCCACATACAGTACTGTTTTGCGGTATCACAGCTCATCAGTGCGGCTAGACAAGCAACTACCTCAAGCCAAGTTCGAAACTCAACCGCCCTAACAATATTGAAACATCAGTTGGAAATATTTATTGATTTAAAACCACCTGAACAGTGAGATTATTATTTTCTTTTTTTTTCACTGTTCTTCCAACTGAAACCAAAATTCCCTTCTTCCCTCATTCGTTTCTTAGTTTTTAATTTATCATTCTGACGTTTCCTCTTAGAGGGTCAGACGATAAGGCCTTAAGGAAATTTTAATAATTTCACCTGCCCGTTTCTTTTTTTTTTTTTTTGATATTTAAAATAAATTATGTTTCCTCTGAAATTTCTCCTTCCATTTTGTTGTACCAAGAATTTACTTATATATATATATATATATATATATATATATATATATATATATATATATATATATATATATATATATATATGATATATATATATATATGATATATATATATATATATATATATATATATATATATATATATATATATATATATATATATATATATATATATATATATATACCGTACATTTCGGCGTATAAGACGACCCTTAAAGTTAAAAATCATCTTTAAAAACCAATATTTCATAAGATACCGGGTATTGCAATCTCTAGCCTAGGCTAAACAAACATGGTTTCGTGATTTAGCAGTCGTCTTATACAACCGATATATGATAAATACGGTATCTTATGAAATATTGGTTTTTAAAGATTATTTTTTAACTTTAAGGGTCGTCTTATACGCCGAAATATACGGTATATATAGCATCTAATGTAGAAAAATAAATGCTATTTAAATGTGTGTGTGTGTGTGTGTGTGTGTGTGTGTGTGTGCGTGTGTGTGTGTGTGTGTGTGTGTGTGTGTGCAGCATCTGATGATACGCTGAGTCTATACTGTCCTTAGTCAGTGAAAAATATGTCCTTTTGAACTGAACCAGTTTAATTTTTGTTCCAATTCAGAGTACCTTGATTTTCTTCACATTAAAACCTGATTTTGTGTTTTACTCTGCTCTCGTGAGGAGGCAAGTAACTAGGAACAGCGTGTGCGTGAGTGTCAGTTACTTTGCGTGTAATGATGATAGTGCACCGAGTGAACCTAGGTGACGTCATATACGGCGTGTTGCTCGACAGCTAAGTAATCGCTTTAGTAAAGATGGCGCCGAACTTGGCAGCGAATTAGTATTATGTTACACTTAGTTAAGATTGAATTAGTAGCGTTTAACGTGATTTACGATGATCGGAAAAGAAACACATTTAAATCGAGTGATTACGGTTTTACTAATTAGGTACGACAAATTGAGGTATGGCAAATGTATGACAAGCCACAATAACTGCCCCTGCTGATTCTCTATTCATGCAATATTTAGACAAGTCACTCGAGCAATTTGAAATTCTTTTGTCAAGAACAACAAAAAGTAACAGATTTTGATTTAAACGGACCGGCATGCTGTTTTTATTGTTTTCTGTTTGTTTGTTTGTTTGTTTGTTTGTTTGTTTGTTTGCTTGTTTGTTTGTTTGTTTGTTTGCTTGTTTGTTTGTTTCTGTGTTTGTCTGTCTGTTTGTTTCGCTAAGAATCTTTGTAAAAAATAAACTATTTTTTTTTGTTTTGTTTTTTTTATTATATTCTTTTTTAAACCGACAAACCGAGATTTGGGGGGGATTAAATAATTTCTTGATATATTTATTTTCATTATTTTTTGTAAACATTTACTATTAAAAACATTTACTATAAAAAAAAGAACAGCTACGATTTTAAAAAGTAAACCAATATTTTTTTTTAAACTTTTAATGAAGGTAATTTTTTTCTTTCTATTTTTGACTCATGTTAAAAATTTTTTTAAATAACTTCCTTAAATCTGAAAAAAAAAGGATTATTTATTTTTTACAAAGATTTTAGCAAAAAAAAAAAAAAAAAAAGAGAGAAATTAGTCATACCTTAATTTATCGTGCCTAAATATCACACGAATAGAGAATCAGCAAGAGTGGTTGTCGTCCCTAGTTGTAGATTTGTCGTGCTTTAATTTGTCGTACATAAATGATAAAACCGGATTTATTCTCTTTTTTAGGTCGGAGTTTTGTTTCTAATAACCATTCTTTGTAATATGACTATGGAGACAAATATAAATATACTTGCGCATTCGTCATACCTTCTATTTCCATTAATTCCTATTCGGCTTTAAAGGGGATCATTTTATAATGAATTAACTGTACCTACGTCGTGTTATCCGGCATTCATAAATGCAATATTAGTATTTTTTATTAATTAGAGTTCTTATTGAGATGGGTATTATTTATTCATTTATTGCGGATTATTATCCTCATCTTTTTAGTTGTTGTTTCACGACGTTTCGGCCAACTCTGGCCTTCGTCAGGTGGTTACCGCGACGGGATAGGAACTCCAAATCCCCAAACTACATCCTCAGTAATTACTGCCTTCCATAGTTGTTGTCGTCGTCTCACTATGTTTTGGCCAACTAAGCCTCTGGCTGTCCTTGGATAGGATTGAACCCGCTATCTTCAGACAATGCTCACCTGGAACCGTAGAGATTCAACGGCTCTATCCATTGCGCCACGAGCTCCGATCAAGGTTGGATTTTTTTTTCTTATAAATCCACGTTTATTTATTATCGTGACAAAGGCCAGGGGAATAGCTGGCTGAAACGTCGTGAAACAACAACTGAGAAGATGGGGACTATAGTCCGCAATAAATCTATATAATTATAAAAATCAAATGACCTTGTAACGATGTCCGTAACCCACTTTCTGGTTTACGACATCCGGTTGCGCATGCGCGCATAACCTGCGCACTGAAATATTTACGTTATTATTTCGAAATTATTATTTAACATGGGAAGAGTAAAAAAAAAAGCAGACAGTATTAACAATTGTTTATTTGGACAATTTAAACGCGAAAAAAACAAAAAACAAAAGAACAATTGGGACGCTGAAATATTAACGCTATTATTTTGAAATTATTATTAAACAAGAGTGGGGTCTACAATAAACAAAAAACAACAGAATAATTGGGACGCTGAAATATTAACATGGGAAGAGTGGGGTTTAAAATAACTTAAACGTAAGACAGAAATGAACGATGTAAAAAAGAACCCCAGATATATCAAAATTTAAATTTAACTATAATAAGTATTATGGTATCTGTTCAGTGCACATTTACCAATAAGTATGGCCAACCACTTATAATTCAGTAACTGTAATTTTTTTTTCAAAAATAATCAATTTGACACGAAGAAAGGTTATAAATCTAACGAAATTGCAAAGAAAATTACAGTGCCCATTAAACAAAATGGAACGATAAAATTGTCGCCATAGAAACGAGATGATTCCATTTTACTTTTTTACTTTTTTGAAAACGACTCATAGAAATCTATCTATATTCTTTTTTCATTTTAATATATTTTCATAGAAATGTTTCTGTCATGTAAAAACAAAAACTATTTTCTTTACGTCACAAGTGTCATGCTCATACATGAATTCCAGAGATAATATAACACACTGACCCAACGGGTCACGAGTAGTCTAGTAAATGAATAAATATTAGTATTTTTTGTTGTCGTTTTGCACATTTTTAAAGTTATATAAAGAAAAAAAATAAACGTTTGATTTTTATCGCCTGCTTATTTAAATGAATATTACATTAATAATACTAAATGAAAATAAATTAAAAATGTGTAAGTCGTGCATAAGCTAGAAACACAGACAAATGCATATAAACATTTGACCTGGTCACATACGTGTACGAATTTTTTTTTTTTTTTAGAAGGTGGTGACCACTTATCAAGGCCCGGAAGCCACTCAGGGATAAGGGTTATTGTAAGTACAGTATGTTAGTGTGGATATTTAAAGTGTCTACTTAAGGGGGCGGTTCATCAGGAATTTGTTTACGTTGGACTTGAAGACATTCAAGTTGTAGTCAGGAGGGAAGCAGGCAGACGGAACAGAGTTCCACAGGCGTGCAGTTCTAAGAAAGAAGCTTTGTTCATGGAATCTACGTTTTGATTTAGGCATAGATAAAGAGTGGGGAAAGTTTTTGACAGTGGATTCAGCTAGACGGGTGTTTTCTTTGTAAAAGATTGGCGAGGGGGGGACCAGAGATTGGAGTTCAGACGAGCAAGATTAGGAAAATGTATATCTTATAAGGGAACTCACTCTCATCTTAACATTTAATTAGAAAAATTAAGTTATCTCTCTTAAATTATTACATACGAGAAACACAGAAGAGAGACTAGCTGTTACGTGGCAGGGGAAGCATAGAAAGTAAGACCAAGATAACGCATAGGACCAATATGCGCGTATACGTTGGATAAAGGCTGTTTGCGTCATTACATTATATATTTAAGAGTGGGTGTATGATGGGGAGCACATATATGAGGGGAGGACAATGTTCTTTGTGCTGGTGATGACAAGACAAAATTACGTACCTAGGTTTAAAAGACCAAACTTTAAAAGACAAGCATACAGACATTTATTATTCACGGCCAGAATACTTTTTTAAAACCACAAATGCCACGTTACTATATCATGCAGATTTCTCTTAACGCTGCTTCAGCGTATTGAAGCGATCCTTTCTCTTCGATCCTCCGATCTCAACTCCACAAAAACGTAACTCTTTATTACATTAACTTAATTCCTATGACGTCACTCATTACACTCGCAAACATGTGAATCTAGATTCACGTTGTTGCCAGCTGACTTGGTCCATAGATTTTCGAATTCCTTACAGAATTGTTTTTTTTTAACCTCAACTCTAACTATAAACAATATCCCTGACTTCGACTCCAATAACAATAACAACCAAAATTTCAGCATTCCTAAAATATCATTTATGAAATACAATTTCTGAATTAATAATCATCTATTATCATGAATTCATAAATTCATAATAACTTCTATTATTCTTTCCGGTGTTTCCGGTAGCTAACAATCTAAAAGAAATTCTTGGAGATATCCTTAGGAGTAAAAAAAAAAAAAAAATCACTAAACAGCTTTTTAGATCATAATTTTAATTTACCACTATCGTAACCATCTTCCTAGCTGGCGTAACTTTTTTGTTTTGTTTTTTGTTTGCTTCTTTTTGGGTTTTTTATTTCTTTTTTTTTTTTTTAATCCAAGCGAGCTGCATCATTTTCTTACAAAGAACATCATAGAAAGAAGATGAATTTCGATTGGCTAGTCAATGTGTCGCATACAGTGTTATTTGTGTCTGAACTTTGTAAATCCGACAAGGTAACATTATATATTAGATTAACATTAGTATCTTATACATAATGTTTGATTTTCATTAAAATAAGATATGTGTATTAAGGAAGTAGCTCTATTAAGTTTTAACTTAATAGAGCTACTTCCTTATGAGTGCACTTAAGGATTCGGGAATATGTTTATTTGTCTTTCCGGTAAATTTTACATAAGAATACACTTTTACATTTTTTTTATATAGAATCTCAAATTTTTCTCACAAACATTGCACATACACAGACAATGGCTTTTATATAGAGAGAAGATTTCATGAATTAAAATATACAAGATACAGGGTGGAAAGATAAAAGTGTCACCCTAAAGAAAACAACACTGCAACTTTATTTTAAAACTTTTGTTGAAAAAATTAATTCAGGTAACTTGGTTATGTAGTAGAGCCGACATCTATTCAATGTAGCCGCCTTCAGCCTCAATCACCACCTCGATACGAGTCCGGAACTGTAAGCATGCCTTTTTCACAAGCGCTGGTGGGAGCTTGGCGAATACTCGGCAGATAGCGGTGATTATGCTGGCTTTGGTGTTGTGGGAGGTCATGTTGGTGATGTTCTCCACGTATGACCAAACGAAGTAGTCTAGGGTTTAGGTCAAGCCAGTGAAAGAAGGGTACAAAGTCGTAGCACTCCTTCTGAAGCCAAGCCTGAGTCTCTTTGGACTTGTGGGCTGGCGCTGAGTCCTGCTGCCACACCCAAAGTCTGCCAGCGGCCACCTGGTTGCACCAGGGGATCACCACACTCTTCAGTACATCCAGGTACACTTTGGTGTTGACTTTATACCGACTCGAAGATATGATGTGGCCCTCACTTGAAACCCCACCAAAACCATAACCGTGGCCGGAAACTTTGTTTTCATCACCCTGGGCACGTCCTTATTATTTGTGGCAATCCAGCGATGCATTTTGAGGGGGCTAACAATGAACCTATTGTAATAACTTGGATCGGTAGAGAGCATGAGTTGTACAGCGGCGCATCTCCGATCTCGTTCGTTGAACATTGTGTCAATTTTCAGACATGGTAGAAGGCTCCTGTCGCTCTTGGGATTTGTGCACAACTGGTCAACTAGTTGATGGTCTACAACAAAAAAAAGAAAAAAAGGAAAAATGCAATCATCTCGTTTCTATGGCGACAATTTTATCGTTCCATTCTGTATAATGGGCACTGCATTTTTCTTTGCAATTTCGTTAGATTTATAACCTTTTTATGACATGCAAAAGCCGAGGGAAAAATGATCATTTCACAGCAGAGAAAGCGTTGCAATGAATAAATCCAATAATGGACAAGCAATAAAAAATTAAAAAATGGAGAGAAAGAAAATGAATAAATAGAAAGACTATGAAAACGGTTTCCATTGCGTATCAAAAAGGTTTACATTGTTTTTTTTTTTTTTAACATTAACCGTACCAATTATTTGAATCAGTCGGCGAATATGCTGTTCATGTTTTCAATCTAATATCACAAGAATTACTTTCTACCATTAGTTCCGGTTTGTGTGTTTTTTTATTATTATTCTGTTGTTTTATCGCTTTTTCTCTCTCTCTCTCTCTCTCTCTCTCTCTCTCTCTCTCTCTCTCTCTCTCTCTCTCTCTCTCTGTATTTTGTGTGTGCGTGCGTGTGATTTATAATAAGAAAGAAAACTATAAAAAAAATTCTCCATCGCTGTTGATGAAGACCACGAATATTACTGATGATGCGGTGACTTGTGTGTGTGTGTGTGTGTATGTTTGTGTGTGTGTGTGTCGACTGAAAACAATGCCGCGATAAGCTTCACTTCGATTTATATGAATGGGTCACTAATTATCATGGCCAAAATCAACTGGAGGATAAGGATCACAGAGATTATCATCAATCTGAGAGGATTGGAAA
>NC_136487.1:76233906-76246406 GCF_053919585.1 Euprymna scolopes | reverse complement strand
GGAAAGACCGCGGAAAGAGCACTGACCAGACCTCCGCTGGACAAGTACGAAGAGAAGTGGGATCTTGACGAGGCCTGTTGCCACTCAAATTCCAGTGGAGACCGATGGCCGCTACAAGGGAGAAATCAACGGTAAGCGGCTGTTGCGAGAATGCAAATTCATTTGAAAATGTTATCGAAAGTAGTGGGAAGTACCGGAAATCTGGGGAAACTTGTTGTCACTCAGTTTCCAGGGAACACCATAGGTTGTTTTCGAGGTGAGATCTTTGGTGACCTGTGCGAAAGCTCCTTGTGAGGCAATAATAATAATAATAATAATAATAATAATCAAACGGCTGGAATCATTCATATGAGTCAATATAACGGTTTAACCTCTAACTGCATCATTTCATTTCGTTCAGTTCCACCGTATGAAATCATCATATTAAAATAAGCAAGGGCAGCCATTACTGCACGCAAGCGTTATACTTATTTATTTTAATGCATAGTTTCCCTTCTTTATTTTATCACCTTTTATTCGTCCCTGCGGCTGTTTTTATTGATTACAAAGCAGACAATAACAGATGTGACGATTCGCATGAAAACGGCTATCGTCGTATAGCCAGAGGATGACGCGTTGCTGGCACAGCCAATCGGAACAAACTATTATTGACCGCCGACTACCTATTTGAACCAACTTCCTTCATGCAGATAAGACAATGGGAGACGTGCCAAATGGTAAAATGAACACCAGCGAATATATATATATATATATATATATATATATATATATATATATATATATATATATATATATATATGCACAAACTGTTTCGCAGTATCACAGTTCTTCAGTATGGCTAGACCTGCATCCATCCCAAGTTCGGTATAAAACTAACAACCACCGAGCTGCTAAGGGTCGCAACGATTTAACAATGTTTTATAAAAACATTGATCGTTATTCCATATATATATATATATATATATGAAAGTGTGTGTGTGTGTGTGTGTGTGTGTGTGTGTGTGTGTGTGCATATATATAGGGAGATTTTAAGCATGACATAAGATTTCAAACAAAATGGAGCGGTTGTTTTTTTTTTTTCGGGAGTAATGGATAAGCATACGAACAAACTAATTAGAATAACGAAACAAACATACCATTAAAACCATCGACATAATCACCTACCATACCATACCATAAAACTAAACGGCAAACTTAAAAACTAAATAGTCAATAACAAAGTAAAAACTAATTGCTTCTTTTTTATTTTATTCAAGCTGCGGGTGCTGGATATCCTACTGGATGCCAGAAATTCATCGCTAGTTCAGACATTTCAATCGAGAGGTTGTTTTAAGATTCTAACCAACCCTTTAAATGTAATTGTTTGAATCGCTCTTGCACTCATTTCATCGGGTATATTTGCCAGGTAGATTTTGAAATTCTTTTACATGGGGTTAATTGCTCCTATAATTACTGAGATGATGGAAATCTTCTCAAGATTCCAATTCCTTTCTATATCGTACATAAAACCTTGGTTCCATATGTATGTATGTGTGTGCCCTCTCTTCTTGTAAACTAAATGCATCTTTCATTTTGCGGTATTACCCGCGAAAACGCGAGCATCAAGAAAAATGTAGCATAATACATAACATATTGTTGAAAATCATATATATATATATATATATATATATATATATATATATATATATATATATATATATATATGGGATTTTTGACTATTGATATTGTTATTGATATTAAAAACCTCTTTGTTTCTATTTGTTTAAAAGGAAAATGCAACTTTGTTGCATACGGGTCGTGGAATTGCATTCATCTGCAAAAGATCTAGCTAATTTACATAATCTTTTAAACATTCATTCCATTTATTTCCCTATTAGTTTTCCGGTTTTCTTATGGAATGATCATCTTTAGTTAACTATTACGTCTAATTATAGTCATGCAGATATTCTACATGATTTATACTTGCATATTTGCGTAAAAAGTTTATAGTAAACACAATCCGCTTTCTATATATATTTATATATGCGTATATATATTTGTTTAAATATTTTGCCTACAAAACTCCTCCGTCAGTTTTTGGTCTACAGACATGAAATTTAATATATAGGGTATTCGAACCCATGCGAAACTTTATATTTGGGTTTTAGCCAGGAAAAATCGGTGCAAAAGGGCAAAAATTAAAAAAATGGAATTTGCCAGGTGAAGGTCGAACGACGGCATTATGAATATGCATGCGTAACGTAATAGATATTGGTTCATGTTTTAATTTTTAGCCTTACAGCAAATATGCAAGGCAGTAAGGTCAAAGAAAAAAGTAAATCGTAAGCTAAACGTTTTTGTTTCTATGCTCGCATGTGGCGCACGAGTAATTTTTTTTTTAACTTTTTAAATCATTACTATATATTCGACCCAGTATAATATAATAATAAATACGAAATCTGCATTAATAAAAATATCATATTTAAGCATATTTTACGACCGAGCAACGCTGGGCAGCCTGCTAATATATATATACCCCGTACCAGAATTATATTCAAATCGATATTTTTGTTCTAACTCCGATAGTTTTCTATGAGAATTTGTGAAATTTAGCTCGTTATATGGCAACACTAACACAAGCGCAAATCTAAAATTTTAAGCTAATCTCCACAGCAATAAAAATTGGCAACCATTTTGGTTATTTTCATTTTTTTCAGCGTGCCAACTTAATATGCAAACCAATGCTAAAATATGGTGAAGTGCTAAAAGATCATCGAAACATTGATTATTCTAGGAATTTTTAAATTGAGAACAACAATAATAAAGAACAAACAACTTCAATATAGTTTCATAGAACAATCAATATTTTATATAATTGCTATTTTTATTGACAAGAGCAAAATGTCTTTGGTTCATTGAAGATGCCAAACTTTCGATTTCATCTTTGGCAGCAGTCAAAAGAGCATTCCAAAGCTCATCCTTGGAGTTGTACTACCTTCCTCTGGAGTAAATATTTTGTTTCAAAATGCTCCACAGATTTTCGATGGGATTTAAATCTGGAGAACAGGCTGGCTATCGCATTATTTTCCTATGTCTGGCAAAAACTCTCTCCAAATATTCAGTGGTTATCCTTACAGAATGAGACGATGCATTACCATGCATGAATACCATCTTTTTCCGGAATGCCAAATTCTTCTTCTTGTGCCAGGGTTCCAAGTGTTCTTTGATGAAGCCAATGTAGAGTTTGGCAGTAATTATCACTCCATCTGCGACTCTGAATTGTCCTACCAGCTCATTGCTAATGGTTGCAGCTCAGAACATCACACCACCACCTCCTTGTTGACCCCTGATCCTTTGGGGACGTAGACCCTCATTATGGTACCATCCTCCCCTCCACCCATCGGGTCCATCAAGGGTCGCTCGACACTCATCGGTGAACAAAACAGTTTGAAAATTTACCTTCATGTGATCTCTTGCCCATTCCATCCTCTTTTTCTTGTGGATATCCTTCAATTGTGGGCGGACCTCTGGCTTTCCAAATTTTGCAATCGTCCTGAGGATACGTCAACAAGTTGATTTGGGCACATCAGGAACGCCAGCTTTAAAAAAAAAAACTTATTTGCTAGTTTCAAGTGGATTACGGCGAAATTCTCTCTTGATCTTGCTCGTTGTTCGACGTGACACATATGATTTCGTACGAATTTTGCCTTTGTCAGAACGTCCGTGCAAAGTTGAGAGTTAGTACAATATTTTTTGATTGTACGATGATCACGGTGTAATTCTTTGGCAATTTCTAAGGTGGGAATCTTATTATGGAGCTGTTGAACAATTTAAGACTTCTCAGCTTGACTTAAAGCACCATTATGTCCCATCTTGCATATAAAGTTGGCACGCTGAAAAAAAACTGCAAGTTACCAAAATGACTGCGTTTGCTCGCTATTGCGTAGATCAGCTTAAAATTTTATGTCTGCACATGCGTTAGTGTTGCCGTATAACGTGCAAAGTTTCACGAACTTTCATTGAAAACTATCGGAGTTAGAACAAAAATATTGATTTGTATATAACTCTGGTACGGGGTGTATATCAAAAGGCCGCCAGGAGTTCTATATTGATTATTAAATTATGCTCAATATGTTGTGGTGATTTTAAGCAATTGTCAGACGGACAAGAAAATGGTATAATTTAACTCACTTTAACATATAAATGTATATTTGCACATTTTTACAACTGAACTTTAAGTCGACTTAAGTTCCATTTTTTTTTAAAATGTTTTTTGCATTTTTAATCTTTATATTTACCGTACTTTGGGGTGATTGCACCAAGTCTGGGGTAATTGTGCCAACTAGCTAAAAGTGCTCTAAATATTGGGGTAATTGCACCCACTAAAAGTGCTATTGGTTGCCAAAAGAGCACTTTTAGTGGGTGCAATTACCCCAATATTTGGCGCAATTACCCCAAAGTACGGTATATATATATATATATATATATATATATATATATATATATATATATATATATATATATATATATAGAGAGAGAGAGAGAGAGAGAGAGAGAGAGAGAGAGAGGGGGGCATTTCTCTCTGACGGGCTCATAAGAGTAGTGGTTGATGGGCAGAAATCAGGATCCCACAGTATTAATGCTGGTGTCCCTCAAGGGTCCATTCTGGGCCTAACTCTCTTCCTGATCTACATCAATGATCTCCCAAAACACATGCTTAAATCATTCATTGGCATCTATGCTGATGACACGACCATCTATGGCAACACAGTAAAGGCCGTAAATGATAAAGTTCTCTCCGATTTTCTCTCATCTGATCTTGAGCGCGTGGTACAATGGGGGAAGAGGTGGCTTGTTACTCCTAATGCATCTAAAACCAAGCTTCTATCTTTACATCATCAACGCTCTGATTCCCATCTGGTATCAATTGAAATGGATGACTCTCGTCTAGGGGAGGCCCCGTGTTTTGATAAGCTTCTGGGATTGACCTTTACTCCTGATCTGAAATGAAACACGTACATCAAGTCTGTTGCCGGGGTCGCTCGAAAAATGGTAGGATCCTTCTACCGCTCCAGAAGATATCTCACTGCTGATGCAATTCTCTATCTATATAAAAGCCAAGTACGTCCAAATCTGGAGTACTGCTTCCACATCTGGACAAGAGCTGCTAAAAACAGCCTATCCTGCCTTTACAGAGTACAAAATAGACTTCGTGGCTTAGTGGGGGATGCCGTTTTCTCTACCCTGCAATCTCTTTCCCACAGAAGAGACGTTGCGAGGCTGTCTTTGTTTTATCATTATTTCCATGGAAAGTGCTCGTCTGAGCTCTAATCTCTGGTCCCTTTCATGAAAACACCCGTCTAGATGAAACCACTGTCAATAATTTCCCTCACTCTTTATCTAGGCCTAAATCAAAACGTAGATTCCATGAACAAAGCTTCTTTCTCAGAAGTGCACGTCTGTGGAACTCCCTTCCGTTTGCCTGTTTCCCACCTGACTACAACTTGGATGTCTTCAAGTCCAACAGAAACAAATTACTGACAAACCGCCGCCTTAAGACACTTTATCAAATCTCCATTAAAAACGATTACTACGATATTATCCCATTGATTACTGTACACGCAATAACCCTTATCCCCGAGTGACTTCTGGGCCTTGATAAGTGTTGACTACCATGTAAAAAAAAGACAGACAGACAGAGAAAAGAAGGGAGATGAGGGGGAAATACATACTTCAGAAAAGAGAATGTGTAGTCTTCCTCGTCGGTTTTCATAGAAGTCTACATTTGAGTTTATAGATATACAAAAAATACTGCGGAGGAAGCACCAAAATTTTAAATCTTTTTATTTACAAGTAATTCCTATTGTAAACTATTCATTGCTTGCTTGGTTTTTTACTTATTTACGGAAGGTCAACCTTTTCGCGATATTTAGAGGGGCGTGCAATAAGTAATGCCCCTAACCCATCTCCCATAGCAGTAGAGTAACGAAACTTGGCACAGTAATTAGTCTTTCTCTACATAGGAACAACCCAGAGTTATGCATTTCTCCCATCGTTTGATGCAGCTCTGGATATCGCTTTTGTAGAACACCCCAGGTTTGTCCTCCAACCACGACGTGACTTCAGAAATCAAGGCTGCATCATCTGGGAAACGCTTTTCTTTCCAAAACAACTTCATGGCTGGGAAGAGGTGAAAGTCAGAGGGTGCAAGGTCAGCAGAGTAGGGAGGATTCCATAACGACACGCCCGTGCTTCTGATCTGGTTACATGCGAGCTGTGGACCGGAGTGTTGTCCTGTAGGGGGGAGGGTACCTTTACTAATCTTGCCCCGCCTCTTGATTTTGATAGCTTCCTTTAATTTCCTCAAAAGTGAAGCATAATAGGCTCCTGTAATTGTGGTACACTTTGCCAGGAAATCTGTCATCACTACTCCGTCCTAGTATGACCTTGTCAGCGGAGGGCTGCACCCTTGCCTTCTTTGGAGGTGGTGAGTCCAAGTGCCTCCACTGCATTGAGTGGGCTTTGGTCTCTGGATCATAGTCATGGACCCAGGTTTCATCCTTTATAATCAGTCTTTTGAAAAACTTTGACTCATCTTCTTGGCACATCTCTAAATTTATCCTCGAGCACTCAACGCGTTCTCGCTTCTGGAATGGTGTGAGCAACCTGGGAATCCATCTGGCAGACACCTTATGCGTATGCAAATGGTCATGAATGATAGTTTCTACATACCATGTAATAATCTTGACATATTGGGCTTTTTGGCGAATAGTAATGCGCCGATCTTCCAAAATTGCAGCCTCAACTTGACGGACAGATACCTCATCAATAACAGAAGGGGGGCGACCAGGTCTGGGAGCTGTTTCCACAGACTTCCGGCCATGTTTGAATTCACGATGCCAGCGTTTTACAAGGTCACATGATGGGGCATTATCACTATACGTTTCTTTCATTTCATCAAAAGTCTCCTGTGGTGTGCGTCCTTTCAAATACAAAAACCGGATCACTGCTGGACATTCAACAGGCTCCATTTCACACCTGACTCAGTTCAAACACCTGTAAAACAGAAACCACAATTAATCCAAAGCTGTAATTTGGCACAATACCCGTAGAGATATAAATCATGTCACATGCAAAATTTCAGCTAGCTCAGACAACTGGAAGTAGGTCAGGGCCATTACTTATTGCACGCCCCTCGTACTGCGAAGACAGAAAACCTACTTCAAACGAGTCATTGATTGCTTTGTTTTTATCGTCTGGGCGCCATATGAATTGTTTTATGTGATTAAATGCCTAAACAATACCCATTGTAAAGAAATAATTATTTTGTTTTATATATTTTGCAGCATATCAACAATTTTCGTTATTTAATACGGAAACCTACGACTTATATTTAATGATTAATTGCTTTATTTTGTCTCATTGTTGTGTGTATGTGCCTCCATACATATTAACTTACACTATACTAAGACCAATAAAGATACTTCTCCCTCAATATGTCCTCATTTTCACGAAAAACAATATCCATTGTGAAGGATTCACTTTTTATGATTAACTGAACACAAATTGTTATTATACCCCTTGCGAGAAAATTGTTCGCGTTGTCCTTTTTGTTGTGTTGTTTTTATACTCATAAGTCTCCAATTACTAAGACAAAAAGCCATTCAAGGACAAATATTAATGAGATTGTCAAATAGCTGATGAATAATATCATAAAACGACTATCTGACAAGTATTTGTTGTCATCAGATTTGAAGACGATATGCGGGAAAAACAGCCCCGTGTTAACGTGTTCAAGATATGTGAAATACTTAAAAAGAAACTTTATCGATGAAAATCCTGTGGTTATAGTAAGGATTGTCTGCTCTTTATGACTTCCGGTTTCTGGTCTTTAGACAGAACTACGGTGACAAGCAAGATATTATCCCTTCTGCTTAATGATTCTCTTTTACTATAATTACGTTAATGCTCCCCTTTCCCTATGTTAAGAATGGATTAATTGTCCGCTTGACCATGTCTAATTATACAGTTATATGGACAGCAGCAACCGGAAATCAAAAAGAACAAACAATCTTGACTAAAACTAATTTCATTTGGTATGCATAGCAAAATACAATATTTGCAGTGGTGGTAATAAGACGAGTTCTTCATTTGGAATGTTTTACATAGAAATATACATTTACAGATTGTAGCTCAGTCGAGCATTTTTCATTAAAATACCGATAGAATATAGAAAGAGTAGCAACGTTTCTTCTTTGATAAATGATCGGTAGAGAAATAGAAATCACCCCTCGCTATCTTGCGTAGTTTATTTTGTATATTCTTTGTTTTGCTTTGATAATCCTAACGATAGTCCAACAAAAAAAACTAATTCTGTTTCGACGCATGCGCAGTCAGTCGAGATTATTTCTTTTTCATATATGCTTGAAAGTCAATCTATAAAAAGGCGACGCGCTATTCACGCCACTGTCCTGGCGTTATCTTCGATCGTACACTATCTACAAAATGGAATCCTGGCAACTAGGATACCAGGGAATCGTAAAATCAAGGGAATGCACAAATTAATGATATTCTCGCAAGTGTTCAGTAACAGAAGAGATGATTTGGGGATATGGCGGTCTTCAGTTTCATTTCAATTTCCGGTTTGCTCGCCACAAATATCTTCCTTGATGCTGCATCGGGACGTAAAAAGTTTTCGATATCTTGATTAATTCGATTGAGTCTGAGTCATATATGTGTGTGTGTGTGCGTGCGCATGTGTGTATATGCCATGTATGTATAAGATCTCAACCTACGTTATATACGTGGGTCGTTCGAAAAGTAAAACCTTTTTGTTTTACTTAAAAAGTTGAAGAGCTACAAAGGCAGGAGTGGTGCCATTAAAACGAGCGACCTTTTAGGCTCTATCATTTAACTGTCTGCATAGTCACTAGCATTCTCAATGCACGTTGCCAGGAATGAATGATGGCCGTGCATGGACATCCGTGTCGCGCTTTGTTATACAAGTAAGGTCTCCCATTTTAACTAAAAAAAAAGTTGAAGAGCTACAAAGACGGGAGTGGTACCATTAAAACGAACGAGCTTTTGTGATTCAGAATTTACGGTTCTACATAGTCACTATCATTTCCAATTCATTTTTGGCCGGAAAATTTATTTACCAATGTATTATTTTTGTGCTTTTCACTGAAATGTGTCTTAAATTAGAGTTATATTTTTTTAAATGCTGGTAAATTCAGCTAGAGTTTATAAGGTGCATGGTGAGTCGGCGCAAGGGGTTAGTTGTAGTAAAACCATTAAATATTAAATAAAAAAGCGAATACTTTAATTGCTAAATATTCGATGTTAAAAACCTATTAATTTTCTTTCTCCAGAAAAAAAAATTGCTATTCACGGAATTAAAAAATATGTAAAACGTCCTTATTAATAACGAACTCTTTAACAATATCATAGATGAACGAATAAAATTAAGTATTCGAAACGTAAAAAATACCACTACAAAAAATAATATTCAACATATAACTCAGACTATATTAACCTATACTATTGCAATCGAATGGAACGGACATTAAGTTAGAATAAAAGCCATAAGCTAGAGTTTATAAGGTGCATGGTGAGTCGGCGCAAGGGGTTAGTTGTAGTAAAACCATTAAATATTAAATTTAAAAAAAGCGAATACTTTAATTGCTAAATATTCGATGTTAAAAACCTATTAATTTTCTTTCTCCAGAAAAAAAAATTGCTATTCACGGAATTAAAGAATATGTAAAACGTCCTTATTAATAACGAACTCTTTAACAATATCATAGATGAACGAATAAAATTAAGTATTCGAAACGTAAAAAATACCACTACAAAAAATAATATTCAATATATAACTCAGACTATATTAACCTGTACTGTTGCAATCGAATGGAACGGACATTAAGTTACATATGTACAATTGACAATAACCAGAAAAATGAGATCATCTTATGTCTGGGAGAACCAGCATGCTTCAACTGGGAACTCTGTATTTTGGGTCTCTGAATCATAACAGTAGATTTAGTTTTCATGGCATGGTGCCAGAGTATCACAAACAGTGGAACATGAATTTATCAGCTCGACCATTTCCCTACTGTCATACCAACGTCTTTCTTTCTGATTTTCTCTGAACAGCCTTGGGACAAACTTCGCGTAAATCTTCCACATCGTCAGTTCCTCGCGAATAATTGTGAGTACAGTTCCCACACTGGCATCAAACTGTTCACTTATTGTCTCTATAGACACACTGCGGTCCTTATCCATGAAATTCTTTATTTGGCCAATCAACTCTGGTGTTCTAACTTCCTTACTCTTCCCACACCTCTCATTATCTCTCACGGAGTCTCTGTCTCCCTTGAATCTCTTATACCACTCAAAAACTGATTCTCGATTCATGCAAGATGGTCCCAAAAGCAATCTGAAGCATTCCATACATTGCCGATGACCTTTTTCCAAGTTTAAAACAATGCTATTGCATATCGTTCTTCTAAAATAATCCTTACGTCCAGATTGCAGTTTTGAAAGTCACCAGCTGTGATAATCAGGTTTAGTGGAGGGGGGAGGTACCAATTCCAGCTGTAGCTGTTCCATTAGAACCTGAAATCATAAAAATTAATCAGTCTCATAAGATGTATAACAATAACGGACTGAATTTTCAAAGGTCTATGACAATTTTAAATGCCTGTACCAAAACGCACAGAAACGTATTAAGGCCCCTCGTATAAATAAACTGCATTTAAAATTCCAATTACTATGTTTCTTTTTAAGATTTTTAATCGCCAAATTTAAAACATTACAATGTCAATCGTGACTAATTGTTTCGCATAAAAACGAACAGCCAGAAATAAACATTTAATTACTGGGATCTTACGCTCTTACAGCTCATCAGAGAAAATCTTCAAGCGAAAAAAAGTAATGTAACATTTCGCATGGAAAAATGATGGATAAATACTTTGTCATTGGAATTTAAAATACAATTCTGTGTGTACAACTCTGCTACAACCATCACTGGATCGATCATGACTGAACATGGCATGATAACCGTCCCCAGCCTAGGGATGGTTCACACTATTTACTACGGCAAAGATCAAAGATCAAGGTTATAGTCTTTTTATATATATATATATATATATATATATATATATATATATATATATATATAATTACTAATGGTGAAAAAACCGGACTAGAGTGCTCAATGTGTAGCCAGAACAGTATATAGGAAATTTATTACAGTGAGTCCAGAATGAGTTTACATATTGTTTCAGCTAGGGGAACATCCGCTTCTTTTTTAGGATGATGAGAAGAATAAGCATTCTTTGAAACTCCGCGGATTTAGGATTACCTAACACACCAGTTTTGGAGTATTCTGGCGAATAATAAAAACTAATTGTAAACTTCTATTTTACAGATTTGTTCTTACTATATATATATATATATATATATATATATATATATATATATATATATATATATATATATATATATATATATATGCAGGTATATATATATGGAAATTCAATTAACTTTCTTGAAGTTATATTTTTTAGATTTTGCCGTCTTTGGATTATTTATCTTTCACCAGACTATCCATTCACGTGTAATCACCTTTTTCCTCACCATATTCCCTCTGCTTCACTTTTTTGTTATCAAGTAAGATTTTTGACTTACTTGTTGTTTCATCAAATACTTTTGTATGCAAAATCCGATCCCGCATTTTGCTAATTCCTGCCCTCTGATGAGAAGGAAAGTATTTCTTCGAAACTCCGCGGATTAAGGACTATCCACTTATCAAGAGTATCCTTTTCAGATTAAATATGTTTTTAACTCTTTTTCAAAGTGTTTTTTAACATGTTTTATTAATTGTTTGCTCGTATTATAAGCTCTATCTCCTATTTGGTTTTATCGAACTTTTACATCTGGCTGAGATAACTTTATAAATATTAATTCTTTAATATTTATATTATACTTTATTTTTACCATCTTGAATAATTTTGGTAAATTTAATTGTAATTTTTATTTTATATATATATATATATATATATATATATATATATATATATATATATATATATATATATATATATAAGTGGATGGTGTGCAGGTTTCTGTGTTTCGTGTGTTCGTGTATGTGTTTCCTGTGAACAGGGTCGAAATAGACAGTACATATAATGGTTGAATGCCGGAGATAACAAAATGTTTAGAAGCGATTCAAGCGCAAAGCAACGGCCACCGCCCATCGAATGTAGAAACGAAATAAAAATAAAAATTCGTTAAAGCTTTAATACTTTCTGTTGCTGCTGCTTCTTTTCAAGTCGACTAAACTTAGATTCCCTTTCTCTATTTTGTTTACGATTAAAAGAGAAAAAAACGGAAAGCAAAAAAAAAGTTATCGGTTCATGACAGTTCAAATGAGGTGTGACCAAAACCACACGCTTCCACCAGATTTGGCACATTACACGCTGATAAGGGACAGACACATTCCAACATAAGTGATAATA
>NC_136487.1:76133906-76231406 GCF_053919585.1 Euprymna scolopes | reverse complement strand
CCGGTCCAAATTCCCGTCAGATTCCCGAGTTCGTAGAAATATTCCCGAGTTTATTAATCTTTTTTTTATTATTACATTTTCACCCCCCCTCCCAAAAAAAAACACAATGCCACTTTAGGTGTAGGGGGCTACTATCAGGGACATAAGTTTCAGAAATACTATGTAGAGAGTTGAGCAGCAAGATATCTGTTCACATTACACTTGAACTTCTGCATGTCAGTACAGTTGGGGAAGCAGGAACCCGGAACTGGAATTCCAAAGTCTAGCCGTTCTGAGGAAGAAAGTATTAGATTAGAAGATTTTCTAATCTCTACTGTGTAGGGATGGGGCGTTGCTGCTTGTCGTGTTTGACGGGGGTATTTACGTTGAGGGGGTACAAGGGCTTGTAGTTCCTCGGAGCATCCACCATTAAAATACTTGTAAAACAGGCAGATGGATGTAACATTTCATCGGTGAGACAGAGATTGAAGCTTAGATGACAGTTCAAGACCTTTGGCGACCTTCTTTCGAACCCTGTACAGGAGTGAGAGACTAGTAGCAGATGCACCAGCCTAAATGTGACAACAATACGCCATACATGGACGAATCTCAAAGATTTATAAACATTATTTTGCATGCAGATTGAAAATAATATATTGTAAAATGAACTTTTAAATGATTGAATGAATTAATTTGAAGTAATTTTGTGGTGGATTAATTATTATTGAGATGAAATTGGATGATCCGGCAAAACACGGTTTATCGGGTAAATCAAGAGTGCTAAAAATCTGTAATGTATCCGTAATAAAAATAATACCGGGAGTTATATGAGTTTTCTTTGTTTGTGTCGGTTGTTTTATGCTGGTTAAGTTTGTTTTCAAGATATTTCAGTATTTTTTCTTCAAGTAAAGCCAAAGTACTTATCACTATATATTGTTTAATCATTAAAACGTAGAATGAACTCAGGTCAATATTCACATGTAAACGCCTGATCGTGTCATCGCCATTGATCCAACATGCTTTTGTTAAAGCGAGTTTGCCTTCTTTTAGATGGCTGCTTTTGGTTGCTATTATTTTTACGGCATCGCGTTATTTAATGTCAAATCCAGTTATTTTAATAAAGTATTTTATGATTCAATTTTTTTTGTATATTTTCATAAATTTATTCATGGCGTTTGGTTTGATTATTTTGTAAAGTAAGAAAATTGTTGTTTTTTACTTTGAAGAACATGATTGAGTTTTGAAAAAGGGAAAGGAAAACAATAACATCAATGTTGGGTGCATTTCAGGGCAGGAAACCAGTATCTTCAGACAGCCTTATCTGGTAGCATCAATATTTAAGATGGAATGTTGGATAGGTTAGATTTCCTAACTATATCAATTAAATTTTCTAACTATATTAGTTAGATTTCCTAACTATATTGGTTTGATTTTGAGAGATATAGAAAGGTACCGCCTATGATGGAAATATAAGTTTTGCTTAAAAAAAATATAGCCCCTCTATTTATGTGGCGTTCTTAACTTACTTTTGTGAGTTTAGTCTCGATATGCGTCAGGTAAGAGTTAGGATTAGGGCTAAGGTTGACGTCCCTCTCATTTCTTGCTATACAAAACATGCGGAATAAATACCACTGTAGAATGCATCGTAGAATTATGGACTACTAACTTTGTGAGTTTATGTAAAGACAAAATCTTTTTATTACATTTATGGATTCAATCTTTTTTTTAACTCTTATTCACCGAAAACAAAGCATGTTGTTACTTAGAGGCAAGGGACTACTATGTAGGGATCATGCTTACAGGGACACTATGTAAGGAGTTTAGCAGCGAGATATGTGATTCATAGAACGGTTTAGATTTGAGATTCTTTTGGGGAGATTGTATAAGAAGGAGAAACTAGTAATAAATGGGCGAATATTGACTTTATAAAAATGCAGAATACTGTCAGATTTGGATGGTTTTCTAGCGCGGTAGAAGGCCAACTTCTTTGCAGCAGCCTTGGCAATATCTTCACTGTATTTGCTCCACTTTAGTTTGCTTTTTAACGGTAAGCCGATGGTTTTTAAACAGTGGGATCTCAGGTAGAGTGTTATTTGTCGTGGCAATCAGTGGTTGAGGAAAGAAGTTTAGTTTTATTAACATTGAATTTGCCATCCATTTTCGTTCCCATTTTACTACAGAATGAGGGCCTCCTCTTGGTTGAGTCATAAAATTGTTTGTTTTGTTTTGCTTTGTTTTTTTGGGGGGGTTTGTTTTTAATTGTTTTTATTTAGTTGTTTTTGCTTATTTATTTTTGTTTCACTACAACCCGCATTTAGTCTGTCTTTTGGTGTGGCAAGGATATTTTTGCGGGTGCTCTTCTACAAAAAGTTTGGAGTGCTTCCCCTTGGAGCCTTTTATTTTCTGTACTCCCCCATTTATTCTTATCAGACATCAGTGATTGTTGTTGTCATTTTTAACACATCCATTCCAACTAATAAATGATATAGTCTCTCCTAATTAATATGTGACGTCACATACACAAGAGATCTCTTCAACAGAGCATGTTTGATTTCGATTAGATAGTGATGGATCATACCATTTGTTTGTTTACATTATATTTTAATTTCTGCAGAAAATGTAAGCATGAAAAACCTTTTTGGTTGCGATTCTTTATTTTTGTTCCATCACTTTTTGCATTTAGAGAATAGAACATAACGCAATAGTATCGCAATGTAAGAAGACCACATTTTGTTGCTGTAAAAAAATTTTTCATGTTGACAACAATAGTAAAAATAAGTAACATAGACATTTCGGTTGAATTGCTTTTAAGTGTAACTTACTCTTTTCGACCATTTTTCGTTGATTATGGGAAACTAGAGATTGAAAAATAACAAAATATATCTATATCTCTTGCATCATCAAACTTTTGAATTTCTACTTTCTCATTCAGGCATAGCATACATATTCTAGCCAATCTTACTATTTTCAGCAACTATCGTTAAGTTCCCATAATTGGTTAGATAATGATGTATTACGTGTGTATGTTTTATAATCAAATGTACTTTTGTTGTTTGAAGATCCTTTATATATTTAATGCGGCTTTTCTTATATAATATTTGTTGTTATTTGGCTTTACAATATGACTTGGTTAATTATGTTGAGAAATAACAGATATAAGCTGTGTCACTTGTAGACATACTTTATATAATCTAACAATATAAAACTTTTATTGAACATCGTTTTATGTTAAGACAAAAGCTTCTATACCATACAGAATAAAAGCAGAAAGTCTGTAACACATGTCCTTAACAGTTTTATACGCACCTGAATATATCAACTGGACTATAATAAAGCCGCATGATACGTTTTATTAATAATACAAAAATTATTTGTCCACGACAATATCACATAGAGGTGTGAAAAGTCACTGACATCCCATCAATATCCTCTTTCATCAAGTGTAAAATCTTTAGATTTGAACGCATTAAGCATTTCAATGTTGAGCTATGCAAAATACACTTTGAGGGTATAATATATATAAAGCCAGTTCCTTATAGAAAAACACGGGTTGTCCAAAAAGTCACTGAAGGATTTTAAACTTAAATAGATTCTTTATTTTTGATGATATCTTTCTGTATTTTAACATAATCTGATTGATATATAAGGAATGATTTTTAAATGCAAAATTCAAACAATCTATATTCATGAAAATTAATGTCTTTTAAATGTTGCCCGTTTTCAGCTCCGCATATTTGTGCTCTTTCCAAAACATTATTCATGATAGATTGCAGAATCTCTGGATTGCAATTTAACTCCCTTATTTCGTTCCGGATGTTTTCCTTCAATTCGTGCAGAGTTTGGAGATTGACGTTTCGAGGTCTGTCAGCTCGCGAAACAAAATAAGGGAGTTAAATCTCAGTCCAGAGATTCTGCAATCTGTCATGAGCACAAATATGCAAAGCTGAAAATGGGAAACATTTAGGAGAAATTAATTTTCATGAATAAAGATAGTTTAAATTTTGCATTGTATTTTTTTTAATTCCCCAATATCTTAGTTAAATTGCGTAAAAATTACAGAAAGATATCATCAAAAATAGAGAATATTTAAGTTCATAACTCTTCAGTGACTTTTTGGACACCCTGTATATATATATATATATATATATATATATATATATATATATATATATATATATATATATATTAGAAAAGGTACCCGTCGTTGATTGGGTTCAAAAACAGCCTACAGAAAATGGACTCTGATTATGAAAGTATGATAGGTTATGAAAAGGAATTTGGAGCTTTCAAAACCAAAGCAAAATATGATGACAGTAAAAATAAAATAAATAACCCCCATAATTTATTATACCATACCTGTTCACACTGAAACACTTATCACAATATTCTGTGGATCTATATTAAAAAATCTTGTTAAACTTTGTGACATATTTCCATTCTATGGAGGTCAGGCGCGAACAAACACCCCATAATTTTAGTATACCATATTTCTTCAAACTGAAACATAATTATCAAAGTATACATACGCAGATAGATATGAAAAGTCTTTATTAAAGTTTGTGCCTATTTCCATTCTACGGAGGCCAGGCGCGAACGCAGACCCCACAATTTTATTATACCATTCCTATTTAAGTTAAAACATACTTATCAAAGTATTATTATGTACATCTATATCGAAAACACTTGTAAACGTTTTTTTTTAATTTTTTATTTTTTTATTTCCATACTTTGTGGACCAGGTGCGTATGCAGACCCCACAATTTTAATGAATCATCATTATGCCAGATCAAACATACCCAGTTCTGTGTCTCGATACATCTTCTATCGGTTTTCTATAATAGTCAACCATATAGGAGCCTATTCGTGACCAGACACACACACAGACATTCAGCTTTATACTATAGATAT
The DNA here is from genome assembly GCF_053919585.1 of Euprymna scolopes. NCBI lineage: Eukaryota > Metazoa > Mollusca > Cephalopoda > Sepiida > Sepiolidae > Euprymna > Euprymna scolopes. The sequence goes on along the minus strand of NC_136487.1, from coordinate 76,226,519 downwards.
AACACAATCATGAAGGGAAGACTTAAATTCATGATTAAAAACGTTTCAAATAAAATCAACGTTTAAAATAAAGTTAACGGGGTGAAGAGAAGAGAAGAAAAAATTGGGGGAGTCATAATAATAATGCAATTTACAATTTTGAATGTAGTTAAAATGCCAACTGTGTGGGTCGAACAACATCAAGATTGGATGGAAGAGTCCAACAACACGTACCTACCAGCATCAGAAATGAGACATATCAAACAACAACGTACTTGCCAATACATACGTGTTTTCAATTACTGACCACCTTATAAAAACCCCGTCTTGTGCAGCGAACTTTAGCACGAATTCTTTTTCAATCCTAAGTGGTGCTCATTCATTATTTCATTTAAAGATTTGGAGACTGTTCATGTTCGGTTGAGAAGGCCTTCCCTCTGTAAACCGAAGGAATGGCTCTTGGGTTTGAGTGTAATTAGTCTTTAGGATCTTCGAGTAATATAACGTTGCTGTATTTCAATCGTTAAATTTTCTTCCATACATAACGTATCGCAACGTGATTTTATTAGTACATATTTTCGATTCCCATTCGTGTTTTCTTTTCTCTCCAAAACAAATCCCTCGATACAGCTTTGATAAAGCGAGGGTGAAACCGGTCAGCTGATTCCCCATTTTTTTAAACGTTGATTTTATTTTAAACGTTTTTAATCAGATTGCTTTATATAAATTTGGAACCCTCCAAAGAATCATGAAAGAAATATATATATATATATATATATATATATATATATATATATATATATATATATATATATATATATAGCTTAATTTAAAAGGAAAAGAGAAAGTTCAATTCCACAAAGAAGACTTATCCGGATAATGTCAAGCTAAGCAATAATTATTGAAGCTTATATAGTAGGACAACAAGAGTATGAAACGAAGACACAAAACTATATATAGGTAGATATAGAATGGATCATTTATTGAATAATGGAATACAGGCAAAATTTGAGAGATAGAAGGGACTCTTCTATCCCCCAAATTTTGCCTGTATTCCATTATTCAATAAATGACCCATTCTATATCTACCAATATATAGTTTTGTGTCTTCATTTCATACTCTTGTTGTCCTACTATATATAAACACATATACACATATACATACATATATATATATATATATATATATATATATATATATATATATATATATATAATGAAAATTACAATTGAATTTACCAAAATGATCAAAGATGGTAAAATTAAAGTGAATTATAAATATTAAAGAATCAATATTTGTAAAATTATCTCAGCCAGACATAAACGCTCGATAAAACCAAATAGGAAATTGAGTTTATAATAAGCTTATAACATATTTTAACATTTTTTTAACATATTTTATTAACTGTTTGCTCATATATATATATATATATATATATATATATATATATATATATATATATATATATATATATACAGAATGCCCAAAGGGACACTGAGGAGTTTTGAACTTGAATAGATTCTTTATATATATATATATATATATATATATATATATATATATAGATAGATAGATAGATAGATAGATAGATAGATAGAAAGATAGACAGACCAAAGAAAATATGGCTAGCAACGCACATGAACGAACAAACATGTATATAAAGCAAGTAACATTAATCATACAGAAGTGTTCGTTTCCTCTTTGATACGTTTTTGTTATCCTGCTGGATATCAAGTCATTCTTAAATGAATCAACTGAGTTGGCGCTTTAGATGTCGACGGACCAATCCTGCGACAGGTAGTATTATATAGTTATATAAGTGTTGTGGTTGCAAGGTTGAACAATAATTAGTAAGGAAATACAATGAAGACGCAAACAACAAGATAACGCAATAATAAGTGTATTAAAGAAAAGGTATATTTACAATATGTACAAATGACGGTGTCGAGTCAGAGAGTCTTGGTGGGAGGACATGTACGCTCTTCGGCGTCACTTCCGGTCGCATTTGAGTAAGACACACCAAGGCCAACCTAGGCTTGCCATTTATAGTGTTATGTTATTCGCATATGCAAATAAGTGGTTGCCACCACAACACCCCCTCCCAAGATTTGAAGTCACACAGATTTCAATATCTTTTTCTTTTTGGGTTTACCATTAATGGTTCATTCACTTTTCTTTTCCTACCTGATCTTCGGGGTTCAGGTGCATTTTGAGGCGGTTCCAAATTAAAAGATTCGTATATGATATCTATGGTGTCCTCCTCTTCGACTGTTGTCGTATCATCATTATCTTGGATATGACGTTTTTTTATCTGATTTAGGTGCCTTTTATGTATATTCTGTGGACCTTTAATCATGTATGTACAATCACCAATGCGTTTATCCACTACTCCACATTCCCAGTAAGATGTGTTATTTCCGTAGCACTTAAAATATACTCGATCTCCCGAGTTATATTCCTTTCTTCTCGTATGTGTAGTGTTTCGGATAATTGCCTGCCTTGGCAATAGTTTGTCAAACGCTGATTTTACCTTTCTGGCAAACATTAGATCAGCTGGTGATATGTTTGATGGTGTACTAGGATGTGGTGTAATCCTATATACTTGCAAGAATTGTTGCAAAGCTTTTTCTGTTGGTGTTCCAATGGATTTCTTTAACGCTCGTTTTTGCGTGCCCACGAACCTTTCCGCGAGGCCGTTCAGACTTGGATGATACGGCGGAGTCGTGATGTGCTTCACTCGGAACGTGTCGCAAAATTCCTTAAACTCTGCGGATGTGAACTGCGTTCCGTTGTCAGTGACCAGTGTGTCTGGTACACCGAATCTTGCAAACAACTCGTGTAGGAACCCTATTGAGTTGTTCGTTGTTGGATTCCTGCAACGCATTACCTCCGGCCATTTTGTGAATCTATCCACTACAATTAAATAATAGTTTTCACCTACTGGACCAGCGAAGTCCATGTAGATTCTCGACCATGGTTGGTCGGTTTTCAGCCAAGGTTTGTGTACTATAGGTGGAGATTTTGCCGCTGACTGGCATCCTTTACATTTATCAATTGTTGTCGCTATGTCAGTGTCCATGTTACGCCAGTACACGTAGCTTCTCATTAATGACTTCATTCGATTTATCCCCGGATGTCCTGTGTGGAAATCTCTTAACATCCTATTCTGCAATGTTTTGGGTATTACCAATCTCTCGCTGTACAGTAACACATCGTCACATATGGAGAAAACTTCCTGCACCTTTGTGTCCGTTATAATTTTCTCTTTTATGTCCTTTTTCTCGGCTTCCCTTTTAATGTCCGACAAAGTTACGGGTAGTTCCTTAATGATGTTTGCTACCATATTTTTTACTTCAACATTTGTCCAAATTGCTGCAATGACTGATTCTTCCAGATTGTGTTTCTGTGGTATCAGTCTTGACAGTCCATCCGCATAGCAAATCTTTTTTGATGCTAGATGTTGTAGCTGGAAATCGTAATTAAGTAGTATTGTACCCCAGCGCAGCAATCTATTTGCGGTGTATACCGGCAATCCTTTTTTTGATCCATAGATCATGACTAACGGTTTATGGTCGGTTTCAAGTATGAATTGTCTACCATATAAATATCGGTGAAATTTAGTCACGGCAAAGATTATGCTCAACGCTTCTTTTTCGATTTGTGAATATGCCCTTTCGGCTGGTATCAGCGTTCTCGAAGCGTGCGCTATTGGTTTTCTAGACCCATCCGGCATAATATGTTGAATGCATGCTCTAAGCCGTAGGAGCTAGCGTCACTAGCGACGACTATTTTTAAGTTTGTGTCAAAATGCGTTAAGAATAATTCGGATGTTAGTGCGCTCTTTATTTTGTCAAAAGCGGTTTGACATTCTTGCGTCCAGTTCCACGGTGTATCCTTTTTAAGCAGATTATTTAAGGGGGCTCGCAAGTTATGCATTCCTTCAATAAAAGATTGGTAATAATTTGCGAGTCCTAAGAAACTCTGCAAGGTTGTTACATTATCGGGTGCTGGACTATTTTTTATTGCCGGAGATCTGTCTGGGTCTGGACGTCGTCCATGTTTGTTTATTATGTGTCCAAGATACTTAATCTCGCTCATACAAAAGTCACATTTACTTTCTTTTCCTTTAAAGCCGAATTCTTGTATTCGAGTAAATACTTGTTTCAAATGTTCCTTATGTTCTTCTAGGGATTTGCTCCTGACAACAATGTCGTCCAGGTATGCACATGCACACTCAATACCATTTAGTATGGTGTCCATCGCTTGCTGAAAAATGGCAGACGCTACTTTGATGCCAAAAGGCAATCGGTTGTGTTTGGATAATCCCTTATGCGTATTGATGCATAGTATTTTTGAGCAATTCTCCTCGACCGGTATTTGCAAATACGCGTCGCTCAAGTCTATCTTGGAGAAGATATTTCCCCCATTCAACTTCGTGAATATTTCCTCTCGGCTTGGTAGGGGGTAATTGTGATCTTTTAATTGGGAGTTGACCCCGGTCGAAAAGTCTGCGCACACTCTAACTTCGTCATTCTTTTTCTTTACGTATACGGTGGGGGCTGCCCACTCGCTGTGTTCTATTTTTGATAGAATTCCCGTCTGGTCCAATCTATTTAATTCTTTATCAATCTTTTCCAACACAGCGAACGGAACATTTCGCTTTTTTCTAAAAATTGGGCTGGCGTTTTCTTTAAGTTCAACCGAGGCCTTGAATTTATTGCAGCGACCTAAGTTAGTCGTGAATGCCTCAGGAAATAATTCTTTTAAATCGTCTTTTATATTTACTGTTGTTGGAGAAGAAACTTCCAATTTTTTACAGAATGTATTGATTGGCTTATCCCATAGTCCGAATTTCTCAATTAAATCTATTCCAAACAGATTTTCACTATTTTTTAGTACGAATATTTTTAATTTCTTCGAAATCCCTTTAAATTTTATCGGGAGGACAACTTCTCCTTCAAATTTTATACCACCACCAGTTACCGTCCGGGCTGCTTTACTAGTTTTCATCATGGCCGGTTTTCCCAACTTTTTCCACGTATTCAGGTTTATTATAGAAACATCGGAGCCGGAGTCGAGTTGTAACTTTATTGATGTTTTAAATATTTCCACTTTTACGTATTTTCGCCGATCTTTGTCTAATTTTGTATTTGATTTTGTTTGCTGTACTCTCTTTCTGGTGTAATCTTTATATCTGCAGCAATCGCTTTTGTGTCCCACCTTCTTACAAATGTAGCATTTTTTCTTCTTATAAGGACAATCTGATTCCCAATGCTTTTCTGCACATCTCTTACAGTTATATCTAGGAAGAGGCTTGTTATATTCTGTACTATATTTATGGTTATTATCTTTGGAATATCCCGTTCCATTGCTTTTCTTTGTAAAGTTCTTGGTTGGTGCGTATGGTTTTCTAACTTTTCTTACATATGCCACTCTGGATTCTTCTATATTTTTTGAATCCTTTTTTAGTGTAATGGCCCTTTCACAGTCCTCTGCTAGTTTCTGGAGGGTTAAATCTTGCTCAGATTCCAGCTTAGACAACACTCGTCTGCGTATTTCTGCATTTTTCGTGGAAACTAACCCTTGAGCGTAGATTAGACATTTAAAATCTTCTACCGTTAGTTCTGCAAGCTTAAAATTATCGCAGTTTTTATTGACAACTGATGCGTATGTCAAATAATCTTGGTTGTCCATCTTTCTTAGATTCATGCACAGCCATCTTTTATGAAAAAGAGATATATTTGGATTAAATAATTCTTTTAGTAATTTTACAGCTTCCATGAACTCTAATTCCGCAGTTTTTTTAGGTAATATTTAATCTACGAATTTGCTGTGTTCTGATGTACCCAATTTTCTGAGTAAGAGGCTCACTTTCTGACTATTTGGCCAATTTTTACAGTCCAGTTGAAAAACATCCTCGTATCTTGTGTAGTATGCTTCAAAATTCTTCTCTTCTCAGGCACATAATGAAATGTGTCCATGCTATTAAAAATAGTTGTATGGGAGAAATTAACACTATCGACATTTTCTCGATTACTCTTTAGTAGTTCCAGTGTTTTAGCAAAATGTTCATCTTGTCTTTCTTCATATTCCAATTGTAGTTTCTTATGCCTTTCTTCCTGTTCCAATTGCAGTTTTTTCTGCTTTAATTGTGCCATTTTCTGCTTTTCTTCTTGTTCCTGCTGCCATTTCAATAATCTGTCCTCTCTCTTTTCCTCGCGGTCAGCCTGTGCCTGTATTTGTGTTTGCAAAAGCTCGTTTTGTGTAGCTTGTCTGCGTTCATCCCGCTCAGCCTGTGCTTGTAAAAATTTCATGAACATTTTTGATAAGTCTTCCATGTGTTTTTTGGGGGTTTTTTAGTGTGTAGTTAAAAAAAATATTGTACCATGTACAATATACACCGATTTGGGTTACAACAAAAAGAACAAATTGCTGTAAGCTCCTGTTTTCAATAATAATATCGCTGCATGCAATAATATATTCTTTTTGCGAGTCGCGCTGCAAAAAAAAATAAAACAGGTTTATCTGGAATCACGAAATGGAATTGACTTTCCGTTTTTAGGCACTTACTAATAAGTAACTCTTTCCACAAAATAAAAGATTTTTTTTTTAATCGAGTCACAATTGAATAAATGTATGCAGTACATTTAGTTCTTTGAGTTTTTTTTCTCTAGTATTTTAGTAATTAAAATACCTCTTAAATTGAGATTACCTTTTTTTCCGTGACGTTTTACTGTATTATCCGTTATTCAGTGACAACTTCAAGAAAAAAAATCCTTTCCTTGAATTTTAGTTTTAGCTGTGGTATTTCCTTTTAGTACCGAAGTCAACCAAAACATTAATTAAAAAGTCCTTTAGTTGTTGCTTTGTTTACGGAGAACAGTAATTAGAATCCACTGGTGAACTTTTTTCGAAGGTTACTTCCTTGCTTTTCGTAATACGGGTCTGACCTGTCGTTTTTGCGACAGAACAAAGTTCCCTTCTCGTTTGCAAGTTGGTCCTTTAGTAAGATTTGTCGTGTAGCGACAAAACAAAAATTCACTTTTACATTCGTTTGCAAGTCGGATTCCCAGAAAACGGCGTAAATTGTCGCTTTTGCCACGTTAGAGTTTTTTTTTTTTTTCACTTGAGTTGAAACTTCTCTTTAGCATAAAATCAGTTTGCTCGTCAACACTTTGCATTCCTTAAAAAAAATGGTAAACCTTTGGCGTTGTATTTTTTTTAAAATAGTTCTTCGTCAAACTGTTATATTTGACGCTTCATATCTCGTCGCCAACTGTTGTGGTTGCAAGGTTGAACAATAATTAGTAAGGAAATACAATGAAGACGCAAACAACAAGATAACGCAATAATAAGTGTATTAAAGAAAAGGTATATTTACAATATGTACAAACGACGGTGTCGAGTCAGAGAGTCTTGGTGGGAGGACATGTACGCTCTTCGGCGTCACTTCCGGTGACATTTGAGTAAGACACACCAAGGCCAACCTAGGCTTGCCATTTATAGTGTTATGTTATTCGCATATGCAAATAAGTTGTTGCTACCACAACAATAAGCAACCCGGGAACCTACATAAATGCATATCAAACGGAATTGCCATGAAGAGAGTTTCCTTCCAAGAACTTCCAATCTTCGGAACACGTTACCACCTGATTGATTCCCTGAAAGCTACAACGTGGTTATCAAATCTAGTGCAAATAAACACTTGTCGAAAACAATTCTTTTAAACTAGTATTATTTAATCCATTTATTATTTTCAATCCTCTCATAATATTTATTATCATTCATTTCACTAACTCTTATTCTTGAGTAGCTTTAAGCCTTGATAAGTTGAGCCTCATTAGTAAAAAAAATGCATACATGAATACATATCTTGATATTTAATGAGGTTTGCAATTTGAAAAAATACAGAACGACTAACGTGGAAATGAACAAGACCAAATAATTGTGGATAATTGGCCGCCCGGCTTAAACGTCATATTTTAATTTGTTCAGATTTCGTATATACTATTATAGTCGTGATTTCAAAAGTAAACGAAAAAAGTGTTTGGGTGCTATCAGCTAGAATCGAAACCGAAAGCAAAACTGTAGCATTATAGACTGGTGACGTTACCACTGTAACAACGTGACACGCGTATAAACTGATAAAAATTTCAAAATAAACTAAGATGAATGTACAAAATGTATAACGATTTTTTTTCAATTTTTGCCCATTTTTTACCCCTTTAAAACTATTTTAACCAACTAAAGACCCATAAAAACACGGTACATAAAAAGTCCAATCATTTGAGTCCCCTAGTGCCGCTCTGCGACTTTTAGTTTCGGAAGAGATAGAGTTTGAAAATATGGAGACAGACCGACAAACATATGTATTAGATTTGTAATTATTTGATATTTCGTGAGAAACTCTGTGCTTAAAAAGAATCTTTAAATTTTCAGAAAAGAAACGTCGAATGGTTGATACTATATGTGGGTAATCCCGTGTTATATAATCCATGGCTTGAAACCCAGACAATCAAATTTTGCTGTAACTTTTAACTAGGGCTATGACAATAGAATATTCTTTTCATTGTTTCAACTCTCGAGTGTATATCCATTGATATCTTATATGCTTTTATATAGAGTGATGTGGTTCTCGGTTGATTAATTGTGTCTAACTGTCGGATATATAATTGTTGTGGTGGCAACAACTTATTTGCATATGCGAATAACATAACACTATAAATGGCAAGCCTAGGTTGGCCTTGGTGTGTCTTACTCAAATGTCACCGGAAGTGACGCCGAAGAGCGTACATGTCCTCCCACCAAGACTCTCTGACTCGACACCGTCATTTGTACATATTGTAAATATACCTTTTCTTTAATACACTTATTATTGCGTTATCTTGTTGTTTGCATCTTCATTGTATTTCCTTACTAATTATTGTTCAACCTTGCAACCACAACAGTTGGCGACGAGATATGAAGCGTCAAATATAACAGTTTGACGAAGAACTATTTAAAAAAAAATTTTTAAAAAAAGCACAACGCAAGGTTGACCATTTTTTTTTTAAGGAATGCAAAGTGTTGACGAGCAAACGGATTTTACGCTAAAGAGAAAGTTCAACTCAAGTGAAAAAAAAAAACTCTAACGTGGCAAAAGCGACAATTTACGCCGTTTTCTGGGAATCCGACTTGCAAACGAATGTAAAAGTGAATTTTTGTTTTGTCGCTACACGACAAATCTTACTAAAGGACCAACTTGCAAACGAGAAGGGAACTTTGTTCTGTCGCAAAAACGGCAGGTCAGACCCGTATTACGAAAAGCAAGGAAGTAACCTACGAAAAAAGTTCACCAGTGGATTCTAATTACTGTTCTCCGTAAACAAAGCAACAACTAAAGGACTTTTTAATTAATGTTTTGGTTGACGTCGGTACTAAAAGGAAATACCACAGCTAAAACTAAAATTCAAGGAAAGGATTTTTTTTCTTGAAGTTGTCACTGAATAACGGATAATACAGTAAAACGTCACGCAAAAAAAGGTAATCTCAATTTAAGAGGTATTTTAATTACTAAAATACTAGAGAAAAAAACTCAAAGAACTAAATGTACTGCATACATTTATTCAATTGTGACTCGATTAAAAAAAATCTTTTATTTTGTGGAAAGAGTTACTTATTAGTAAGTGCCTAAAAACGGAAAGTCAATTCCATTTCGTGATTCCAGATAAACCTGTTTTATTTTTTTTTTTTTTTTGCAGCGTGACTCGCAAAAAGAATATATTATTGAATGCAGCGATATTATTATTGAAAACAGGAGCTTACAGCAATTTGTTCTTTTTGTTGTAACCCAAACCGGTGTATATTGTACATGGTACAATATTTTTTTAACTACACACTAAAAAAACCCCAAACAACACATGGAAGACTTATCAAAAATGTTCATGAAATTTTTACAAGCACAGGCTGAGCGGGATGAACGCAGACAAGCTACACAAAACGAGCTTTTGCAAACACAAATACAGGCACAGGCTGACCGCGAGGAAAAGAGAGAGGACAGATTATTGAAATGGCAGCAGGAACAAGAAGAAAAGCAGAAAATGGCACAATTAAAGCAGAAAAAACTGCAATTGGAACAGGAAAGGCATAAGAAACTACAATTGGAATATGAAGAAAGACAAGATGAACATTTTGCTAAAACACTGGAACTACTAAAGAGTAATCGAGAAAATGTCGATAGTGTTAATTTCTCCCATACAACTATTTTTAATAGCATGGACACATTTCATTATGTGCCTGAGGAAGAGAAGAATTTTGAAGCATACTACACAAGATACGAGGATGTTTTTCAACTGGACTGTAAAAATTGGCCAAATAGTCAGAAAGTGAGCCTCTTACTCAGAAAATTGGGTACATCAGAACACAGCAAATTCGTAGATTAAATATTACCTAAAAAAAACTGCGGAATTAGAGTTCATGGAAGCTGTAAAATTACTAAAAGAATTATTTAATCCAAATATATCTCTTTTTCATAAAAGATGGCTGTGCATGAATCTAAGAAAGATTGACAACCAAGATTATTTGACATACGCATCAGTTGTCAATAAAAACTGCGATAATTTTAAGCTTGCAGAACCAACGGAAGATTTTAAATGTCTAATCTTCGCTCAAGGGTTAGTTTCCACGAAAAATGCAGAAATACGCAGACGAGTGTTGTCTAATCTGGAATCTGAGCAAGATTTAACCCTCCAGAAACTAGCAGAGGACTGTGAAAGGGTCATTACACTAAAAAAGGATTTAAAAAATATAGAAGAATCCGGAGTGGCATATGTAAGAAAAGTTAGAAAACCATACGCACCAACCAAGAACTTTACAAAGAAAAGCAATGGAACGGGATATTCCAAAGATAATAACCATAAATATAGTACAGAATATAACAAGCCTCTTCCTAGATATAACTGTAAGAGATGTGCAGAAAAGCATTGGGAATCAGATTGTCCTTATAAGAAGAAAAAATGCTACATTTGTAAGAAGGTGGGACACAAAAGCGATTGCTGCAGATATAAAGATTACACCAGAAAGAGAGTACAGCAAACAAAATCAAATACAAAATTAGACAAAGATCGGCGAAAATACGTAAAAGTGGAAATATTTAAAACATCAATAAAGTTACAACTCGACTCCGGCTCCGATGTTTCTATAATAAACCTGAATACGTGGAAAAAGTTGGGAAAACCGGCCATGATGAAAACTAGTAAAGCAGCCCGGACGGTAACTGGTGGTGGTATAAAATTTGAAGGAGAAGTTGTCCTCCCGATAAAATTTAAAGGGATTTCGAAGAAATTAAAAATATTCGTACTAAAAAATAGTGAAAATCTGTTTGGAATAGATTTAATTGAGAAATTCGGACTATGGGATAAGCCAATCAATACATTCTGTAAAAAATTAGAATGTTCTTCTCCAACAACAGTAAATATAAAAGACGATTTAAAAGAATTATTTCCTGAGGCATTCACGACTAACTTAGGTCGCTGCAATAAATTCAGGGCCTCGGTTGAACTTAAAGAAAACGCCAGCCCAATTTTTAGAAAAAAGCGAAATGTTCCGTTCGCTGTATTGGAAAAGATTGATAAAGAATTAAATACATTGGAACAGACGGGAATTCTATCAAAAATAGAACACAGCGAGTGGGCAGCCCCCACCGTATACGTAAAGAAAAAGAATGACGAAGTTAGAGTGTGCGCAGACTTTTCGACCGGGGTCAACTCCCTATTAAAAGATCACCATTACTCCCTACTAAGCTCAGAGGAAATATTCACGAAGTTGAATGGGGGTAATATCTTCTCCAAAATAGACTTGAGCGACGCGTATTTGCAAATACCGGTCGAGGAGAATTTCTCAAAAATACTATGCATCAATACACATAAGGGTTTATACAAATACAACCGATTGCATTTTGGCATCAAAGTAGCGCCTGCCATCTTTCAGCAAGCGATGGACACCATGCTAAGTGGTATTGAGTGCGCATGTGCATACCTGGACGACATTGTTGTCAGGGGCAAATCCCTAGAAGAACATAAGGAACATTTGAAACAAGTATTTACTCGAATACAAGAATTCGGCTTTAAAGGAAAAGAAAAGTGAATGAACCATTAATGGTAAACCCAAAAAGAAAAAGATATTGAAATCTGTGTGACTTCAAATCTTGGGAGGGGGTGTTGTGGTGGGAACCACTTATTTGCATATGCGAATAACATAACACTATAAATGGCAAGCCTAGGTTGGCCTTGGTGTGTCTTACTCAAATGCGACCGGAAGTGACGCCGAAGAGCGTACATGTCCCCCCACCAAGACTCTCTGACTCGACACCGTCATTTGTACATATTGTAAATATACCTTTTCTTTAATACACTTATTATTGCGTTATCTTGTTTGCGTCTTCATTGTATTTCCTTACTAATTATTGTTCAACCTTGCAACCACAACAATAATCGAGAGTAAAAACAATGAAAAGAATATGCTGTTGTTATACCCTTACTTATAACACCATAAACATATAACCTCATAAAAGTTTTTTTTTTAAATATCCTGAAAATTTGAGCATGTAACCCCAAGCGGTTTCCGATTTAGAACATTTTCTGTTTTACATACATCACGCATAATGTCGGCCGGGCGACATTTTAATAATTGTATTTTTTTAATATTTTCATTTTGAAACATGATGTGATCCTGAAAATTCAATCAGATAAGATTTTTGACCCAAAGAATAAAAAAAATGCATTAGATTTGCGCAGAAATTCACTATTTTATGGGATTTCATTTTATTTTGAAATTATTTACCAGTGCACCAATATGAGTGAAAAAATATGGCTGATATGTTACAAGTTTTTTTTGTTGTTTTTTTTTTTTGCATTCATGCAGACATTATTAAATACCTCTGCCCCAAAAATGATTAAAAATTCTTATTTTGTTCACTCGCCGTGTCTAATCAAAGTTAACTCTTTTTCCCCGAGGTTTCGGAAATACTTTATTAATTTCGGAATGTGAGACGGGATTGGAGAAACCATCAAAATTTACATAAAATTCATATATGTTGCGTCCATATATACTTACGTACGTAGAAACTTGAATAGTTACGAAAGCACGATTAATATCGACTGTTTATTCACAGAACTCTGAAAGAAAAAAAAAACAGAAAGACGAGATGTCGAACATGAGCATGCTAGTCGAGAATCGATTCTGATTATTTGCATAAATGATTGGATCGATACTGAAGTTGAATGGGGTCGATCAATTGATTTTGCATCAAGTGAGCTTTCCTTTCTCTAACGAAGTTGACCTCATTAATGTCTCATTATTTCTGCCTTCTCGCAGTCGTCATCTCAAACGAATTGCTAACATGTAAAATGCAAGGTAGCGGAGGATGCGGAGAAAAAAGAAGAGGGGGAAATAGAGAGAGGGGGGTGAACCCTTCACAAAAAAGACTCTTCTATTTTTGTATCACGTGATTGGGAATTTGTTTTCACTTTTTTATTGTCTTTGTTTTTTTTTTTTTACGTGCAACAAAGCGAAAAGATAGAACAAGGTTACTTTCAGTTGTTTTGCTAATGGTTCGAATAGTCGCCATGTTCAGATGAAAAGAAATTGGAAGTTCATGAAGAATGTGTGGGCGTCGATCGGTTCATGCATAACCAACGAAGAACCGATCGTGGAGAATGGCTTTGATTTAAGAAAGTAACCGCGGAAATTCCTTAGGGATTACGCAATTCATGTATTTTCAAATTGGCTTTATTTCAGCATAACTGTTTTTTTTTTTTTTCCAATATTATTTGGATTATTAGGACTACTATTTTCATCTTATAGCTTTCTTTTTTTTTTACCTGATCATGGCTAAAGGAATGCGAGAACGATACCCTCATGAATTAAATAAAAGGTTCTGTTAAAAATTCTGTGTCGATTCCTGCATTCAGCAAGAAAAATTTCCGAGTTCGACAAAATAGACCTTTTTTTTTTTTACACGGTGGTCACCTAGGTGTATCAGAATTTTGGGGGAATTTTTGACACCCCTAACAGAAAACTGCGAATAAAATATAGAAAACTCATAATTTATCTTTCTAAAGTGGATTATTTATTTTCTTTATAGAATATACTTCCAAAATGAACTATTTAAGTTGTTTAAAAAATAATAGAAATATTATTTTTCACTTTTTAAAAAACAGTGTTTACAAAGTGCGTGCGTGCGCTCAGGCAGCCATTTTGTTATGTAATGAAATCAATTGATTTTTACGAGATGAATATTTTTCAATTTTTAAACTTTAAAAATCTATCAAAATTTTCCTATTGGTTCAATTTTTACGTTTTTTTTTTTCAGGGTGAATGTAAAATTTTATGCTCTTTCCGATAAACTGAATATAATATTTTAGACAAACGTTGTTTTATAAATTCACCCCCCCCTCCATTTTGAAATGTCTATGAGAATTTTAATAATTAATTTTTGTGCACACGTTTTATATATCATAAATTGAATATAAAACATCAATAAATAAAATACTCAAATTTAAAACAAAAAAAAAGAATACTTATCTGTAAATTTACCGGTAAAGTCCAAAATGTAAATCCTTCTTTTTTCGATAACCACGTGTTTTTTGTTTTGTTTTTTGTTTTTTTAAGTGGAAGCTTATTTTTTGTTTAGAATTTTCCAGTCACTATTTTTCGGTCAGTGTATACTTTTATATTTAATTCCTGGTTTCCTTTTTTTCGATATAAAAAAAGACGATACCATATAATGCAGATTTATAGTATAATAAATAAAAAAAATTAAGGTATTTCTTTGAGATATTAAAAAAAAAAATACATTTCATATGCTCGTTAATCTGTAATCCGTGTAAATCCAAAAATAAAAGATCCCAGTGTTCATGTATTATAGCATAAACACGCCAACAGTAAAAAAGGACGATAAGTTATCTCCCTTTGGTATTTATAAGTCGGACAGAAAAAAACATAAGCATTCTTTTAAACTGGTCGACACTGTCGCTGCTAACTAAATATTGAAAAACTTTTTATTCTGGAATTTAAATCTGTCTAAAGAGAATTTATATTTTCTTATTTTGTTTTAAATAAAATTATTTAAACTTTTATTCTGATTTCAAAATGTACGCTGGAAAATTTTTAATTATTTTCTTGTTTTAAAGACATTTGCAAACTTATCTTAGTTTTTTTCCCCCCTGAATTTAAAATAAACTCAATTTATTTTTTATTTCAATAAATTCAAATGGAATTTCTTTGTCTTTCTGCTTAATTTCTCACATCTTTGAGGAATTTATAAGAAATTATTTGATTAAAATCTTACTTACATTGGAAAATAGGAAATGTCAATCCTAAAGTGTTCTGTTTATATTTTTGATATATACATAAACATTCGTTTATTTTATACAAGACGGAATAAAAAACTTATATTATAAAGAAGACGTGTTTTTGGTTTGTTATTATTACATTAAATGTTTGTTTAATCATATAGGGTAAATATGAAGAATTCCACCCTTTATTCATATAGGGTCAATATGAAGAATTACTCCACCCTCGAAAATTCCTTTAAAATTACGGCCAAATTCTGTTCATTGCCCACCCGCTATGTGGCCATAAAGTGGGTGCCCATTTGACGTCACATTATTATAGAAAAGTGACCCCCACTTTGTGACCATTTGTAAAAGTTCTTATCTTGGAAACTACTAGTTTCGTTTGCCGTATATATAAATGGTTATTTCCGTTTTCAGCGCCCCCGAAAACCTTTAAAAGTGGAAAATTTGGAGGAATATAATCCCATATCGAGATTACTAACGTTTCTGAATTAGTGTTTTTTTACACTTATAGGCTTCTGTAGATAAAAAAGTGAAAATCTTAACATCCGGTTTCTTTAAACTTTCTTTAAAGACACGATTTATCGTGACATGTGGTAGAAAAATCCTTCCATTTAAAAAAAATACATGGATTATAATATATAAATATGAATAAATTCTCATACAGGAAAATTAAAAGAAAGCATATCTTAGTCATGTGGAACAGGTAAGTGATGTTTTGCCAGTTAAATAAATATCGTAAGATTCAACTAGTATTATTTGTTCGACATTCCGTGAAATGTTAAGTGAAGAAATCCAAGGAAAAATAAATAAAATTGTTTATTTCTCTATTAAAGCTTTTATGATATTAAAATTTGGTCTTTGCTCGTTTTATTGAAATAAAATTTACGGGTTTAAATTACATTTTCATATTGTTATAATCTGATAGACGGATAGGTGTCTATTCAAACAAATGTTTGTTATGGCGACTTGGCTGAAAATTCTGATACACCTAGTGGTCACCATTTATCAAGGCCTGGAAGCCACTCAGGGATAAGGGTTATTGCAAGTACAGTGTTAGTGTTTACTTGAGGTAGCGGTTCATTAGGAATTTGTTTACGTTGGACTAATGAAGTTCAGAGGGTTCATCGACCGAGGCGTTGTGAAAATGACACTCAAACAGAACACCAGCCAGAATAAAACGAATTATCAATCCTTATCTAAAAACAAAAAAATCAGAAACATAGACATTTTTCCATTCCACATTAAGAAATTCGTATATAATGACATAACGACTGAGAATTGCGGTTTCTCTGCAGTCGGTGACGAAATGTGAAAATCAGTCCCCCGCTATGCTTCAGTCTCGCCAGGTGCTGTTCCTATTTTCATCAAAAACACAATTTCCATTGCTTATTAAATTGTTAAGTGAAAGAGCAGAACTGTTAGCACAGCTCCTCTTTTCCCGTGATGAGAATGTCTTTCTAAATAATAAAATTATTTAGAAAGCCATTCTTAACATAAGAGAGAGGGCTTTGTTAAAAATACTAACTTTGAGTATTTGTAAAAAAAAAAATAATTCATTTCAATTTATCTTTATATTAGTAAACTAGGATCAATTATTCGCCTAAAGAGAAAAACAAATAGTTCGGCAAACGCTGATCAGACTGGTGGCCACTATCTTATGTAGGTTTTGGACATATTTGCAGTTGCATTCGTTATAATAAATATTTTGACATATTTGCAGTTGCATTCGTTATAATAAATATTTTGACATATTTACAGTTGCATTCGTTATAATAAATATTTTGACATATTTGCAGTTGCATTCGTTATAATAAATATTTTGACATATTTACAGTTGCATTTGTTATAATAAATATTTTGACATATTTACAGTTGCATTTGTTATAATAAATATTTTGACATATTTGCAGTTGCATTCGTTATAATAAATATTTTGACATATTTACAGTTGCATTCGTTATAATAAATATTTTACATATTTGCAGTTGCATTCGTTATAATAAATATTTTACATATTTACAGTTGCATTCGTTATAATAAATATTTTGACATATTTACAGTTGTATTCGTTATAATAAATATTTTGACATATTTACAGTTGCATTCGTTATAATAAATATTTTGACATATTTACAGTTGCATTCGTTATAATAAATATTTTGACATATTTACAGTTGCATTCGTTATAATAAATATTTTGACATATTTACAGTTGCATTCGTTATAATAAATATTTTGACATATTTACAGTTGCATTCGTTATAATAAATATTTTGACATATTTGCAGTTGCATTCGTTATAATAAATATTTTGACATATTTACAGTTGCATTTGTTATAATAAATATTTTGACATATTTACAGTTGCATTTGTAATAATAAATATTTTGACATATTTGCAGTTGCATTCGTTATAATAAATATTTTGACATATTTACAGTTGCATTTGTTATAATAAATATTTTGACATATTTACAGTTGCATTCTTTATAATAAATATTTTACATATTTGCAGTTGCATTCGTTATAATAAATATTTTGACATATTTGCAGTTGCATTTGTTATAATAAATATTTTGACATATTTACAGTTGCATTCGTTATAATAAATATTTTGACATATTTACAGTTGCATTCGTTATAATAAATATTTTGACATATTTACAGTTGCATTCGTTTTAATAAATATTTTACATATTTACAGTTGCATTCGTTATAATAAATATTTTGACATATTTACAGTTGCATTTGTTATAATAAATATTTTACATATTTGCAGTTGCATTCGTTATAATAAATATTTTGACATATTTACAGTTGCATTCGTTATAATAAATATTTTACATATTTACAGTTGCATTCGTTATAATAAATATTTTGACATATTTACAGTTGCATTTGTTATAATAAATATTTTGACATATTTACAGTTGCATTCGTTATAATAAATATTTTGACATATTTACAGTTGCATTCGTTATAATAAATATTTTCACATATTTACAGTTGCATTCGTTATAATAAATATTTTGACATATTTACAGTTGCATTTGTTATAATAAATATTTTACATATTTGCAGTTGCATTCGTTATAATAAATATTTTGACATATTTACAGTTGCATTTGTTATAATAAATATTTTGACATATTTACAGTTGCATTCGTTATAATCAATATTTTACATATTTACAGTTGCATTCGTTATAATCAATATTTTGACATATTTACAGTTGCATTCGTTATAATAAATATTTTGACATATTTGCAGTTGCATTCGTTATAATAAATATTTTGACATATTTACAGTTGCATTCGTTATAATAAATATTTTGACATATTTACAGTTGCATTCGTTATAATAAATATTTTGACATATTTACAGTTGCATTCGTTATAATAAATATTTTGACATGTTTACAGTTGCATTTGTTATAGTAAAATCCTATATTATTTCCCAGAAGCATCACAATTCAAACCACGTCTATATTAAGAGTGGAAGCACATTTTCTCTATAATTATTTTTTCCTCCCGGGAAACCAAGAAACATCAATATAAATTGTAGGCATTACAAATCACACCTCCTTAAACACTTACATACTCCTCCCCCTGAGGCCCCTATCAAACACGCCTCTAACACTAAATATGCTAAAACGCTCTGATCCCCAGCTGGCATCAATTGTGATGGATGGCTCTCGTCTGGGTGAGGCCCCGTGTTTTGACAAGCTTCTGGGTTTTACCTTTACTCCTGATCTGAAATGGAACACGTACATCAAGTCTGTTGCCAAGGTCGCTGGAAAGATGGTGGGATCCTTCTACCGCTCCAGAAGATATCTCACTACTGATGCAATTCTCTATCTATATAAAAGCCAGGTACGTCCAAGAATGGAATACTGTTGCCATATCTGGGCAGGAGCGGCCAAAAACAGCCTATCCTGCCTTGGCAGAGTACAAAATAGACTTCGTGGCTTAGTGGGGGATGCCCTTTTCTCTACCCTGCAACCTCTCTCCCACAGAAGAGACGTTGCGAGCCTATCCTTGTTTTATCGTTATTTTCATGGCAGGTGCTCGTCTGAACTCCAATCCCTGGTCCCCCCTCGCCAATCTTTCACGAAAAACACCCGACTAGCTGAATCCACTGTGAAAAATTTCCCCCACTCTATATCTGTGCCTAAATCAAAACGCGGATTCCATGAACAAAGCTTCTTTCTTAGAACTGCACACCTATGGAACTCTGTTCTGTCTGCCTGCTTCCCTCCGGACTACAACTTGGATGTCTTCAAGTCCAATGTTAACAAATTCCTAATGAACCGCCCCCTTAATTAAACACTTCATCAAATCTACACACTAACGTAATGTACTTGCAATAACCCTTATCCCTGAGTGGCTTCCGGGCCTTGATAAGTGGTGATCACTGTGTAAAAAAAAAGTCCCACACAAAAAGAATGTTCCTTTTCACTTCAATCTCTACAAAATTAAATATTGGCTAATTTTATTACTACACCATCTTTGTCAGCACCTCTATGAAAATCAATTCATATAACTATACCCATTTCTTCTAAGCAATTTCTCTACATACTCTAAATATTTATCTATTTCTTTCAATTCATCCATTGAAATTTTGGCACTTGTCATATACATGTACGTTATATCGCATATCAAGTCCCCCTCAAACTTTTTTAAAAATGTTTACTCTTAATAGAAATATTCGACAAAATTAAGATTATCTGTATGTGTTGTGTTGTTGACCTTGTCTCAACTCTTATACTATAGAAATGCTATCAACTTTAATACGACTTGACCCAAACAAAGAAAACGAAATTAATACTCAGACTTAAACTTTAACTTTAATTTTAACTTTTTGTTCTAATTGAAATCAATAGCTTTTTCAACTATGTTAAAACACATAGCTTTTAAATCGCCAGCTCTAAACTTTGACTAGATTCAACCTCTCACAAACACCAAGTGAATTATAAATTTAAGCAGTAAATAATATGTACTGCTATATAACATGAACTTAAAGACTAACTCTGAAATATTTTTTTTAAATCTACTCCAAATGAATAAGAAACATACATGTTTGCGCATATATATGTGTGTGTGTGTTTGTGTGTGCGTGCGTGTATATATATATATATATATATATATATATATATATATATATATATATATATATATATATATATATATAGTAAGATAATTGATAATTTTATTATCTCCCTTGCCGGTGTAGCGTAAAATATTCCCTTGTAAAATTCTTTTTTCTCCGTAAGAAAGAAATACTATTTTAGGATCGTATTTTTTTCGATTTCCAACGCTTATTGGATAAATTTCTGTACAAAACATATCTAACGACACTGTCAGGTATATAAATTATCTTTGTTTGAAATTTGCAAAAGATAGGTTCAGCCGTTTCGGAGCCTATGAGGAAAGAACTCTTTCTTTCTTTCTCTCTCTCTCTCTCTCTCTCTCTCTCTCTCTCTCTCTCTCTCACACACACACACACACACATACACACATAAAGTGACTTTTATATAACAGTAGAGATAAAGATACAGGTGAACACAAAGACAAAAAAAGCATCCCGCGGATGATATAGTCTAAAATGCACATAGGATAGATACTAATGTTAATTTTAAAAACATCATAAATAAAACTTAACACAGTAGAACCCTAGAATACGACATTGTTAACAAAACACAGTACCGTATATAATAGACATGTATATAATCAAATAACATTATAAATAACATCACAAGGCGGAGCAAATACCGTAACGAGGGGCCGGTAAAGAAACATGGTATTCCACATCGTAATCTGAATAAACCGTACCCAGGGCCACCGTATCTCGGGGTTCTACTGTATTTAGAATTCCATAGCCAACATAGCACGTTTTAAAAAAGAGTTACATATATAGAAGCGAAATGTCTACTAATTTTAAGCATAAAATAAAATTTGATTTAAAATGAAAATGTAGATATAAAATTTATGCTTGAAGGAAAGATGAGCCAAATAGAAGCGCCCGGAACTAAATTGTTAATATTCTTCTTGCTAACGTAATTGTGAATCAGAAGCGAAGAATGTCAATGGAATGAGCTAAACCGTTGTGAGCAGTATTTCACCTTAAGTAATCTTAGAAAGAAAGCAAAGATACTTTAGGTAGTCACGAGCCTCCCAACAAACAAGGTTAAAGGAGTCAGAGATTTAGACTACAGCAAAAGCCAACAGCATCGACAGATAAATATTTTTGATAGGGACAAAGTCGTTCCAAAAATAAAACCTCCTATTTTTTTTTAAACAAGAAAATCAAACTGTTGAAGGGCTACGAAGACAGGAGAGGTACCTTTAAAACGAACGCCTTTTTATGTTCCAAAATTTACTCTTCTACATAATCACCACCATTCTCAATGCGCTTTTGCCAACGATGAACGATGGCTCTGCATTGGCGTCCGGAGCGTTCCCAACCTATTAGGTCCTGAACTATAAACTAAACTCCAAGCTCCGTGCCATCGCCGAAGCGTTGCATCCTTGTGCCTGTTTTACAAGTATTTCAATGGTAAGGGCTCTGACGAACTCCAAGCACTAGTATCCCCTCGACGACAGTACCCTCGACAAACCCGAAAAGCAACAAAACCCCACTCCTACACTGTCGAGATCCCTAAATAACGTGAAGCCTTCTACTCGAATGGCTTTTTCCCCTGGACTTCTGCACTTTGGAATTCCCTCGCAGATCCCCGTTTCCCTGACTTTTCTTAAATACAGAATTTCAAGTGTAATATGAACATACATCTCGCTGCCCAACTCCATAAATAGAATCCTTGCAAATCTGGTCCCAAATTCACAACTCAGTGGCTCTGTGCCTTATTTGGGGTGAAATGACAATACAAAAAACATAATTAGTAAGCCACAATATATACTGCTGAAAGATTGAATAACAATGAATATTCTATAGAAAAACCGCATTAGATTTTAAAACTTATAATAACAAAAGTACATAAGGTTTTCATTTTTTTTTTTAAGCATAGATATAATGTATCACTATCTAACCAATTTTGAGAACTTAAGGATAGCGGACGATCTTGGGTAGTTGAATAGAAAATTGTGAGGTGGGCTAGGATATGTCTATTTTTATTTATTTTTAGATTTCTAAAACACGTGGCAAATCTATTTAATCAGAGAAACGAAATTACAACAAAACATAGATATATTAGGCTGGTGCAAAAATAATGTCGTTTCCCGGTGTTCGCGTCAAAAGAACGACATTATTTTTGCACTAACCTACTAAAATAAAATTGACTTTATATTATAAAAAAAAAACACTAGGAAGTATGAAACTAATCGGATCGGTTCGTGCTGGTGTTAACAGTTCGACTAACCTAATTGTGAATTAAAAGCCAATAAGACCAAGTAAATTACTTTGGACTATAGTAAAGTTTAGGAAATGAAGATAAGTGGTTTATAGAGGCAATAAAAGAAACTTCGCTTTAACTTAAACTTTGCCCACGGAGCGTGTGATGAATGGTGTGAACAACGAATGACTTTAAGCAGCAGTTGTTACTATAAAAAGGCATTTCTCCATAAAAGGCATAGTAGAATATCATATTTGATATCCCGATGCTTTCTGGGACGAAATGTAACTCTTCTGTGTAGCTCACTTGCCATACGTAGATATTTAACTCCACTCATGTATTAATTACATAGAGAGGGAGTGAGGATGATTGATGGAATGGACCAAGTTCGAATAGTTTAGGGTATTATTCGTGTGAAGAATCTCTTGACATTGGATTTGAAGACGACCACGTTGTAATCTGAAGGGAAGCAATCCCGCGTTACTCTGTTCAAAAGATGGGAAGTCCTCGTGAAAGAGGCTCTGTTTGTCGAAATTCCACGTGGCGTTAGGCATACGTAGTAAAAAAAAAAAAAAAAGAGAGAGCTTTATTTTTTTCACTGCTGTAAATAGATGAGTTCTTGCCATGAATGCTCTATAAGTAACGACAAGAGGTTGGGACTTATTTGAGTAGTTTCCGTGGATATTGCATATTAAATGTAATGTTTTTAAATGGCGGATCTGAAAAGGAGGAATAGCAGAAGTAACATAGCTGGGAGAAATTAAGTGTTTTAACCTTAGCAGCAAATACGGAAGAGAAAAAAAAAAAAAAAATGCTGCAAGGAAATGACATATAATCACATAAAGGTGGTCATATTGCCCCTTTGTGACCATTAAAAGGCGTTCTGGAATAATCAATATTTTGCTGATGTATTTTGCTCATAAAGTAGTTGTCTATTATTATCTCCATTTTCTTATAGAAAGGCGGGAATCTATTGTTAAATGTTATTCAAAGGTTATTTTAAGGCCATGATCATGACAACCGCCACCATTAAGCAAACGAAGCAGTTAAGATGTCAACATAAAAGAAGCAATAAAAAAATAAATACGGTTAGATGTGGGATAAATTTATTTATAACTAGCTGTGTCTACCCGGTGTTGTCCGGTTGTGTATTTGCTTGAAGTTCGTAGCTTACATTAATGGTGTATCATAGCAGATTGAAAACTGTCCATTGCTTACTATCTAGCGTTTATTAATGCAGAGTTTCTATCGCCATTTTTCTGCCATAGCTTTATCGCCATTGTCTTATCGTGATGCATGATCTACCGTCGATTTTCTATTCTAGTATATTGTGTGCCGTTAATTTTCTCTTGTAGCATATTCGATATTGTCAATATTCTATAGTAGAACATTGAATATAGTCAGTTTTCTATTGCAGCATATTGGATATCATCAATCTTCTATTGTGACATATTCTATAATTTTATAACGTATAATATTGTATTTGTATTTATAACGTAGCATATTGTATTTGTGATGATCGTTATTACCCAAAATAGGTAAGAGCAGAGCATTCTAATGAAGGAAGGCTAATGGTCAATCAGGTTGAATAAAAAAAAAACTAACCAACTCTAGAGCAAAAGATAAAATCAACCATTTTGGTTTCAGTCACCCAGCCAGCCAGTTGCTGTTAAGATTCCGTCCGGTTCACATCTATCGAATGATTTTGGGACTCCGTTATCAACAAGTAAGCGGCAACGTAGAACAAAGAAGAAAAATTACGAAATTCCTCGAATGAGTCGGCTTTAGTCTGTTCGTACATCGACATTACACGAACCATCTTGAAAGAGAATGTCAACTGCTTAATTTTTTTTTTTTTTATTGCTCGACTTTGGAATTTAAATTGTCGTCCACTAGGTGTATCAGAATTTTTTGTAGGAATTTTTGACACTCCTAACATGAAACTGAGAATAAAATATAAAAAAAAACCCTCGTAATTTCTCTTTTAAAAGTGGGTTGTTTATTTTCTTTATGGATTACACTTTAAAAATAAACTATTAAAGTTGTTTTAAAAGTAATAGAAATATTTTTTTTATTTAAAAAAAAAAAAAAAAGTAATGAATTTTACGAACTCAATACTTTTCAATTTTTAAACTTTAAAAATCTATCAAAAGTTTTCTATTGATTCTATTTTTACGATATTTTCAGGGTCAATGTGAAATTTTATGCTCTTTCCAATAAACCGAATATAATCTTTTAGACAAACGTTTTTTTAATTCACGCCCCCCCCCATTTTCAAATGTCTATTAAAAAGTAAATAATTAATTAATGTACCAAAGTCTTATATATCACAAACTGAAGATAAAAGATCAATAAATAATACATTCAAATTTAAAACAAAAATAGTGTTTTTTAGAAATTTACCTTTAAAGTTCGAAGTTTAAAACCTTTTTTTTTTAAACCACCTTGTTTGTTTTTTCTTTTGTTTTTTTTAATGAAACCTCCGTCCTTGTTCCTTTAATTTAAAAAAAATTAGGGCTTGAATTACATTTTTCGAGTAGTTATAAGCTTGGAAAGACAGGGGGTCGAATAATTCACGCCTCCAATTTTGAAATGTTTATTAAAATGTAAATAATTTACTCACCAAAGTGTTATATATCACAAATTGAAGAGAAAAGGTCAATAAATAATATATTCAAATTTAAAACAAAAAAAGTAGTGTTTTTTTAGAAATTTACCTGTGAAGTCCGAAGTTTAAAACCTTTTTAAAAAAGACAAACACATTGTTTGTTTGTTTGTTTTTTGTTTTGTTTTTTGTTTTCATGAACCCTTGGTCTTTGCTCCTTTAATTGAAAAAAAAATAGGGCTTGAATTACATTTTTCGAGTAGTTATAAGCTTGGAAAGACGGGGTGGAATTATTCACTATTTTTCACGAAATTTCTGACACACCTAGTTGTCCACTCGTATATATTATGAGTTTTGAATAAAAAAGGGGAGGTATTTATTTGCTCCCCCACCGAGTAAATTAGGCACAAGGCCAATTTTAAAAGGGAGGAGCGAAGGGGAAATGGGGACCAACTCCCTGGGGGAGTAGGGGAGCTGGATAGTGACAATTGGTATGAAGGGTTGCCCCTACATTGACCAAGGTCTTATATGTGAGAGTGCTCCCACATATGGTCTTTGCTTGCAGTATCTGCCGGAACAGATGATATTTATTTGCTCCCCCACCGAGCAAATTAGGCACAAGGCCGATTTTTAATGTGAGGAGTGAAGGGAAGGGGAAGGGAAAAAGGGGGACCAGCTTCCGAGAGGTGGGAAATGGGAGCTGGTTAATGGTCAGGCATGTGGGGTTGCCCCCACATCTGGTCTTTGCTAGTCATAGCTAGTCATAGCCTGCAGCATCTGCCGGAACAGATGGTATTTATTTGCTCCCCCACCGAGCAAATTAGGCACAAGGCCGATTTTTAATGTGAGGAGTGAAGGGAGGGGGAAGGGAAAAAGGGGACCAGCTCCCGAGAGGTGGGAAATGGGAGCTGGTTAATGGTCAGGCATGTGGGGTTGCCCCCACATCTAGTCTTTGCTAGTCATAGCTAGTCATAGCTTGCAGCATCTGCCGGAACAGATACTACACTTTGATCCAGGCCAAAAGGCCAAGAAAAAAAAAGGATCATGTAAACGTTTTTTTTTTTTCAACCAAAGGTATCGTCTTTATCTTTCTCTAGTTAGACATTGTTATGCGAACACTGTTTAAATGCATCAATAATTGACGTAACCCATCCGAATCCCATAGGCAGCATTTCTAAGTTAAAAATAGGGATAACTTATATGTTATTAAAATTTTGTACGGCAAGGTCGAAATGTTGTCTGGCGCATGGTCCCCTCGATGACCCTGTCGACATGCGGATTATTTCTGATTTCCTGGAATATTCAGAAATAGGACCCCAAGGGAGTATATAATAGTATACTATCAATTTTCCATTGTGACATATTGTATAACCTTAATTTTCTATTCTAGTATATTATATACTGTCAATGATCCATTGTAGAATATTGCATACCGTCAATATTATATTGCAATATGTGCTGTTAATTTTCCATTGTAGTATATTGTACAAGTTGTTTAAATAAGTTTCCAGACATTTTATTTTAAATTGTCGTAGACTCTAGTAAAATTCAGTATGTTATACTATACATCTTATGAGATGACTGATCAATTTTATGCTTGCAAGTTTAAATCAACAGCTATAGCAGGAATTGGAATACACTCTACTAAAGTCTGATTGTCACAGCTGGTGAATTTCAAAAATGCAATCTGGACGCAAGGACATGTTAGAAGAACGCTATGCAATAAAATTGTTTTTAACTTGGAAAAATGCCATAGAAACATATGGATTGCGTCTGACTATTTTGGACCATCTTGCACGAACAACATCTATTTTTCCTTTAGTGGCGTAAGAGATTCAAAGAAGGCTGAGAGTCTGTGAGGGATGACAAGAGGTGTGGAAGGAGTAAGGAAGTCAGTACATCAGAGTTGGTTGGTCAAATAAAAAATTTCATGGATAATGACCGTCGTGTGTCTATGAGGACATTAAGTGCACAATTATATGTCAGTGTGGTAACCGTACACACGATTATTCTGAATGAACTGAATATGCGGAAAAGTTTCGCGAAGTTTGTCCATGGGTACTCAAAGAAGACCAGAAAGAAAAACATTGTCATAACAGAAGGGAGATGGTGAAGCTGATCAATTCAGATCCTCACTATTTTTATAGTCCAAACCTTGCTACCTGTGACTTTTGGTTATTATCTAAGCTCAAGGAAAACCTTAGAGGCTATCGTTATGAGACAATTGGAGAGATTAAAGAGCTGTGACGAGAGTCATTGATATGCCCACATAAGAGGACTTTCATGTGACCTTCCAGAGATTGTTGGAACGGTACAACAAGTGCATCGCATCTGAAGGATTACTTCCAAGGGGACTAGAGTTTCATGTCTGTACTACTAATAAAATTATTCATACGAAAAAGGTCTTGAAACTTATTAAAGCAGCTCCTATACCGTTAATTTTTATTGTAGTATGTTGTATAACGTCCATTGCCTATTACAACTAGGGCTAGGACAACAGCGTATTCTTTTCATTGTTTTTACTTTCGAGTGTGAATCCGTTGATATCTTATATGCTTTTATATAAAGTGATGTGATTCTCAGTTGATTAACTGCGTCTAACTGTGTCGGATATATACTCGAGAGTCAAAACAATGAAAAGAATATGCTGTTGTCATAGCCCTATTTATAACATATGCTATACTGTCAATTTTCTATTACAGCATAATGAATGGTGTCAATATTCTGTCTAACATACTTTCTACCCATAATGCTTGCAAACATGCTATAAAAGAACATTATCAGAGCGTACAATCTACCGTCAATGTTTTATTTATGTAGTCTGGATATGAGAGGATCCAGGTGTATTCTTAAATGGTTGCGTATTTCATTTATTTGGGATTTGTGAGACAGTAGAGGGAGGGGTAATATAATAGTTGTACAAAATACGAATATATTAAAAGAAGAAATTTAGAAGTCGGTAAATGATATTTGATTTATGAATGCGTTTTGCCCTGAGTCTGTATCAACTGCTATTTATAGGGAAAAACTAATTTCTATATGAATATAACATCAAAGCAAAAATATCTATGTTACAAATTATCTCGTCGGTTAGGTTAAACTTGAATAATAAAACCAGCGCTTATAAAATTAGGAACATATTTTTGGTCTCAATGAAATTAAGATTTTTTTTAACTGTAATGATTTCCGTTTTATTAAGTCACTCCAGACAAAAGAATAAGCCAATTAACGTAAGAAACCAAAAAGAACCAAAGATGATTGGTGCAAAGACAGTAGATGTCTATTGACCGTAGTCTTCAAAAGACTAACGCTATAGATAGGAGGGAAACAGCACGAAGAGAGTTTTACAATCCTTCAGTTCTTGGAAATAAACTATTAGAACAGAAAGATGTCTTACAAGGAGGTACCTGAACAATGACTTGATGAAAACTATCTGATAAACAAAATGAACTGAAACAAAATGAAGCAAGGAGTAACTCAAACAATCCTGAAGAACTCGTACTATAATAATACTTATAGAACAGACTGTGACAAGCAACATAGTGTCTGTGAAAGAAATGATGCATATAAAAAGAAATGATGCATATAAAAAGAAATGATGCATATAAAAAGAAATGATGCATATAAAAAGAAAAGGTGCCGACCAATCAAATTATAAATACGCTTCTGAATCGTAAGGTTCTCGGAGGAATTTAATTTCTCCGTGGCAATATTCAGCACTGGTAATTTCTTACCTGACAATTTTTCAACTAAGAATTATTCTAGAGCAAGTGCCCCTCACCTTAAGAAATAATGCAATAAGAATTAGGTGGATGTTTAGTTCATCTTATGAAAAGAAAACTAATAGCTGACGGTGATGAAATGGATAACGACGCATGCTCGTAACCTGTACATGTCAAGTTCGAATACAATCAGTTTCCTTCGCATCACATTCGCATATTAGAATCGTCAATTTTCAAGTTGTTCCGTTTTGGAGGGTGAAACAGAGGCTTTCATTGCTTGACCAATCATAAAAGAGCAGAAAATGCGACGCGATTAGTGAAATCATAAAACTTGTCTTGAAGAGAAAAGTTTTCAATAAAAGAACTGGCGCATGGAGAAGCCACAAGAAGGCAATCGATCAAGCCGAGAGACGGGAAAATGCGGATACTGGAAGATGGACCGAAGTCAGTGGCTGATTAAAAAAAAAGAATAAATAACACGAGGGAGAATTCTAAACGAATTCGATTCCCATCTAAGGATAAAAGACGCGAAGTAAATTCTAAAAGCTCATTATTTAAGACTTAGCAGTAAAAATCTTTAACTTCCTTTTCTCTCCAAAACAAGTAATATAAATTTTCGTTTTCATTAATCTTACACACTTGTATTCCAATAAATATGTACTATCCTTCACAGTTGTTTTTTTTTTGTTTTTGTTTTTGTTTTTTTTGTAAGGTTTCAAGAACATGAGCAGCTCATATATATGATCCTGGATTTTTTTCCAAAACTATCTATAATATGAATCTCATCTGTCTGTTTAAATGTATGTATGTATGTATGTATGTATGTATGTATGTATGTATGTATGTATGTATTATGTATGCCTAAAACTTTCGACGGAAGTGACGGATTTTCACGAGATCGGTATCGCTTTGAAGCTCGATCCTTCGGATGACAAATATCTACAAATTGGCTAAAAACATTAATTTCTTCGCCCTCAACTGGGCACTTTTCTACAGGGACGGGTCGCTTTTTCGTGATATTTTCTAAAGTCTTAACCTATTTTTGATTGACTAGCCTTAATTTAAACCTACCATACTTCCGCTTTGGCAATGGACGCAACAGCAAACACATCAGGATTTTATGTTTTTTTTCACGTGTTTTTCCTCCTTCACCGTACGGGTTCGAGCCTAACTACTACTTCTCTTTTTTCTTTTTTTTTTTTTTTGCACGCAGCCAACGCCGGGAACTCAGGCTATTATTACTATATAACTAAGTGAACTGTCTTGGCACTGTGCTATTCCTCAGTAAACTGAGTTTGTTTTTTTTGGGGGGGGGGATAAATGGACGCATTCGAAAAAACTAAACTCAACATTGAAGAAGTGCCGCTTGATCACTGACTGCCGGAAACCTACCAAGCTTAACAATTGACACCTTTTCGCTCTCATTGTCTCTTCAGATTTGGGAAAAAAGTTGCCACCCTAATCGATATCCTAAAGGCTATCAATAATGAATGCTATATCCTTCATGGACATGGGCCAATGCTCTAACGAATGAAGTCAAGGCGAAGCTTTCACAGCCATGTTGAACCGATAAAACATCACAGGAAGAAACCAGATAACAGCTGTTAGTCACACAGTGAAAGAATGCCCTCCACCCACTTTTTTCCTTTTGTGATTCTCCCCCATTGTTCAGAAGCATCTTGGCTCAAGTGGAAAACACTTAACCACACGAGAACAGGAATAGGGTGATCAAAAGTTGCTATGACCAGACGGAGCTACAAAAACTGAGCCAACCATCTACGAATATGGAGAGAAGGATCATACGTTGCAACACTGCTTTGTGTGTCTTCTACCGCCCAACCTGTGCAACTTAAAATATATTGCAGAGTGCAACAGTAATACAAATGATTGCGCAAAAGGTGGGAAACTGGTTTATGAACGCATGTTTCAAAAACATGCAAAGAAGACGACTAATATAATCCAATTTAGAGATCGACGAAAAAGCGTTAATAAAAGTGTCGACGCTAATTACGAATTCCACTTCAAGCACGTATACGAATCTTTATAGTTGGTTTTAAGTTAGAGTGTGTTTTTTAGTGTGATGATCATTTATAAGGTGATATCTTTTTTCGTATTACAGAAGTTTGTTCTTTTGTTTTACCATTAGCATATATGCAATTAACAAGCACGACTAATTTCGATTCTAAATATTAAATACCGAATACCAAATTTTTTTTTTTAGAAAAAGTTTTTATTTACAAAAGATATGTTGTATTCTTACAAATTAACAAATAATAAAGATATAAACATGTATATATTTTTTGTGTACACACACACACACACTGAATATATATGTATATATATATATGTATATATGTGTGTGTGTGTGTGTGTGTGTGTGTGTGTGTGTGTGTGTGTGTGTGTTAAAACATCGTTAATTCATTACCATCACAGCACTAGCCGTAAAGCGTAATGGTGAGAAGCTTTGGGCGGTCGGGTTTCGATCCTGGCTTGATATATATATGTACTAGCATGGGTGCCCGGCGTTGCCCGGGTGTTTGGAGGTGTATGCTGAGCAAGAAAAAAAAGGTCAATTTTTTAAACTTTGACCCCTATTATGACCCCTTAGAATGTATTGTTTTGGGCTGAAATCAAGTTATTAAGTTAGATCCATGTGCAAGGAACCTATATCTATACTTTCAAGTGTTTAGATCCCAAATTATCGGAGGAGTTTGATAGAGTTCTCAAAAGTCAAATCGTTGAACTTTGACCCCTTACCAGCCAAATTTCTGGCTGAAAAACGATCACATAAATTTTCCCAAATCTCAGTACCCTGTATATCAAATTTCGAGTCTGTAGACTGAAAATTGACAAAGTTATTGCGAAGGAAAATATACACAGATACACAGACAGTAGACACACACACACACACACATACACACAAACACACACACACATACACACACACACACACACACACACACACACACACACACACACACACGAAGACACGTTCACTTTTACAGATATGTAGATATATTACCATGAGTTCCCGGCGTTGCCCGGGTATTGGGAGGTGTATGCTGAGCAAAAAAAAAAAAAATGAAAATACGTTTAATTTTTTAAAATTTGATCCCTATTATGACCCCTTAATATTTATTTTTGGGGGATCAAGTCAAGTTATTAAGTTAGATCACTGTCCAAGAAACCTATATCTACACTTTCAAGTGTTTAGACCCCAAATTGTCGGAGGTGTTTGGTAGAGTTCTCAAAGGTCAAATCGTTGAACTTTGACCCTTTAACAGCTAAATTTCTGGCCGAAAACCGATCACAAAGATTTTTCCAAATCTCAGTACCCTGTATATCAAATTTCGAGTCTGTAGACTAAAAATTGACAGAGTTATTGCGTAGGGAAATGTACACAGACACACAGACAGACAGACAGGCAGACACGTTCACTTATATATATATATATGTATATATATATGTATATATATGTATATATGTGTAAATATATATATGTATATATGTGAATATATATATATATATATATATATATATATATATATATATATATATATAACAAATAATAGGTTTTAAAGTTTTGTCGCTTAGTTTTGGACGCTACTGTATATATATATATATATATATATATATATATATATATATATATATATATATATATATATATATATATATATATATATATATATAAAAGAACAATAAGCCTCCCACCTTATATTTTTTAGGAAAATGTTCAAAGCTAGAACAAATTTGTGGATATATTCTTGTTGGGTGGGAATAGGAATATTTTGACAGACAGAAGAATGTGATCCTTTTCAAACATATCTGGAGAGAATAAAAATCTTAACCAGGCGGGAGCTTCTAATGAATTAAGAATTACAGTTAAGTTTACCAAAATTATCCAAGATGGTAAAACTAAAGTATATTATAAATATTGAAGAGTTAATATTTATAAAGTAATCTTAACCAGATGTAAAAGTCCGATAAAACCAAATAGGAAATAGAACTTATAATAAGAACAAGTAGTTAATAAAACATGTTAAAAAAAACTTGGAAAAGAGTTTAAAAACATATTTAATTTTAAAAAGGAAGCACAAAATAAGTGGATAGAGTTTCAAGAAATACTTTCCTTCTCATCAGAGGGTAGGATTTAGCAAAATGCGGGATCGGATTTTGCTTGCAAAAGTATTTGATGAAACTCCAAGTAAGTCATAGATCTTACTTGGTAACAAATAGTAAGCAGAGGGAATATGGTGAAGAAAAAGGTGATTTCACGTAAATGGATAGTCTGGTGAAGGGTAAAATATCCAATAATGGTAAAATCCAAAAATCAAAATCCAAAAATGTTGGTTAAGTGTCCATTTCCACAAATAAAATCCAAGGGAATCGCGTAATTGGAAGATGGTCCAAAGTAATCCAAAAGGCAGAAATCCGTGGAATAATTCACAAATGTGGACAAGGAAAAGGGAATGAGTTTAAAAATACATTATTAAAAGGAAGATATTAACGATATTAAATATCTAAAAGAGCAAAGTTTCTGTTAATGTATGAATGTATAAATACTTCAAGAGTGCTGTGCCTGATAAGTGTATTTTCCTAGAGCTATATTAATACAGAAGATAAAAGATCAATAATTGTGAAATTATAAATCAGCTTCAAAAGGAGAAACAAAACAAAATCAGAGTTGGTGTACGATCGTTTCGGAAGCGATATCCATTTATTTATTTAATATTCACAAATAAAATATTTTTGAATACTGTCTTCTCATCAGCACAAATCTCGATAACATAAATTTAAAACTAATATTTAAAAAAAAATGTGCTTTATACAAAATAGATCTTTCATAAATGAAATCATATAAACATTGGAAAACGTCAACGAGGATCAACAAGCGTTTTAACATTAACATCGAAACGCTGGTTGATCCGCGTAGACGTTTTATAATGTTTATATAATCTATACTATTATATAAAAGCAACTTTGGCTCTGTGTGTGTTTTGTGAGTTCGTTCCCTATGGACTCGAAAACTGCTGGGCCGATTTTGACAAAATTTCACATAAAGGTACTTTATGTGCCTAGCAGTGGCCTGAGGTAGGTTTTGTATCTTCGATAAGTATCGATAATTAAAATAATTCAATGAAAGAAGTAACAGGTGATTTTGACCAAATTTAACACCTTATACAGCTTAACATTTAAGACGCCTTTCAGAAGTTTTATTACTACACAAGCCGAAAGGCCAAGCGTATAAATAAAATTCAAGCCATTGCATAAAATAGTTGCATAAATTCAACAGTAGGTTCTCTACAATGAAATGCAAACTACAACAAATTGCGAATTAAGTCACTACGGGGAGACATGTGAAGCTTCCTTCTAGTGCACCGCTTTGGGTCCCGAACTAGAGCAAGCAATAATCGATTTGATTGAAAAATGGGCGATTTTACCGATTTACCATAAATGTATGGGAGTGTGAAACATTCGTTCATCATCATTCAATCTCGGACAACGATAGGGCTCCTCGTTAATTATATATATATAATATAATACTACATAGGCATGACTTCCTTAGATTTCAAAACCCGATACTATGACCACAAAAGTACATTCAAAAATAAAAAACACCGTATAAAAACAACACTAGCGAATAAATACTGGGAACTCAAAGAAAGCGGACATTCGCCGGTAGTCGAATAGAAAATAATGAGACAAGCTACCACGTGCAGACATTTAGACGACCCATGTAAATTATGCCTCCATGAAAAATTTGCCATCCTGTACTTTAAAGAACCTCAAAATCTGTTAAACTGTAGACGAGAAATAGCAAACAACTGTGTTCACAAAATAAAACTTACTCTAGGATAGCGATACAAAATAGCTTTAAAACTAACAATAACAATAGAAAACAAACAAATAAATAAATTAAATAAACATGAATATACATAAACGATCACACATATATGCATATATATATATATATGTATATATATATATATATATATATATATATATGTATATATATGTGCATGTATGTGTGTACACATAGGTATATTTTATATATATATATTAAAAAAAAAGGAACGAAAAGATCTACCTTAAACCACTAATTCTAAAACAGATCCTTTGTTCGATAAAATGCATGCCCATTGGCTGACAGGAAGGGGCGCGGTGGATACTAGAAAGCTGATTGGCTAACTAAAAATCCTCAACATATATAAAAACAAGAAGCAACCACAGAATTCGCGCATAAGCCTGATGAATCCTATAGTGGATGAAACGTAGAATATTCAGTGTAGCTTAATCGCCATATATATTTTATAAATTACTATATATATATATATATATATATATATATATATATATATATATATATATATATATATATATATATATGTATATATATATATATATGTATATATATATATATATATATATATATATATATATATATATATATATATAGTATTGGAAGTTTCTTTAAAACTATTAAAAAAATGTCCATTCTTTAATCATTATTTTGTCAGTCAGTCAATTACTCTTCCGTATTGCAGATACAGTTCTTTTAACTTCCTGTACACACCTTTTTCTCGCTGATTTTAATCAAGAAACTTATTTTGATGTCTATGTCAATTTCCCGGCGAGATATGACGGCTAACAATAATACCTTAGAACTCGAAATTAATTTGTTTCTAGAAAGAGAGGTCATTCGATTTCCACAAAGTTTGAATTCCTGAACGGTTATTCTCATAGGAGATGATGGAAACTGGGTTAATCGTTTTCCAGAATAATCAGATCAACTCTGATCTCATGTAATTCCACGAAGACAGCACAAGGTAATGATCTAACCAATGCATGAAACAAAGGAAATTGTTAAGAGTACAACTCAAAGATGGTACTCATTTGAATAGTGATGAATCGTTTGAAAATAATGAATTGAATGTTAAATGATTTATAAGGGCGCTTTATGAGAAGTGTTAATCGACATTAATTTTTAAGATGAACATGTTGCATCTTTCAGCGAAACCATCGATTGATAACTGTTAGATATTTTCCAGGCAACGCCGAAGGGTATGTTAGTCGACGATAATTATTAGGGCCGTTATTGATATTTACAGACAGAATTATTTATGTTAAAATGTTTTAATAGAAAGGAATGTTAGTTTTCATAACTAGCACAAATAAAAATATTAATTTGATGTTAATTTGATAGATGGAATTTTAAGCTAACTATAATATGAACAAATATACGGGACAAAAACCCAGCAAGGATATTTAAGCTACGTGTAGTGATGACGTTATGGAAAAGATAGATTTTGAGTTTAAGTTACGAGAGAGATGAATTCGATACGCAACACGTTAGCGAACGGATGGTTTTTTTTTTAACAGGACGGCCGTTGAAGTCAGAAGGGGGCGACTTAGCAAAATGTAGTCTTATACAATATGTGCTAACTCTGAAAAGGAACCCAGCAAGGAGTAAATCATTATATCATTCAAACACTACCGTGTTTGAGCAAGTGGCAGTGTTAGTCATTTAGAACTGCTTTAAAGCTTCACTGCTCCCTCATTTTTCAACCAAATTTCAAACAATTATTACAGTTTATAGATCACCTTCTCAGCTATATTGTGAAAAACAATGTTCAATTTTCGTTTAGTAAAACAAAAGTTATGATAAATTTACTGACGTTCAAAATCGTAAAAAAAAAAAAACGTAAGGAAGTGACCGACGTTTTTATGGCTAGTTGCCATAGCAACCACGTCGCTTCAGCGACTACTTTGCTACCAATTCACCGCTCTCGAAAAAGAGAAGTAACAAGTGAAACAGGCAAATAAAAGCGCGAAAGGGAGATAATTGGGGGATTTTGTTGAAAGCAAACGAGTGTTATACATTATTACATATGTGTACGTTATGTAAATGAGACTGAAGTTAAACAAAGAACAGGTGAATTTATTGGAGGCCTGTAAAAATCATGGATCGCAACAGAAAAATGCAGCATAAAAAGTAATATGGTTAAGCTTAAACATGGAAAAGTAAAGGACTAGTTGTTAAAACTGGAAAAGAAAAGGACAACATATTCTAGTAAAAAATATAAATTTATAACTTAACATATTGTAGCATTATGAATTTTTTTCTTAAAATTCAATTTATAACATCATATAAGTCTTAATGCTGCAATATTTTAAGTTATAAATTTGTTATTACTTTTTACTAGAATAGCTTGTTCTTTTCTTTTTACAGTTTTAACAACTCGTCCTTTACTTTTCCATGTTTAAGCTTAACCATATTACTGTTCTTGCTCGCATTTTTCTATTGTAATCAAATTATAATTCACACCTGAACGCTTTCACTTTCGGAGCAAAGCACTTTTAATTTCACTGCGTATGGACGGACGCATGGAAGGAAAATTAGATGCATGTGTTTTTGTTGGCAACGATGTCCGTCTCTTGTTTACACCCTGTGTATAAACTGGTAAAATATGTACACACATCAACACACAAGAGAGAATACACTAGACGAATACCATATCAGAACGCTTAATATTCATAAAAGAGACTCATTATAGATAACACACACATATATACACCCGTGTATATATATATATATATATATATATATATATATATATATATATATATATATATATATATATATATATACACGCTCGTTATACACCCTCTTCTGTTATACAAGATAACGTGTTTCACAGATGAGAAGATCCTGAATTTTTATTTGCAATGGTGGTAACAAGACAAGTTCTTGTGTAAAAGTTTTTACAAGATTAGAGCTCAGTCAAGTATTTTCAATGAAAATTACGACGTACTAGATAAAAATTAGAAACCTCACTTCTATAAGAAACTAGCCTGTGCCCGGCATTGATAGTGAAAGGAGAGAGGCTTTGATTTAGATGAGGTAAAAGTAACAAGCCATGTTTTCCCCATTGCATCATATGACCCACACCAGAAGAGAGAGAATCAGCAAGATCTTGATCACCAATACTCTTCGAAATGCTATGATAGATGAGCGTGTTATCTTGTGACTATAGACTGTCTCGCTCTCCCTCTCCAGAGCCAGGACCCAGGACAATGTGAAGAAATAGTTCACTAAGGAGTACAAAGGTGATCGGAAGTAAGATGATTAAAAAGACGACAAGGCGTACATCGAAATCTTTTGAACCCTCGCAACTAGAGGAAGCCTCATAGTTGATAATCAATATCCAGGTAGTCAGTCGAGTATGATTGAGAGGACGAGTCATTTTCTGTTCATCCATCATTCTTGGACAAAGACTAGGTGTTTAAAATTTTCAGTTGAAATTAATATCTTGAGGAGTCAAAATTGGTTTTCTCTTTTTTCTTCTCGTCATTAATTTTTCATTGTTATCAACGTGACTTTGTAAAATGCATTGTACGTTTGTTCGTACAATTCATTTTTTTCTTTTCTTTTCGTCTTCATTGACGATTTAAACGTTTAAAAGAGAGGACTTGCGTCGCCTGACGAGGTCTTTTTGTTATTTTTTACTAATTGACCGAAACATTGTCATTATCGTGTAGCGAAATTAGAAAAATTGTTTTTTGAATATAAATAAAAGTATATATATATATATATATATATATATATATATATATATATATATATATATATATATATATATATATATATATATACCAGTTGATAAAAAAACCGCTGGCGGAATCTCTAGTGCAAAAACGTTAAGTATTTTTATTTTTTATTTTTATTTTTTTATTTTTTTTTTCTAAACTAATCCTAAATGTTTTGTTACATTGTTTTAAATTTACTTTTCGTGTTTTATGTATTTTGTCTGTATTTCTCCTGTCTTTTTGTCTGTATTCCGTCTTATCCGTCCCCCCCTCCTGCTACAAAGCTGAACGATGAAAACAAACAATCAAAATGCCGGCAACTAACGAAAAAAAAAATGCCGGAAATTATTCTTTAGAGTAGATAAACTTAGGACTTTATAAAAAAAAAAAAAGCTAGAATTTTTTTTTTTTTTTTTTTTTTTAACAAAAAAAAATGTAAATTAGATATTGTTTACACATAGAAGCGTTACGACTTTTATTCTATAGATAGGCACTCGACCAAGTCATCCGGAAGTAGAAATCTCCTGTCACTCTAGTAAGCCATATGCTAGCTAACAGTTGATAAAAAAACCGCTGGCGGAATCTCTAGTGCAAAAACGTTAAGTATTTTTATTTTTTATTTTTATTTTTTAATTTTTTTTTTCTAAACTAATCCTAAATGTTTTGTTACATTGTTTTAAATTTACTTTTCGTGTTTTATGTATTTTGTCTGTATTTCTCCTGTCTTTTTGTCTGTATTCCGTCTTATCCGTCCCCCCCTCCTGCTACAAAGCTGAACGATGAAAACAAACAATCAAAATGCCGGCAACTAACGAAAAAAAAAATGCCGGAAATTATTCTCTAGAGTAGATAAACTTAGGGCTTTATAAAAAAAAAAAAAAAAGCTAGAATTTTTTTTTTAATTTTTTTTTTTTTTTTTTTTTTTTTAAACAAAAAAAAATGTAAATTAGATATTGTTTACACATAGAAGCGTTACGACTTTTATTCTATAGATAGGCACTCGACCAAGTCATCCGGAAGTAGAAATCTCCTGTCACTCTAGTAAGCCATATGCTAGCTAACAGTTGATAAAAAAACCGCTGGCGGAATCTCTAGTGCAAAAACGTTAAGTATTTTTATTTTTTATTTTTATTTTTTTATTTTTTTTTTCTAAACTAATCCTAAATGTTTTGTTACATTGTTTTAAATTTACTTTTCGTGTTTTATGTATTTTGTCTGTATTTCTCCTGTCTTTTTGTCTGTATTCCGTCTTATCCGTCCCCCCCTCCTGCTACAAAGCTGAACGATGAAAACAAACAATCAAAATGCCGGCAACTAACGAAAAAAAAAATGCCGGAAATTATTCTCTAGAGTAGATAAACTTAGGGCTATATAAAAAAAAAAAAAGCTAGAATTTTTTTTTTAATTTTTTTTTTTTTTTTTTTTTTAAACAAAAAAAAATGTAAATTAGATATTGTTTACACATAGAAGCGTTACGACTTTTATTCTATAGATAGGCACTCGACCAAGTCATCCGGAAGTAGAAATCTCCTGTCACTCTAGTAAGCCATATGCTAGCTAACAGTTGATAAAAAAAACCGCTGGCGGAATCTCTAGTGCAAAAACGTTAAGTATTTTTATTTTTTATTTTTATTTTTTTATTTTTTTTTTCTAAACTAATCCTAAATGTTTTGTTACATTGTTTTAAATTTACTTTTCGTGTTTTATGTATTTTGTCTGTATTCCGTCTTATCCGTCCCCCCCTCCTGCTACAAAGCTGAACGATGAAAACAAACAATCAAAATGCCGGCAACTAACGAAAAAAAAATGCCGGAAATTATTCTCTAGAGTAGATAAACTTAGGACTTTATAAAAAAAAAAAAAGCTAGAATTTTTTTTTTAATTTTTTTTTTTTTTTTTTTTTTAAACAAAAAAAAATGTAAATTAGATATTGTTTACACATAGAAGCGTTACGACTTTTATTCTA
Source organism: Euprymna scolopes (assembly GCF_053919585.1). Classification (NCBI taxonomy): domain Eukaryota; kingdom Metazoa; phylum Mollusca; class Cephalopoda; order Sepiida; family Sepiolidae; genus Euprymna; species Euprymna scolopes. Next base: position 76,185,969 of record NC_136487.1, on the reverse strand, counting down.
TAGATAGGCACTCGACCAAGTCATCCGGAAGTAGAAATCTCCTGTCACTCTAGTAAGCCATATGCTAGCTAACAGTTGATAAAAAAACCGCTGGCGGAATCTCTAGTGCAAAAACGTTAAGTATTTTTATTTTTTATTTTTATTTTTTTATTTTTTTTTTCTAAACTAATCCTAAATGTTTTGTTACATTGTTTTAAATTTATTTTTCGTGTTTTATGTATTTTGTCTGTATTTCTCCTGTCTTTTTGTCTGTATTCCGTCTTATCCGTCCCCCCTCCTGCTACAAAGCTGAACGATGAAAACAAACAATCAAAATGCCGGCAACTAACGAAAAAAAAATGCCGGAAATTATTCTCTAGAGTAGATAAACTTAGGACTTTATAAAAAAAAAAAAGCTAAAATTTTTTTTTTTATTTTTATTTATTTTTTTTTTTTTTTAAACAAAAAAAAATGTAAATTAGATATTGTTTACACATAGAAGCGTTACGACTTTTATTCTATAGATAGGCACTCGACCAAGTCATCCGGAAGTAGAAATCTCCTGTCACTCTAGTAAGCCATATGCTAGCTAACAGTTGATAAAAAAAACCGCTGGCGGAATCTCTAGTGCAAAAACGTTAAGTATTTTTATTTTTTATTTTTATTTTTTTATTTTTTTTTTCTAAACTAATCCTAAATGTTTTGTTACATTGTTTTAAATTTATTTTTCGTGTTTTATGTATTTTGTCTGTATTTCTCCTGTCTTTTTGTCTGTATTCCGTCTTATCCGTCCCCCCCTCCTGCTACAAAGCTGAACGATGAAAACAAACAATCAAAATGCCGGCAACTAACGAAAAAAAAATGCCGGAAATTATTCTCTAGAGTAGATTAACTTAGGACTTTATAAAAAAAAAAAAAAGCTAGAATTTTTTTTTTAATTTTTTTTTTTTTTTTTTAAACAAACAAAAATGTAAATTAGATATTGTTTACACATAGAAGCGTTACGACTTTTATTCTATAGATAGGCACTCGACCAAGTCATCCGGAAGTAGAAATCTCCTGTCACTCTAGTAAGCCATATGCTAGCTAACAGTTGATAAAAAAACCGCTGGCGGAATCTCTAGTGCAAAAACGTTAAGTATTTTTATTTTTTATTTTTATTTATTTTTTTTTTTTTCTAAACTAATCCTAAATGTTTTGTTACATTGTTTTAAATTTACTTTTCGTGTTTTATGTATTTTGTCTGTATTTCTCCTGTCTTTTTGTCTGTATTCCGTCTTATCCGTCCCCCCCTCCTGCTACAAAGCTGAACGATGAAAACAAACAATCAAAATGCCGGCAACTAACGAAAAAAAAAATGCCGGAAATTATTCTCTAGAGTAGATAAACTTAGGGCTTTATAAAAAAAAAAAAAAAGCTAGAATTTTTTTTTTAATTTTTTTTTTTTTTTTTTTTTTTTTAAACAAAAAAAAATGTAAATTAGATATTGTTTACACATAGAATCGTTACGACTTTTATTCTATAGATAGGCACTCGACCAAGTCATCCGGAAGTAGAAATCTCCTGTCACTCTAGTAAGCCATATGCTAGCTAACAGTTGATAAAAAAAACCGCTGGCGGAATCTCTAGTGCAAAAACGTTAAGTATTTTTATTTTTTATTTTTATTTTTTTATTTTTTTTTCTAAACTAATCCTAAATGTTTTGTTACATTGTTTTAAATTTACTTTTCGTGTTTTATGTATTTTGTCTGTATTTCTCCTGTCTTTTTGTCTGTATTCCGTCTTATCCGTCCCCCCCTCCTGCTACAAAGCTGAACGATGAAAACAAACAATCAAAATGCCGGCAACTAACGAAAAAAAAATGCCGGAAATTATTCTCTAGAGTAGATTAACTTAGGACTTTATAAAAAAAAAAAAAGCTAGAATTTTTTTTTTAATTTTTTTTTTTTTTTTTTTAAACAAACAAAAATGTTAATTAGATATTGTTTACACATAGAAGCGTTACGACTTTTATTCTATAGATAGGCACTCGACCAAGTCATCCGGAAGTAGAAATCTCCTGTCACTCTAGTAAGCCATATGCTAGCTAACAGTTGATAAAAAAACCGCCGGCGGAATCTCTAGTGCAAAAACGTTAAGTATTTTTATTTTTTATTTTTATTTTTTTATTTTTTTTTCTAAACTAATCCTAAATGTTTTGTTACATTGTTTTAAATTTACTTTTCGTGTTTTATGTATTTTGTCTGTATTCCGTCTTATCCGTCCCCCCCCTCCTGCTACAAAGCTGAACGATGAAAACAAACAATCAAAATGCCGGCAACTAACGAAAAAAAAATGCCGGAAATTATTCTCTAGAGTAGATAAACTTAGGACTTTATAAAAAAAAAAAAAAAGCTAGAATTTTTTTTTTAATTTTTTTTTTTTTTTTTTTTTTTTAAACAAAAAAAAATGTAAATTAGATATTGTTTACACATAGAAGCGTTACGACTTTTATTCTATAGATAGGCACTCGACCAAGTCATCCGGAAGTAGAAATCTCCTGTCACTCTAGTAAGCCATATGCTAGCTAACAGTTGATAAAAAAACCGCTGGCGGAATCTCTAGTGCAAAAACGTTAAGTATTTTTATTTTTTATTTTTATTTTTTTATTTTTTTTTTCTAAACTAATCCTAAATGTTTTGTTACATTGTTTTAAATTTATTTTTCGTGTTTTATGTATTTTGTCTGTATTTCTCCTGTCTTTTTGTCTGTATTCCGTCTTATCCGTCCCCCCCTCCTGCTACAAAGCTGAACGATGAAAACAAACAATAAAATTCCGGCAACTAACGAAAAAAAAATGCCGGAAATTATTCTCTAGAGTAGATTAACTTAGGACTTTATAAGAAATAAAAAGGCTAGAATTTTTTTTTTAATTTTTTTTTTTTTTTTTTTTAAACAAACAAAAATGTTAATTAGATATTGTTTACACATAGAAGCGTTACGACTTTTATTCTATAGATAGGCACTCGACCAAGTCATCCGGAAGTAGAAATCTCCTGTCACTCTAGTAAGCCATATGCTAGCTAACAGTTGATAAAAAAACCGCTGGCGGAATCTCTAGTGCAAAAACGTTAAGTATTTTTATTTTTTATTTTTATTTTTTTATTTTTTTTTTCTAAACTAATCCTAAATGTTTTGTTACATTGTTTTAAATTTACTTTTCGTGTTTTATGTATTTTGTCTGTATTCCGTCTTATCCGTCCCCCCCTCCTGCTACAAAGCTGAACGATGAAAACAAACAATCAAAATGCCGGCAACTAACGAAAAAAAAATGCCGGAAATTATTCTCTAGAGTAGATTAACTTAGGACTTTATAAAAAAAAAAAAAAGCTAGAATTTTTTTTTTAATTTTTTTTTTTTTTTTTTTAAACAAACAAAAATGTAAATTAGATATTGTTTACACATAGAAGCGTTACGACTTTTATTCTATAGATAGGCACTCGACCAAGTCATCCGGAAGTAGAAATCTCCTGTCACTCTAGTAAGCCATATGCTAGCTAACAGTTGATAAAAAAACCGCTGGCGGAATCTCTAGTGCAAAAACGTTAAGTATTTTTATTTTTTATTTTTATTTTTTTATTTTTTTTTTCTAAACTAATCCTAAATGTTTTGTTACATTGTTTTAAATTTATTTTTCGTGTTTTATGTATTTTGTCTGTATTTCTCCTGTCTTTTTGTCTGTATTCCGTCTTATCCGTCCCCCCCTCCTGCTACAAAGCTGAACGATGAAAACAAACAATCAAAATGCCGGCAACTAACGAAAAAAAAATGCCGGAAATTATTCTCTAGAGTAGATTAACTTAGGACTTTATAAAAAAAAAAAAAAGCTAGAATTTTTTTTTTAATTTTTTTTTTTTTTTTTTTAAACAAACAAAAATGTAAATTAGATATTGTTTACACATAGAAGCGTTACGACTTTTATTCTATAGATAGGCACTCGACCAAGTCATCCGGAAGTAGAAATCTCCTGTCACTCTAGTAAGCCATATGCTAGCTAACAGTTGATAAAAAAACCGCTGGCGGAATCTCTAGTGCAAAAACGTTAAGTATTTTTATTTTTTATTTTTATTTATTTTTTTTTTTTTCTAAACTAATCCTAAATGTTTTGTTACATTGTTTTAAATTTACTTTTCGTGTTTTATGTATTTTGTCTGTATTTCTCCTGTCTTTTTGTCTGTATTCCGTCTTATCCGTCCCCCCCTCCTGCTACAAAGCTGAACGATGAAAACAAACAATCAAAATGCCGGCAACTAACGAAAAAAAAAATGCCGGAAATTATTCTCTAGAGTAGATAAACTTAGGGCTTTATAAAAAAAAAAAAAAAGCTAGAATTTTTTTTTTAATTTTTTTTTTTTTTTTTTTTTTTTTAAACAAAAAAAAATGTAAATTAGATATTGTTTACACATAGAATCGTTACGACTTTTATTCTATAGATAGGCACTCGACCAAGTCATCCGGAAGTAGAAATCTCCTGTCACTCTAGTAAGCCATATGCTAGCTAACAGTTGATAAAAAAAACCGCTGGCGGAATCTCTAGTGCAAAAACGTTAAGTATTTTTATTTTTTATTTTTATTTTTTTATTTTTTTTTCTAAACTAATCCTAAATGTTTTGTTACATTGTTTTAAATTTACTTTTCGTGTTTTATGTATTTTGTCTGTATTTCTCCTGTCTTTTTGTCTGTATTCCGTCTTATCCGTCCCCCCCTCCTGCTACAAAGCTGAACGATGAAAACAAACAATCAAAATGCCGGCAACTAACGAAAAAAAAAATGCCGGAAATTATTCTCTAGAGTAGATAAACTTAGGGCTTTATAAAAAAAAAAAAAAAGCTAGAATTTTTTTTTTAATTTTTTTTTTTTTTTTTTTTTTTTAAACAAAAAAAAATGTAAATTAGATATTGTTTACACATAGAATCGTTACGACTTTTATTCTATAGATAGGCACTCGACCAAGTCATCCGGAAGTAGAAATCTCCTGTCACTCTAGTAAGCCATATGCTAGCTAACAGTTGATAAAAAAAACCGCTGGCGGAATCTCTAGTGCAAAAACGTTAAGTATTTTTATTTTTTATTTTTATTTTTTTATTTTTTTTTCTAAACTAATCCTAAATGTTTTGTTACATTGTTTTAAATTTACTTTTCGTGTTTTATGTATTTTGTCTGTATTTCTCCTGTCTTTTTGTCTGTATTCCGTCTTATCCGTCCCCCCCTCCTGCTACAAAGCTGAACGATGAAAACAAACAATCAAAATGCCGGCAACTAACGAAAAAAAAATGCCGGAAATTATTCTCTAGAGTAGATTAACTTAGGACTTTATAAAAAAAAAAAAAAGCTAGAATTTTTTTTTTAATTTTTTTTTTTTTTTTTTTTAAACAAACAAAAATGTTAATTAGATATTGTTTACACATAGAAGCGTTACGACTTTTATTCTATAGATAGGCACTCGACCAAGTCATCCGGAAGTAGAAATCTCCTGTCACTCTAGTAAGCCATATGCTAGCTAACAGTTGATAAAAAAACCGCCGGCGGAATCTCTAGTGCAAAAACGTTAAGTATTTTTATTTTTTATTTTTATTTTTTTATTTTTTTTTCTAAACTAATCCTAAATGTTTTGTTACATTGTTTTAAATTTACTTTTCGTGTTTTATGTATTTTGTCTGTATTCCGTCTTATCCGTCCCCCCCCTCCTGCTACAAAGCTGAACGATGAAAACAAACAATCAAAATGCCGGCAACTAACGAAAAAAAAATGCCGGAAATTATTCTCTAGAGTAGATAAACTTAGGACTTTATAAAAAAAAAAAAAAAAGCTAGAATTTTTTTTTTAATTTTTTTTTTTTTTTTTTTTTTTAACAAAAAAAAATGTAAATTAGATATTGTTTACACATAGAAGCGTTACGACTTTTATTCTATAGATAGGCACTCGACCAAGTCATCCGGAAGTAGAAATCTCCTGTCACTCTAGTAAGCCATATGCTAGCTAACAGTTGATAAAAAAACCGCTGGCGGAATCTCTAGTGCAAAAACGTTAAGTATTTTTATTTTTTATTTTTATTTTTTTATTTTTTTTTTCTAAACTAATCCTAAATGTTTTGTTACATTGTTTTAAATTTATTTTTCGTGTTTTATGTATTTTGTCTGTATTTCTCCTGTCTTTTTGTCTGTATTCCGTCTTATCCGTCCCCCCCTCCTGCTACAAAGCTGAACGATGAAAACAAACAATAAAATTCCGGCAACTAACGAAAAAAAAATGCCGGAAATTATTCTCTAGAGTAGATTAACTTAGGACTTTATAAGAAATAAAAAGGCTAGAATTTTTTTTTTAATTTTTTTTTTTTTTTTTTTTAAACAAACAAAAATGTTAATTAGATATTGTTTACACATAGAAGCGTTACGACTTTTATTCTATAGATAGGCACTCGACCAAGTCATCCGGAAGTAGAAATCTCCTGTCACTCTAGTAAGCCATATGCTAGCTAACAGTTGATAAAAAAACCGCTGGCGGAATCTCTAGTGCAAAAACGTTAAGTATTTTTATTTTTTATTTTTATTTTTTTATTTTTTTTTTCTAAACTAATCCTAAATGTTTTGTTACATTGTTTTAAATTTACTTTTCGTGTTTTATGTATTTTGTCTGTATTCCGTCTTATCCGTCCCCCCCTCCTGCTACAAAGCTGAACGATGAAAACAAACAATCAAAATGCCGGCAACTAACGAAAAAAAAATGCCGGAAATTATTCTCTAGAGTAGATTAACTTAGGACTTTATAAAAAAAAAAAAAAGCTAGAATTTTTTTTTTAATTTTTTTTTTTTTTTTTTTAAACAAACAAAAATGTAAATTAGATATTGTTTACACATAGAAGCGTTACGACTTTTATTCTATAGATAGGCACTCGACCAAGTCATCCGGAAGTAGAAATCTCCTGTCACTCTAGTAAGCCATATGCTAGCTAACAGTTGATAAAAAAACCGCTGGCGGAATCTCTAGTGCAAAAACGTTAAGTATTTTTATTTTTTACTTTTATTAATTTTTTTTTTTTTTTCTAAACTAATCCTAAATGTTTTGTTACATTGTTTTAAATTTACTTTTCGTGTTTTATGTATTTTGTCTGTATTTCTCCTGTCTTTTTGTCTGTATTCCGTCTTATCCGTCCCCCCCTCCTGCTACAAAGCTGAACGATGAAAACAAACAATCAAAATGCCGGCAACTAACGAAAAAAAAAATGCCGGAAATTATTCTCTAGAGTAGATAAACTTAGGGCTTTATAAAAAAAAAAAAAAGCTAGAATTTTTTTTTTAATTTTTTTTTTTTTTTTTTTTTTTTAAACAAAAAAAAATGTAAATTAGATATTGTTTACACATAGAAGCGTTACGACTTTTATTCTATAGATAGGCACTCGACCAAGTCATCCGGAAGTAGAAATCTCCTGTCACTCTAGTAAGCCATATGCTAGCTAACAGTTGATAAAAAAACCGCTGGCGGAATCTCTAGTGCAAAAACGTTAAGTATTTTTATTTTTTATTTTTATTTTTTTATTTTTTTTTTCTAAACTAATCCTAAATGTTTTGTTACATTGTTTTAAATTTACTTTTCGTGTTTTGTGTATTTTGTCTGTATTTCTCCTGTCTTTTTGTCTGTATTCCGTCTTATCCGTCCCCCCCTCCTGCTACAAAGCTGAACGATGAAAACAAACAATCAAAATGCCGGCAACTAACGAAAAAAAAATGCCGGAAATTATTCTCTAGAGTAGATTAACTTAGGACTTTATAAAAAAAAAAAAAAAGCTAGAATTTTTTTTTTAATTTTTTTTTTTTTTTTTTTTAAACAAACAAAAATGTAAATTAGATATTGTTTACACATAGAAGCGTTACGACTTTTATTCTATAGATAGGCACTCGACCAAGTCATCCGGAAGTAGAAATCTCCTGTCACTCTAGTAAGCCATATGCTAGCTAACAGTTGATAAAAAAAACCGCTGGCGGAATCTCTAGTGCAAAAACGTTAAGTATTTTTATTTTTATTTTTTTATTTTTTTTTCTAAACTAATCCTAAATGTTTTGTTACATTGTTTTAAATTTACTTTTCGTGTTTTATGTATTTTGTCTGTATTTCTCCTGTCTTTTTGTCTGTATTCCGTCTTATCCGTCCCCCCTCCTGCTACAAAGCTGAACGATGAAAACAAACAATCAAAATGCCGGCAACTAACGAAAAAAAAAATGCCGGAAATTATTCTCTAGAGTAGATAAACTTAGGGCTATATAAAAAAAAAAGCTAGAATTTTTTTTTTAATTTTTTTTTTTTTTTTTTTTTTTTTTTTTAAACAAAAAAAAATGTAAATTAGATATTGTTTACACATAGAAGCGTTACGACTTTTATTCTATAGATAGGCACTCGACCAAGTCATCCGGAAGTAGAAATCTCCTGTCACTCTAGTAAGCCATATGCTAGCTAACAGTTGATAAAAAAAACCGCTGGCGGAATCTCTAGTGCAAAAACGTTAAGTATTTTTATTTTTTATTTTTATTTTTTTATTTTTTTTTCTAAACTAATCCTAAATGTTTTGTTACATTGTTTTAAATTTACTTTTCGTGTTTTATGTATTTTGTCTGTATTTCTCCTGTCTTTTTGTCTGTATTCCGTCTTATCCGTCCCCCCCTCCTGCTACAAAGCTGAACGATGAAAACAAACAATCAAAATGCCGGCAACTAACGAAAAAAAAATGCCGGAAATTATTCTCTAGAGTAGATTAACTTAGGACTTTATAAGAAATAAAAAGGCTAGAATTTTTTTTTTAATTTTTTTTTTTTTTTTTTTTAAACAAACAAAAATGTTAATTAGATATTGTTTACACATAGAAGCGTTACGACTTTTATTCTATAGATAGGCACTCGACCAAGTCATCCGGAAGTAGAAATCTCCTGTCACTCTAGTAAGCCATATGCTAGCTAACAGTTGATAAAAAAACCGCTGGCGGAATCTCTAGTGCAAAAACGTTAAGTATTTTTATTTTTTATTTTTATTTTTTTATTTTTTTTTCTAAACTAATCCTAAATGTTTTGTTACATTGTTTTAAATTTACTTTTCGTGTTTTATGTATTTTGTCTGTATTCCGTCTTATCCGTCCCCCCCTCCTGCTACAAAGCTGAACGATGAAAACAAACAATCAAAATGCCGGCAACTAACGAAAAAAAAATGCCGGAAATTATTCTCTAGAGTAGATTAACTTAGGACTTTATAAAAAAAAAAAAAGCTAGAATTTTTTTTTTAATTTTTTTTTTTTTTTTTTAAACAAACAAAAATGTAAATTAGATATTGTTTACACATAGAAGCGTTACGACTTTTATTCTATAGATAGGCACTCGACCAAGTCATCCGGAAGTAGAAATCTCCTGTCACTCTAGTAAGCCATATGCTAGCTAACAGTTGATAAAAAAACCGCTGGCGGAATCTCTAGTGCAAAAACGTTAAGTATTTTTATTTTTTACTTTTATTAATTTTTTTTTTTTTCTAAACTAATCCTAAATGTTTTGTTACATTGTTTTAAATTTACTTTTCGTGTTTTATGTATTTTGTCTGTATTTCTCCTGTCTTTTTGTCTGTATTCCGTCTTATCCGTCCCCCCCTCCTGCTACAAAGCTGAACGATGAAAACAAACAATCAAAATGCCGGCAACTAACGAAAAAAAAAATGCCGGAAATTATTCTCTAGAGTAGATAAACTTAGGGCTTTATAAAAAAAAAAAAAAAGCTAGAATTTTTTTTTTTAATTTTTTTTTTTTTTTTTTTTTTTAAACAAAAAAAAATGTAAATTAGATATTGTTTACACATAGAAGCGTTACGACTTTTATTCTATAGATAGGCACTCGACCAAGTCATCCGGAAGTAGAAATCTCCTGTCACTCTAGTAAGCCATATGCTAGCTAACAGTTGATAAAAAAACCGCTGGCGGAATCTCTAGTGCAAAAACGTTAAGTATTTTTATTTTTTATTTTTATTTTTTTATTTTTTTTTTCTAAACTAATCCTAAATGTTTTGTTACATTGTTTTAAATTTACTTTTCGTGTTTTGTGTATTTTGTCTGTATTTCTCCTGTCTTTTTGTCTGTATTCCGTCTTATCCGTCCCCCCCTCCTGCTACAAAGCTGAACGATGAAAACAAACAATCAAAATGCCGGCAACTAACGAAAAAAAAATGCCGGAAATTATTCTCTAGAGTAGATTAACTTAGCACTTTATAAAAAAAAAAAAAAAGCTAGAATTTTTTTTTTAATTTTTTTTTTTTTTTTTTAAACAAACAAAAATGTAAATTAGATATTGTTTACACATAGAAGCGTTACGACTTTTATTCTATAGATAGGCACTCGACCAAGTCATCCGGAAGTAGAAATCTCCTGTCACTCTAGTAAGCCATATGCTAGCTAACAGTTGATAAAAAAACCGCTGGCGGAATCTCTAGTGCAAAAACGTTAAGTATTTTTATTTTTATTTTTTTATTTTTTTTTCTAAACTAATCCTAAATGTTTTGTTACATTGTTTTAAATTTACTTTTCGTGTTTTATGTATTTTGTCTGTATTTCTCCTGTCTTTTTGTCTGTATTCCGTCTTATCCGTCCCCCCCCTCCTGCTACAAAGCTGAACGATGAAAACAAACAATCAAAATGCCGGCAACTAACGAAAAAAAAAATGCCGGAAATTATTCTCTAGAGTAGATAAACTTAGGGCTATATAAAAAAAAAAAAAGCTAGAATTTTTTTTTTAAATTTTTTTTTTTTTTTTTTTTTTTTTTTTTTAAACAAAAAAAAATGTAAATTAGATATTGTTTACACATAGAAGCGTTACGACTTTTATTCTATAGATAGGCACTCGACCAAGTCATCCGGAAGTAGAAATCTCCTGTCACTCTAGTAAGCCATATGCTAGCTAACAGTTGATAAAAAAAACCGCTGGCGGAATCTCTAGTGCAAAAACGTTAAGTATTTTTATTTTTTATTTTTATTTTTTTATTTTTTTTTTCTAAACTAATCCTAAATGTTTTGTTACATTGTTTTAAATTTACTTTTCGTGTTTTATGTATTTTGTCTGTATTCCGTCTTATCCGTCCCCCCCTCCTGCTACAAAGCTGAACGATGAAAACAAACAATCAAAATGCCGGCAACTAACGAAAAAAAAATGCCGGAAATTATTCTCTAGAGTAGATTAACTTAGGACTTTATAAAAAAAAAAAAAGCTAGAATTTTTTTTTTAATTTTTTTTTTTTTTTTTTAAACAAACAAAAATGTAAATTAGATATTGTTTACACATAGAAGCGTTACGACTTTTATTCTATAGATAGGCACTCGACCAAGTCATCCGGAAGTAGAAATCTCCTGTCACTCTAGTAAGCCATATGCTAGCTAACAGTTGATAAAAAAACCGCTGGCGGAATCTCTAGTGCAAAAACGTTAAGTATTTTTATTTTTTACTTTTATTAATTTTTTTTTTTTTCTAAACTAATCCTAAATGTTTTGTTACATTGTTTTAAATTTACTTTTCGTGTTTTATGTATTTTGTCTGTATTTCTCCTGTCTTTTTGTCTGTATTCCGTCTTATCCGTCCCCCCCTCCTGCTACAAAGCTGAACGATGAAAACAAACAATCAAAATGCCGGCAACTAACGAAAAAAAAAATGCCGGAAATTATTCTCTAGAGTAGATAAACTTAGGGCTTTATAAAAAAAAAAAAAAAGCTAGAATTTTTTTTTTTAATTTTTTTTTTTTTTTTTTTTTTTAAACAAAAAAAAATGTAAATTAGATATTGTTTACACATAGAAGCGTTACGACTTTTATTCTATAGATAGGCACTCGACCAAGTCATCCGGAAGTAGAAATCTCCTGTCACTCTAGTAAGCCATATGCTAGCTAACAGTTGATAAAAAAACCGCTGGCGGAATCTCTAGTGCAAAAACGTTAAGTATTTTTATTTTTATTTTTTTATTTTTTTTTCTAAACTAATCCTAAATGTTTTGTTACATTGTTTTAAATTTACTTTTCGTGTTTTATGTATTTTGTCTGTATTTCTCCTGTCTTTTTGTCTGTATTCCGTCTTATCCGTCCCCCCCCTCCTGCTACAAAGCTGAACGATGAAAACAAACAATCAAAATGCCGGCAACTAACGAAAAAAAAAATGCCGGAAATTATTCTCTAGAGTAGATAAACTTAGGGCTATATAAAAAAAAAAAAAAGCTAGAATTTTTTTTTTAATTTTTTTTTTTTTTTTTTTTTTTTTTTTTAAACAAAAAAAAATGTAAATTAGATATTGTTTACACATAGAAGCGTTACGACTTTTATTCTATAGATAGGCACTCGACCAAGTCATCCGGAAGTAGAAATCTCCTGTCACTCTAGTAAGCCATATGCTAGCTAACAGTTGATAAAAAAAACCGCTGGCGGAATCTCTAGTGCAAAAACGTTAAGTATTTTTATTTTTTATTTTTATTTTTTTATTTTTTTTTTCTAAACTAATCCTAAATGTTTTGTTACATTGTTTTAAATTTACTTTTCGTGTTTTATGTATTTTGTCTGTATTTCTCCTGTCTTTTTGTCTGTATTCCGTCTTATCCGTCCCCCCCTCCTGCTACAAAGCTGAACGATGAAAACAAACAATCAAAATCCCGGCAACTAACGAAAAAAAAAATGCCGGAAATTATTCTCTAGAGTAGATAAACTTAGGGCTATATAAAACAAAAAAAAAAAGCTAGAATTTTTTTTAATTTTTTTTTTTTTTTTTTTTTTTTTTTTTTTTAAACAAAAAAAAATGTAAATTAGATATTGTTTACACATAGAAGCGTTACGACTTTTATTCTATAGATAGGCACTCGACCAAGTCATCCGGAAGTAGAAATCTCCTGTCACTCTAGTAAGCCATATGCTAGCTAACAGTTGATAAAAAAAACCGCTGGCGGAATCTCTAGTGCAAAAACGTTAAGTATTTTTATTTTTTATTTTTATTTTTTTATTTTTTTTTCTAAACTAATCCTAAATGTTTTGTTACATTGTTTTAAATTTACTTTTCGTGTTTTATGTATTTTGTCTGTATTTCTCCTGTCTTTTTGTCTGTATTCCGTCTTATCCGTCCCCCCCCCTCCTGCTACAAAGCTGAACGATGAAAACAAACAATCAAAATGCCGGCAACTAACGAAAAAAAAAATGCCGGAAATTATTCTCTAGAGTAGATAAACTTAGGGCTATATAAAAAAAAAAAAAAGCTAGAATTTTTTTTTTAATTTTTTTTTTTTTTTTTTTTAAACAAACAAAAATGTTAATTAGATATTGTTTACACATAGAAGCGTTACGACTTTTATTCTATAGATAGGCACTCGACCAAGTCATCCGGAAGTAGAAATCTCCTGTCACTCTAGTAAGCCATATGCTAGCTAACAGTTGATAAAAAAACCGCTGGCGGAATCTCTAGTGCAAAAACGTTAAGTATTTTTATTTTTTATTTTTATTTTTTTATTTTTTTTTCTAAACTAATCCTAAATGTTTTGTTACATTGTTTTAAATTTACTTTTCGTGTTTTATGTATTTTGTCTGTATTCCGTCTTATCCGTCCCCCCCTCCTGCTACAAAGCTGAACGATGAAAACAAACAATCAAAATGCCGGCAACTAACGAAAAAAAAATGCCGGAAATTATTCTCTAGAGTAGATAAACTTAGGACTTTATAAAAAAAAAAAAAGCTAGAATTTTTTTTTTAATTTTTTTTTTTTTTTTTTTTTTTTTTTAAACAAAAAAAAATGTAAATTAGATATTGTTTACACATAGAAGCGTTACGACTTTTATTCTATAGATAGGCACTCGACCAAGTCATCCGGAAGTAGAAATCTCCTGTCACTCTAGTAAGCCATATGCTAGCTAACAGTTGATAAAAAAACCGCTGGCGGAATCTCTAGTGCAAAAACGTTAAGTATTTTTATTTTTTATTTTTATTTATTTTTTTTTTTTTCTAAACTAATCCTAAATGTTTTGTTACATTGTTTTAAATTTACTTTTCGTGTTTTATGTATTTTGTCTGTATTTCTCCTGTCTTTTTGTCTGTATTCCGTCTTATCCGTCCCCCCCTCCTGCTACAAAGCTGAACGATGAAAACAAACAATCAAAATGCCGGCAACTAACGAAAAAAAAAATGCCGGAAATTATTCTCTAGAGTAGATTAACTTAGGACTTTATAAAAAAAAAAAAAGCTAGAATTTTTTTTTTAATTTTTTTTTTTTTTTTTTTTAACAAACAAAAATGTAAATTAGATATTGTTTACACATAGAAGCGTTACGACTTTTATTCTATAGATAGGCACTCGACCAAGTCATCCGGAAGTAGAAATCTCCTGTCACTCTAGTAAGCCATATGCTAGCTAACAGTTGATAAAAAAACCGCTGGCGGAATCTCTAGTGCAAAAACGTTAAGTATTTTTATTTTTTATTTTTATTTTTTTATTTTTTTTTTCTAAACTAATCCTAAATGTTTTGTTACATTGTTTTAAATTTACTTTTCGTGTTTTATGTATTTTGTCTGTATTTCTCCTGTCTTTTTGTCTGTATTCCGTCTTATCCGTCCCCCCCTCCTGCTACAAAGCTGAACGATGAAAACAAACAATCAAAATGCCGGCAACTAACGAAAAAAAAAATGCCGGAAATTATTCTTTAGAGTAGATAAACTTAGGACTTTATAAAAAAAAAAAAAAGCTAGAATTTTTTTTTTTTTTTTTTTTTTTAACAAAAAAAAATGTAAATTAGATATTGTTTACACATAGAAGCGTTACGACTTTTATTCTATAGATAGGCACTCGACCAAAGCATCCGGAAGTAGAAATCTCCTGTCACTCTAGTAAGCCATATGCTAGCTAACAGTTGATAAAAAAACCGCTGGCGGAATCTCTAGTGCAAAAACGTTAAGTATTTTTATTTTTTATTTTTTTTTTTTTTTTTTTCTAAACTAATCCTAAATGTTTTGTTACATTGTTTTAAATTTACTTTTCGTGTTTTATGTATTTTGTCTGTATTTCTCCTGTCTTTTTGTCTGTATTCCGTCTTATCCGTCCCCCCCTCCTGCTACAAAGCTGAACGATGAAAACAAACAATCAAAATGCCGGCAACTAACGAAAAAAAAATGCCGGAAATTATTCTCTAGAGTAGATAAACTTAGGGCTATATAAAAAAAAAAAAAGCTAGAATTTTTTTTTTAATTTTTTTTTTTTTTTTTTTTTTTTTTTAAACAAAAAAAAATGTAAATTAGATATTGTTTACACATAGAAGCGTTACGACTTTTATTCTATAGATAGGCACTCGACCAAGTCATCCGGAAGTAGAAATCTCCTGTCACTCTAGTAAGCCATATGCTAGCTAACAGTTGATAAAAAAAACCGCTGGCGGAATCTCTAGTGCAAAAACGTTAAGTATTTTTATTTTTTATTTTTATTTTTTTATTTTTTTTTCTAAACTAATCCTAAATGTTTTGTTACATTGTTTTAATTTTACTTTTCGTGTTTTATGTATTTTGTCTGTATTTCTCCTGTCTTTTTGTCTGTATTCCGTCTTATCCGTCCCCCCCTCCTGCTACAAAGCTGAACGATGAAAACAAACAATCAAAATGCCGGCAACTAACGAAAAAAAAATGCCGGAAATTATTCTCTAGAGTAGATAAACTTAGGGCTATATAAAAAAAAAAAAAAAGCTAGAATTTTTTTTTTAATTTTTTTTTTTTTTTTTTTTTTAAACAAAAAAAATGTAAATTAGATATTGTTTACACATAGAAGCGTTACGACTTTTATTCTATAGATAGGCACTCGACCAAGTCATCCGGAAGTAGAAATCTCCTGTCACTCTAGTAAGCCATATGCTAGCTAACAGTTGATAAAAAAAACCGCTGGCGGAATCTCTAGTGCAAAAACGTTAAGTATTTTTATTTTTTATTTTTATTTTTTTATTTTTTTTTCTAAACTAATCCTAAATGTTTTGTTACATTGTTTTAAATTTACTTTTCGTGTTTTATGTATTTTGTCTGTATTTCTCCTGTCTTTTTGTCTGTATTCCGTCTTATCCGTCCCCCCCTCCTGCTACAAAGCTGAACGATGAAAACAAACAATCAAAATGCCGGCAACTAACGAAAAAAAAATGCCGGAAATTATTCTCTAGAGTAGATAAACTTAGGGCTATATAAAAAAAAAAAAAAGCTAGAATTTTTTTTTTAATTTTTTTTTTTTTTTTTTTTTTTTTTTTTTTTTTAAACAAAAAAAAATGTAAATTAGATATTGTTTACACATAGAAGCGTTACGACTTTTATTCTATAGATAGGCACTCGACCAAGTCATCCGGAAGTAGAAATCTCCTGTCACTCTAGTAAGCCATATGCTAGCTAACAGTTGATAAAAAAAACCGCTGGCGGAATCTCTAGTGCAAAAACGTTAAGTATTTTTATTTTTTATTTTTATTTTTTTATTTTTTTTTCTAAACTAATCCTAAATGTTTTGTTACATTGTTTTAAATTTACTTTTCGTGTTTTATGTATTTTGTCTGTATTTCTCCTGTCTTTTTGTCTGTATTCCGTCTTATCCGTCCCCCCCCTCCTGCTACAAAGCTGAACGATGAAAACAAACAATCAAAATGCCGGCAACTAACGAAAAAAAAAATGCCGGAAATTATTCTCTAGAGTAGATAAACTTAGGGCTATATAAAAAAAAAAAAAAAGCTGGAATTTTTTTTTTAATTTTTTTTTTTTTTTTTTTTAAACAAACAAAAATGTTAATTAGATATTGTTTACACATAGAAGCGTTACGACTTTTATTCTATAGATAGGCACTCGACCAAGTCATCCGGAAGTAGAAATCTCCTGTCACTCTAGTAAGCCATATGCTAGCTAACAGTTGATAAAAAAACCGCTGGCGGAATCTCTAGTGCAAAAACGTTAAGTATTTTTATTTTTTATTTTTATTTTTTTATTTTTTTTTCTAAACTAATCCTAAATGTTTTGTTACATTGTTTTAAATTTACTTTTCGTGTTTTATGTATTTTGTCTGTATTCCGTCTTATCCGTCCCCCCCTCCTGCTACAAAGCTGAACGATGAAAACAAACAATCAAAATGCCGGCAACTAACGAAAAAAAAATGCCGGAAATTATTCTCTAGAGTAGATAAACTTAGGACTTTATAAAAAAAAAAAAGCTAGAATTTTTTTTTTAATTTTTTTTTTTTTTTTTTTTTTTTTTAAACAAAAAAAAATGTAAATTAGATATTGTTTACACATAGAAGCGTTACGACTTTTATTCTATAGATAGGCACTCGACCAAGTCATCCGGAAGTAGAAATCTCCTGTCACTCTAGTAAGCCATATGCTAGCTAACAGTTGATAAAAAAACCGCTGGCGGAATCTCTAGTGCAAAAACGTTAAGTATTTTTATTTTTTATTTTTATTTTTTTTTTCTAAACTAATCCTAAATGTTTTGTTACATTGTTTTAAATTTATTTTTCGTGTTTTATGTATTTTGTCTGTATTTCTCCTGTCTTTTTGTCTGTATTCCGTCTTATCCGTCCCCCCTCCTGCTACAAAGCTGAACGATGAAAACAAACAATCAAAATGCCGGCAACTAACGAAAAAAAAATGCCGGAAATTATTCTCTAGTATAGATTAACTTAGGACTTTATAAAAAAAAAAAAAAGCTAGAATTTCTTTTTTTTATTTTTATTTTTTTTTTTTTTAAACAAACAAAAATGTAAATTAGATATTGTTTACACATAGAAGCGTTACGACTTTTATTCTATAGATAGGCACTCGACCAAGTCATCCGGAAGTAGAAATCTCCTGTCACTCTAGTAAGCCATATGCTAGCTAACAGTTGATAAAAAAACCGCTGGCGGAATCTCTAGTGCAAAAACGTTAAGTATTTTTATTTTTTATTTTTATTTATTTTTTTTTTTTTTCTAAACTAATCCTAAATGTTTTGTTACATTGTTTTAAATTTACTTTTCGTGTTTTATGTATTTTGTCTGTATTTCTCCTGTCTTTTTGTCTGTATTCCGTCTTATCCGTCCCCCCCTCCTGCTACAAAGCTGAACGATGAAAACAAACAATCAAAATGCCGGCAACTAACGAAAAAAAAAATGCCGGAAATTATTCTCTAGAGTAGATAAACTTAGGGCTTTATAAAAAAAAAAAAAAAGCTAGAATTTTTTTTTTAATTTTTTTTTTTTTTTTTTTTTTTAAACAAAAAAAAATGTAAATTAGATATTGTTTACACATAGAAGCGTTACGACTTTTATTCTATAGATAGGCACTCGACCAAGTCATCCGGAAGTAGAAATCTCCTGTCACTCTAGTAAGCCATATGCTAGCTAACAGTTGATAAAAAAACCGCTGGCGGAATCTCTAGTGCAAAAACGTTAAGTATTTTTATTTTTTATTTTTATTTTTTTATTTTTTTTTTCTAAACTAATCCTAAATGTTTTGTTACATTGTTTTAAATTTACTTTTCGTGTTTTGTGTATTTTGTCTGTATTTCTCCTGTCTTTTTGTCTGTATTCCGTCTTATCCGTCCCCCCCTCCTGCTACAAAGCTGAACGATGAAAACAAACAATCAAAATGCCGGCAACTAACGAAAAAAAAATGCCGGAAATTATTCTCTAGAGTAGATTAACTTAGGACTTTATAAAAAAAAAAAAAAAGCTAGAATTTTTTTTTTAATTTTTTTTTTTTTTTTTTTTAAACAAACAAAAATGTAAATTAGATATTGTTTACACATAGAAGCGTTACGACTTTGATTCTATAGATAGGCACTCGACCAAGTCATCCGGAAGTAGAAATCTCCTGTCACTCTAGTAAGCCATATGCTAGCTAACAGTTGATAAAAAAACCGCTGGCGGAATCTCTAGTGCAAAAACGTTAAGTATTTTTATTTTTTATTTTTATTTTTTTATTTTTTTTTCTAAACTAATCCTAAATGTTTTGTTACATTGTTTTAAATTTACTTTTCGTGTTTTATGTATTTTGTCTGTATTTCTCCTGTCTTTTTGTCTGTATTCCGTCTTATCCGTCCCCCCCTCCTGCTACAAAGCTGAACGATGAAAACAAACAATCAAAATGCCGGCAACTAACGAAAAAAAAAATGCCGGAAATTATTCTCTAGAGTAGATAAACTTAGGGCTATATAAAAAAAAAAAAAAGCTAGAATTTTTTTTTTAATTTTTTTTTTTTTTTTTTTTTTAAACAAAAAAAATGTAAATTAGATATTGTTTACACATAGAAGCGTTACGACTTTTATTCTATAGATAGGCACTCGACCAAGTCATCCGGAAGTAGAAATCTCCTGTCACTCTAGTAAGCCATATGCTAGCTAACAGTTGATAAAAAAAACCGCTGGCGGAATCTCTAGTGCAAAAACGTTAAGTATTTTTATTTTTTATTTTTATTTTTTTATTTTTTTTTCTAAACTAATCCTAAATGTTTTGTTACATTGTTTTAAATTTACTTTTCGTGTTTTATGTATTTTGTCTGTATTTCTCCTGTCTTTTTGTCTGTATTCCGTCTTATCCGTCCCCCCCTCCTGCTACAAAGCTGAACGATGAAAACAAACAATCAAAATGCCGGCAACTAACGAAAAAAAAATGCCGGAAATTATTCTCTAGAGTAGATAAACTTAGGGCTATATAAAAAAAAAAAAGCTAGAATTTTTTTTTTAATTTTTTTTTTTTTTTTTTTTTTTTTTTTTTTAAACAAAAAAAAATGTAAATTAGATATTGTTTACACATAGAAGCGTTACGACTTTTATTCTATAGATAGGCACTCGACCAAGTCATCCGGAAGTAGAAATCTCCTGTCACTCTAGTAAGCCATATGCTAGCTAACAGTTGATAAAAAAAACCGCTGGCGGAATCTCTAGTGCAAAAACGTTAAGTATTTTTATTTTTTATTTTTATTTTTTTATTTTTTTTTCTAAACTAATCCTAAATGTTTTGTTACATTGTTTTAAATTTACTTTTCGTGTTTTATGTATTTTGTCTGTATTTCTCCTGTCTTTTTGTCTGTATTCCGTCTTATCCGTCCCCCCCCTCCTGCTACAAAGCTGAACGATGAAAACAAACAATCAAAATGCCGGCAACTAACGAAAAAAAAAATGCCGGAAATTATTCTCTAGAGTAGATAAACTTAGGGCTATATAAAAAAAAAAAAAAAGCTAGAATTTTTTTTTTAATTTTTTTTTTTTTTTTTTTTTAAACAAACAAAAATGTTAATTAGATATTGTTTACACATAGAAGCGTTACGACTTTTATTCTATAGATAGGCACTCGACCAAGTCATCCGGAAGTAGAAATCTCCTGTCACTCTAGTAAGCCATATGCTAGCTAACAGTTGATAAAAAAACCGCTGGCGGAATCTCTAGTGCAAAAACGTTAAGTATTTTTATTTTTTATTTTTATTTTTTTATTTTTTTTTCTAAACTAATCCTAAATGTTTTGTTACATTGTTTTAAATTTACTTTTCGTGTTTTATGTATTTTGTCTGTATTCCGTCTTATCCGTCCCCCCCTCCTGCTACAAAGCTGAACGATGAAAACAAACAATCAAAATGCCGGCAACTAACGAAAAAAAAATGCCGGAAATTATTCTCTAGAGTAGATAAACTTAGGACTTTATAAAAAAAAAAAAAGCTAGAATTTTTTTTTTAATTTTTTTTTTTTTTTTTTTTTTTTAAACAAAAAAAAATGTAAATTAGATATTGTTTACACATAGAAGCGTTACGACTTTTATTCTATAGATAGGCACTCGACCAAGTCATCCGGAAGTAGAAATCTCCTGTCACTCTAGTAAGCCATATGCTAGCTAACAGTTGATAAAAAAACCGCTGGCGGAATCTCTAGTGCAAAAACGTTAAGTATTTTTATTTTTTATTTTTATTTATTTTTTTTTTTTTCTAAACTAATCCTAAATGTTTTGTTACATTGTTTTAAATTTATTTTTCGTGTTTTATGTATTTTGTCTGTATTTCTCCTGTCTTTTTGTCTGTATTCCGTCTTATCCGTCCCCCCCTCCTGCTACAAAGCTGAACGATGAAAACAAACAATCAAAATGCCGGCAACTAACGAAAAAAAAATGCCGGAAATTATTCTCTAGAGTAGATAAACTTAGGACTTTATAAAAAAAAAAAAAGCTAGAATTTTTTTTTTAATTTTTTTTTTTTTTTTTTTTTTTTTTAAACAAAAAAAAATGTAAATTAGATATTGTTTACACATAGAAGCGTTACGACTTTTATTCTATAGATAGGCACTCGACCAAGTCATCCGGAAGTAGAAATCTCCTGTCACTCTAGTAAGCCATATGCTAGCTAACAGTTGATAAAAAAACCGCTGGCGGAATCTCTAGTGCAAAAACGTTAAGTATTTTTATTTTTTATTTTTATTTTTTTTTTCTAAACTAATCCTAAATGTTTTGTTACATTGTTTTAAATTTATTTTTCGTGTTTTATGTATTTTGTCTGTATTTCTCCTGTCTTTTTGTCTGTATTCCGTCTTATCCGTCCCCCCTCCTGCTACAAAGCTGAACGATGAAAACAAACAATCAAAATGCCGGCAACTAACGAAAAAAAAATGCCGGAAATTATTCTCTAGAGTAGATTAACTTAGGACTTTATAAAAAAAAAAAAAAAGCTAGAATTTTTTTTTTAATTTTTTTTTTTTTTTTTTTAAACAAACAAAAATGTAAATTAGATATTGTTTACACATAGAAGCGTTACGACTTTTATTCTATAGATAGGCACTCGACCAAGTCATCCGGAAGTAGAAATCTCCTGTCACTCTAGTAAGCCATATGCTAGCTAACAGTTGATAAAAAAACCGCTGGCGGAATCTCTAGTGCAAAAACGTTAAGTATTTTTATTTTTTATTTTTATTTATTTTTTTTTTTTTTCTAAACTAATCCTAAATGTTTTGTTACATTGTTTTAAATTTACTTTTCGTGTTTTATGTATTTTGTCTGTATTTCTCCTGTCTTTTTGTCTGTATTCCGTCTTATCCGTCCCCCCCTCCTGCTACAAAGCTGAACGATGAAAACAAACAATCAAAATGCCGGCAACTAACGAAAAAAAAAATGCCGGAAATTATTCTCTAGAGTAGATAAACTTAGGGCTATATAAAAAAAAAAAAAAGCTAGAATTTTTTTTTTTATTTTTTTTTTTTTTTTTTTTTAAACAAACAAAAATGTTAATTAGATATTGTTTACACATAGAAGCGTTACGACTTTTATTCTATAGATAGGCACTCGACCAAGTCATCCGGAAGTAGAAATCTCCTGTCACTCTAGTAAGCCATATGCTAGCTAACAGTTGATAAAAAAACCGCTGGCGGAATCTCTAGTGCAAAAACGTTAAGTATTTTTATTTTTTATTTTTATTTTTTTATTTTTTTTTCTAAACTAATCCTAAATGTTTTGTTACATTGTTTTAAATTTACTTTTCGTGTTTTATGTATTTTGTCTGTATTCCGTCTTATCCGTCCCCCCCTCCTGCTACAAAGCTGAACGATGAAAACAAACAATCAAAATGCCGGCAACTAACGAAAAAAAAATGCCGGAAATTATTCTCTAGAGTAGATAAACTTAGGACTTTATAAAAAAAAAAAAAGCTAGAATTTTTTTTTTAATTTTTTTTTTTTTTTTTTTTTTTTAAACAAAAAAAAATGTAAATTAGATATTGTTTACACATAGAAGCGTTACGACTTTTATTCTATAGATAGGCACTCGACCAAGTCATCCGGAAGTAGAAATCTCCTGTCACTCTAGTAAGCCATATGCTAGCTAACAGTTGATAAAAAAACCGCTGGCGGAATCTCTAGTGCAAAAACGTTAAGTATTTTTATTTTTTATTTTTTTATTTTTTTTTTTTCTAAACTAATCCTAAATGTTTTGTTACATTGTTTTAAATTTACTTTTCGTGTTTTATGTATTTTGTCTGTATTTCTCCTGTCTTTTTGTCTGTATTCCGTCTTATCCGTCCCCCCCTCCTGCTACAAAGCTGAACGATGAAAACAAACAATCAAAATGCCGGCAACTAACGAAAAAAAAATGCCGGAAATTATTCTCTAGAGTAGATAAACTTAGGGCTATATAAAAAAAAAAAAGCTAGAATTTTTTTTTGAATTTTTTTTTTTTTTTTTTTTTTTTTTTTTTTAAACAAAAAAAAATGTAAATTAGATATTGTTTACACATAGAAGCGTTACGACTTTTATTCTATAGATAGGCACTCGACCAAGTCATCCGGAAGTAGAAATCTCCTGTCACTCTAGTAAGCCATATGCTAGCTAACAGTTGATAAAAAAAACCGCTGGCGGAATCTCTAGTGCAAAAACGTTAAGTATTTTTATTTTTTATTTTTATTTTTTTATTTTTTTTTCTAAACTAATCCTAAATGTTTTGTTACATTGTTTTAAATTTACTTTTCGTGTTTTATGTATTTTGTCTGTATTTCTCCTGTCTTTTTGTCTGTATTCCGTCTTATCCGTCCCCCCCTCCTGCTACAAAGCTGAACGATGAAAACAAACAATCAAAATGCCGGCAACTAACGAAAAAAAAATGCCGGAAATTATTCTCTAGAGTAGATAAACTTAGGGCTATATAAAAAAAAAAAAAAAAGCTAGAATTTTTTTTTTAATTTTTTTTTTTTTTTTTTTTTTTTTTTTTTAAACAAAAAAAAATGTAAATTAGATATTGTTTACACATAGAAGCGTTACGACTTTTATTCTATAGATAGGCACTCGACCAAGTCATCCGGAAGTAGAAATCTCCTGTCACTCTAGTAAGCCATATGCTAGCTAACAGTTGATAAAAAAAACCGCTGGCGGAATCTCTAGTGCAAAAACGTTAAGTATTTTTATTTTTTATTTTTATTTTTTTATTTTTTTTTCTAAACTAATCCTAAATGTTTTGTTACATTGTTTTAAATTTACTTTTCGTGTTTTATGTATTTTGTCTGTATTTCTCCTGTCTTTTTGTCTGTATTCCGTCTTATCCGTCCCCCCCCCCTCCTGCTACAAAGCTGAACGATGAAAACAAACAATCAAAATGCCGGCAACTAACGAAGAAAAAAATGCCGGAAATTATTCTCTAGAGTAGATAAACTTAGGGCTATATAAAAAAAAAAAAAAAGCTAGAATTTTTTTTTTAATTTTTTTTTTTTTTTTTTTTAAACAAACAAAAATGTTAATTAGATATTGTTTACACATAGAAGCGTTACGACTTTTATTCTATAGATAGGCACTCGACCAAGTCATCCGGAAGTAGAAATCTCCTGTCACTCTAGTAAGCCATATGCTAGCTAACAGTTGATAAAAAAACCGCTGGCGGAATCTCTAGTGCAAAAACGTTAAGTATTTTTATTTTTTATTTTTATTTTTTTATTTTTTTTTCTAAACTAATCCTAAATGTTTTGTTACATTGTTTTAAATTTACTTTTCGTGTTTTATGTATTTTGTCTGTATTTCTCCTGTCTTTTTGTCTGTATTCCGTCTTATCCGTCCCCCCCTCCTGCTACAAAGCTGAACGATGAAAACAAACAATCAAAATGCCGGCAACTAACGCAAAAAAAAATGCCGGAAATTATTCTCTAGAGTAGATAAACTTAGGGCTTTATAAAAAAAAAAAAAAAGCTAGAATTTTTTTTTTAATTTTTTTTTTTTTTTTTTTTTTTAAACAAAAAAAAATGTAAATTAGATATTGTTTACACATAGAAGCGTTACGACTTTTATTCTATAGATAGGCACTCGACCAAGTCATCCGGAAGTAGAAATCTCCTGTCACTCTAGTAAGCCATATGCTAGCTAACAGTTGATAAAAAAACCGCTGGCGGAATCTCTAGTGCAAAAACGTTAAGTATTTTTATTTTTTATTTTTATTTTTTTATTTTTTTTTTCTAAACTAATCCTAAATGTTTTGTTACATTGTTTTAAATTTACTTTTCGTGTTTTGTGTATTTTGTCTGTATTTCTCCTGTCTTTTTGTCTGTATTCCGTCTTATCCGTCCCCCCCTCCTGCTACAAAGCTGAACGATGAAAACAAACAATCAAAATGCCGGCAACTAACGAAAAAAAAATGCCGGAAATTATTCTCTAGAGTAGATTAACTTAGGACTTTATAAAAAAAAAAAAAAAGCTAGAATTTTTTTTTAATTTTTTTTTTTTTTTTTTTAAACAAACAAAAATGTAAATTAGATATTGTTTACACATAGAAGCGTTACGACTTTTATTCTATAGATAGGCACTCGACCAAGTCATCCGGAAGTAGAAATCTCCTGTCACTCTAGTAAGCCATATGCTAGCTAACAGTTGATAAAAAAACCGCTGGCGGAATCTCTAGTGCAAAAACGTTAAGTATTTTTATTTTTTATTTTTATTTTTTTATTTTTTTTTTCTAAACTAATCCTAAATGTTTTGTTACATTGTTTTAAATTTACTTTTCGTGTTTTATGTATTTTGTCTGTATTTCTCCTGTCTTTTTGTCTGTATTCCGTCTTATCCGTCCCCCCCTCCTGCTACAAAGCTGAACGATGAAAACAAACAATCAAAATGCCGGCAACTAACGAAAAAAAAAATGCCGGAAATTATTCTTTAGAGTAGATAAACTTAGGACTTTATAAAAAAAAAAAAAGCTAGTTTTTTTTTTTTTTTTTTTTTTTTAACAAAAAAAAATGTAAATTAGATATTGTTTACACATAGAAGCGTTACGACTTTTATTCTATAGATAGGCACTCGACCAAAGCATCCGGAAGTAGAAATCTCCTGTCACTCTAGTAAGCCATATGCTAGCTAACAGTTGATAAAAAAACCGCTGGCGGAATCTCTAGTGCAAAAACGTTAAGTATTTTTATTTTTGATTTTTTTATTTTTTTTTTTTCTAAACTAATCCTAAATGTTTTGTTACATTGTTTTAAATTTACTTTTCGTGTTTTATGTATTTTGTCTGTATTTCTCCTGTCTTTTTGTCTGTATTCCGTCTTATCCGTCCCCCCCTCCTGCTACAAAGCTGAACGATGAAAACAAACAATCAAAATGCCGGCAACTAACGAAAAAAAAAATGCCGGAAATTATTCTCTAGAGTAGATAAACTTAGGGCTATATAAAAAAAAAAAAAAAGCTAGAATTTTTTTTTTAATTTTTTTTTTTTTTTTTTTTTTTTTTTTTTTAAACAAAAAAAAATGTAAATTAGATATTGTTTACACATAGAAGCGTTACGACTTTTATTCTATAGATAGGCACTCGACCAAGTCATCCGGAAGTAGAAATCTCCTGTCACTCTAGTAAGCCATATGCTAGCTAACAGTTGATAAAAAAAACCGCTGGCGGAATCTCTAGTGCAAAAACGTTAAGTATTTTTATTTTTTATTTTTATTTTTTTTTCTAAACTAATCCTAAATGTTTTGTTACATTGTTTTAAATTTACTTTTCGTGTTTTATGTATTTTGTCTGTATTTCTCCTGTCTTTTTGTCTGTATTCCGTCTTATCCGTCCCCCCCTCCTGCTACAAAGCTGAACGATGAAAACAAACAATCAAAATGCCGGCAACTAACGAAAAAAAAATGCCGGAAATTATTCTCTAGAGTAGATAAACTTAGGGCTATATAAAAAAAAAAAAAAAGCTAGAATTTTTTTTTTAATTTTTTTTTTTTTTTTTTTTTTTAAACAAAAAAAAATGTAAATTAGATATTGTTTACACATAGAAGCGTTACGACTTTTATTCTATAGATAGGCACTCGACCAAGTCATCCGGAAGTAGAAATCTCCTGTCACTCTAGTAAGCCATATGCTAGCTAACAGTTGATAAAAAAACCGCTGGCGGAATCTCTAGTGCAAAAACGTTAAGTATTTTTATTTTTTATTTTTATTTTTTTATTTTTTTTTCTAAACTAATCCTAAATGTTTTGTTACATTGTTTTAAATTTACTTTTCGTGTTTTATGTATTTTGTCTGTATTCCGTCTTATCCGTCCCCCCCTCCTGCTACAAAGCTGAACGATGAAAACAAACAATCAAAATGCCGGCAACTAACGAAAAAAAAATGCCGGAAATTATTCTCTAGAGTAGATAAACTTAGGACTTTATAAAAAAAAAAGCTAGAATTTTTTTTTTAATTTTTTTTTTTTTTTTTTTAAACAAAAAAAAATGTAAATTAGATATTGTTTACACATAGAAGCGTTACGACTTTTATTCTATAGATAGGCACTCGACCAAGTCATCCGGAAGTAGAAATCTCCTGTCACTCTAGTAAGCCATATGCTAGCTAACAGTACATTGTTTTAAATTTACTTTTCGTGTTTTGTGTATTTTGTCTGTATTTCTCCTGTCTTTTTGTCTGTATTCCGTCTTATCCGTCCCCCCCCCCTCCTGCTACAAAGCTGAACGATGAAAACAATCAAAATGCCGGCAACTAACGAAAAAAAAATGCCGGAAATTATTCTCTAGAGTAGATAAACTTAGGGCTATATAAAAAAAAAAAAAAGCTAGAATTTTTTTTTTAATTTTTTTTTTTTTTTTTTTTTTTTTTTTTTAAACAAAAAAAAATGTAAATTAGATATTGTTTACACATAGAAGCGTTACGACTTTTATTCTATAGATAGGCACTCGACCAAGTCATCCGGAAGTAGAAATCTCCTGTCACTCTAGTAAGCCATATGCTAGCTAACAGTTGATAAAAAAAACCGCTGGCGGAATCTCTAGTGCAAAAACGTTAAGTATTTTTATTTTTTATTTTTATTTTTTTATTTTTTTTTCTAAACTAATCCTAAATGTTTTGTTACATTGTTTTAAATTTACTTTTCGTGTTTTATGTATTTTGTCTGTATTTCTCCTGTCTTTTTGTCTGTATTCCGTCTTATCCGTCCCCCCCCTCCTGCTACAAAGCTGAACGATGAAAACAAACAATCAAAATGCCGGCAACTAACGAAAAAAAAAATGCCGGAAATTATTCTCTAGAGTAGATAAACTTAGGGCTATATAAAAAAAAAAAAAAGCTAGAATTTTTTTTTTAATTTTTTTTTTTTTTTTTTTTAAACAAACAAAAATGTTAATTAGATATTGTTTACACATAGAAGCGTTACGACTTTTATTCTATAGATAGGCACTCGACCAAGTCATCCGGAAGTAGAAATCTCCTGTCACTCTAGTAAGCCATATGCTAGCTAACAGTTGATAAAAAAACCGCTGGCGGAATCTCTAGTGCAAAAACGTTAAGTATTTTTATTTTTTATTTTTATTTTTTTATTTTTTTTTCTAAACTAATCCTAAATGTTTTGTTACATTGTTTTAAATTTACTTTTCGTGTTTTATGTATTTTGTCTGTATTCCGTCTTATCCGTCCCCCCCCTCCTGCTACAAAGCTGAACGATGAAAACAAACAATCAAAATGCCGGCAACTAACGAAAAAAAAATGCCGGAAATTATTCTCTAGAGTAGATAAACTTAGGACTTTATAAAAAAAAAAAAAGCTAGAATTTTTTTTTTAATTTTTTTTTTTTTTTTTTTTTTTTAAACAAAAAAAAATGTAAATTAGATATTGTTTACACATAGAAGCGTTACGACTTTTATTCTATAGATAGGCACTCGACCAAGTCATCCGGAAGTAGAAATCTCCTGTCACTCTAGTAAGCCATATGCTAGCTAACAGTTGATAAAAAAACCGCTGGCGGAATCTCTAGTGCAAAAACGTTAAGTATTTTTATTTTTTATTTTTATTTTTTTTTTCTAAACTAATCCTAAATGTTTTGTTACATTGTTTTAAATTTATTTTTCGTGTTTTATGTATTTTGTCTGTATTTCTCCTGTCTTTTTGTCTGTATTCCGTCTCATCCGTCCCCCCTCCTGCTACAAAGCTGAACGATGAAAACAAACAATCAAAATGCCGGCAACTAACGAAAAAAAAATGCCGGAAATTATTCTCTAGAGTAGATTAACTTAGGACTTTATAAAAAAAAAAAAAAAGCTAGAATTTTTTTTTTAATTTTTTTTTTTTTTTTTTTTTTTAAACAAAAAAAAATGTAAATTAGATATTGTTTACACATAGAAGCGTTACGACTTTTATTCTATAGATAGGCACTCGACCAAGTCATCCGGAAGTAGAAATCTCCTGTCACTCTAGTAAGCCATATGCTAGCTAACAGTTGATAAAAAAACCGCTGGCGGAATCTCTAGTGCAAAAACGTTAAGTATTTTTATTTTTTATTTTTATTTTTTTATTTTTTTTTTCTAAACTAATCCTAAATGTTTTGTTACATTGTTTTAAATTTACTTTTCGTGTTTTGTGTATTTTGTCTGTATTTCTCCTGTCTTTTTGTCTGTATTCCGTCTTATCCGTCCCCCCCTCCTGCTACAAAGCTGAACGATGAAAACAAACAATCAAAATGCCGGCAACTAACGAAAAAAAAATGCCGGAAATTATTCTCTAGAGTAGATTAACTTAGGACTTTATAAAAAAAAAAAAAAGCTAGAATTTTTTTTTTAATTTTTTTTTTTTTTTTTTTTAAACAAACAAAAATGTAAATTAGATATTGTTTACACATAGAAGCGTTACGACTTTTATTCTATAGATAGGCACTCGACCAAGTCATCCGGAAGTAGAAATCTCCTGTCACTCTAGTAAGCCATATGCTAGCTAACAGTTGATAAAAAAACCGCTGGCGGAATCTCTAGTGCAAAAACGTTAAGTATTTTTATTTTTTATTTTTATTTTTTTATTTTTTTTTTCTAAACTAATCCTAAATGTTTTGTTACATTGTTTTAAATTTACTTTTCGTGTTTTATGTATTTTGTCTGTATTTCTCCTGTCTTTTTGTCTGTATTCCGTCTTATCCGTCCCCCCTCCTGCTACAAAGCTGAACGATGAAAACAAACAATCAAAATGCCGGCAACTAACGAAAAAAAAAATGCCGGAAATTATTCTTTAGAGTAGATAAACTTAGGACTTTATAAAAAAAAAAAAAAGCTAGAATTTTTTTTTTTTTTTTTTTTTTTAACAAAAAAAAATGTAAATTAGATATTGTTTACACATAGAAGCGTTACGACTTTTATTCTATAGATAGGCACTCGACCAAAGCATCCGGAAGTAGAAATCTCCTGTCACTCTAGTAAGCCATATGCTAGCTAACAGTTGATAAAAAAAACCGCTGGCGGAATCTCTAGTGCAAAAACGTTAAGTATTTTTATTTTTTATTTTTTTATTTTTTTTTTTTCTAAACTAATCCTAAATGTTTTGTTACATTGTTTTAAATTTACTTTTCGTGTTTTATGTATTTTGTCTGTATTTCTCCTGTCTTTTTGTCTGTATTCCGTCTTATCCGTCCCCCCCTCCTGCTACAAAGCTGAACGATGAAAACAAACAATCAAAATGCCGGCAACTAACGAAAAAAAAATGCCGGAAATTATTCTCTAGAGTAGATAAACTTAGGGCTATATAAAAAAAAAAAAAGCTAGAATTTTTTTTTTTATTTTTTTTTTTTTTTTTTTTTTTTTTTTTTTAAACAAAAAAAATGTAAATTAGATATTGTTTACACATAGAAGCGTTACGACTTTTATTCTATAGATAGGCACTCGACCAAGTCATCCGGAAGTAGAAATCTCCTGTCACTCTAGTAAGCCATATGCTAGCTAACAGTTGATAAAAAAAAACCGCTGGCGGAATCTCTAGTGCAAAAACGTTAAGTATTTTTATTTTTTATTTTTATTTTTTTATTTTTTTTTCTAAACTAATCCTAAATGTTTTGTTACATTGTTTTAAATTTACTTTTCGTGTTTTATGTATTTTGTCTGTATTTCTCCTGTCTTTTTGTCTGTATTCCGTCTTATCCGTCCCCCCCTCCTGCTACAAAGCTGAACGATGAAAACAAACAATCAAAATGCCGGCAACTAACGAAAAAAAAATGCCGGATATTATTCTCTAGAGTAGATAAACTTAGGGCTATATAAAAAAAAAAAAAAGCTAGAATTTTTTTTTTTAATTTTTTTTTTTTTTTTTTTTTTTTTTTTTTTTAAACAAAAAAAAATGTAAATTAGATATTGTTTACACATAGAAGCGTTACGACTTTTATTCTATAGATAGGCACTCGACCAAGTCATCCGGAAGTAGAAATCTCCTGTCACTCTAGTAAGCCATATGCTAGCTAACAGTTGATAAAAAAAACCGCTGGCGGAATCTCTAGTGCAAAAACGTTAAGTATTTTTATTTTTTATTTTTATTTTTTTATTTTTTTTTCTAAACTAATCCTAAATGTTTTGTTACATTGTTTTAAATTTACTTTTCGTGTTTTATGTATTTTGTCTGTATTTCTCCTGTCTTTTTGTCTGTATTCCGTCTTATCCGTCCCCCCCTCCTGCTACAAAGCTGAACGATGAAAACAAACAATCAAAATGCCGGCAACTAACGAAAAAAAAATGCCGGAAATTATTCTCTAGAGTAGATAAACTTAGGGCTATATAAAAAAAAAAAAAAAGCTAGAATTTTTTTTTTAATTTTTTTTTTTTTTTTTTTTTTTTTTTTTTTAAACAAAAAAAAATGTAAATTAGATATTGTTTACACATAGAAGCGTTACGACTTTTATTCTATAGATAGGCACTCGACCAAGTCATCCGGAAGTAGAAATCTCCTGTCACTCTAGTAAGCAATATGCTAGCTAACAGTTGATAAAAAAAACCGCTGGCGGAATCTCTAGTGCAAAAACGTTAAGTATTTTTATTTTTTATTTTTATTTTTTTATTTTTTTTTCTAAACTAATCCTAAATGTTTTGTTACATTGTTTTAAATTTACTTTTCGTGTTTTATGTATTTTGTCTGTATTTCTCCTGTCTTTTTGTCTGTATTCCGTCTTATCCGTCCCCCCCCCTCCTGCTACAAAGCTGAACGATGAAAACAAACAATCAAAATGCCGGCAACTAACGAAAAAAAAAATGCCGGAAATTATTCTCTAGAGTAGATAAACTTAGGGCTATATAAAAAAAAAAAAAAGCTAGAATTTTTTTTTTAATTTTTTTTTTTTTTTTTTTAAACAAACAAAAATGTTAATTAGATATTGTTTACACATAGAAGCGTTACGACTTTTATTCTATAGATAGGCACTCGACCAAGTCATCCGGAAGTAGAAATCTCCTGTCACTCTAGTAAGCCATATGCTAGCTAACAGTTGATAAAAAAACCGCTGGCGGAATCTCTAGTGCAAAAACGTTAAGTATTTTTATTTTTTATTTTTATTTTTTTATTTTTTTTCCTAAACTAATCCTAAATGTTTTGTTACATTGTTTTAAATTTACTTTTCGTGTTTTATGTATTTTGTCATTATTCCGTCTTATCCGTCCCCCCCTCCTGCTACAAAGCTGAACGATGAAAACAAACAATCAAAATGCCGGCAACTAACGAAAAAAAAATGCCGGAAATTATTCTCTAGAGTAGATAAACTTAGGACTTTATAAAAAAAAAAAAGCTAGAATTTTTTTTTTAATTTTTTTTTTTTTTTTTTTTTTTTAAACAAAAAAAAATGTAAATTAGATATTGTTTACACATAGAAGCGTTACGACTTTTATTCTATAGATAGGCACTCGACCAAGTCATCCGGAAGTAGAAATCTCCTGTCACTCTAGTAAGCCATATGCTAGCTAACAGTTGATAAAAAAACCGCTGGCGGAATCTCTAGTGCAAAAACGTTAAGTATTTTTTTTTTTATTTTTATTTATTTTTTTTTTTTTTCTAAACTAATCCTAAATGTTTTGTTACATTGTTTTAAATTTACTTTTCGTGTTTTATGTATTTTGTCTGTATTTCTCCTGTCTTTTTGTCTGTATTCCGTCTTATCCGTCCCCCCCCCTCCTGCTACAAAGCTGAACGATGAAAACAAACAATCAAAATGCCGGCAACTAACGCAAAAAAAAATGCCGGAAATTATTCTCTAGAGTAGATAAACTTAGGGCTTTATAAAAAAAAAAAAAAGCTAGAATTTTTTTTTTAATTTTTTTTTTTTTTTTTTTTTTTAAACAAAAAAAAATGTAAATTAGATATTGTTTACACATAGAAGCGTTACGACTTTTATTCTATAGATAGGCACTCGACCAAGTCATCCGGAAGTAGAAATCTCCTGTCACTCTAGTAAGCCATATGCTAGCTAACAGTTGATAAAAAAACCGCTGGCGGAATCTCTAGTGCAAAAACGTTAAGTATTTTTATTTTTTATTTTTATTTTTTTATTTTTTTTTTCTAAACTAATCCTAAATGTTTTGTTACATTGTTTTAAATTTACTTTTCGTGTTTTGTGTATTTTGTCTGTATTTCTCCTGTCTTTTTGTCTGTATTCCGTCTTATCCGTCCCCCCCCCCTCCTGCTACAAAGCTGAACGATGAAAACAAACAATCAAAATGCCGGCAACTAACGAAAAAAAAAATGCCGGAAATTATTCTCTAGAGTAGATTAACTTAGGACTTTATAAAAAAAAAAAAAAAAGCTAGAATTTTTTTTTTAATTTTTTTTTTTTTTTTTTTTTAAACAAAAAAAAATGTAAATTAGATATTGTTTACACATAGAAGCGTTACGACTTTTATTCTATAGATAGGCACTCGACCAAGTCATCCGGAAGTAGAAATCTCCTGTCACTCTAGTGAGCCATATGCTAGCTAACAGTTGATAAAAAAAACCGCTGGCGGAATCTCTAGTGCAAAAACGTTAAGTATTTTTATTTTTTATTTTAATTTTTTAATTTTTTTTTCTAAACTAATCCTAAATGTTTTGTTACATTGTTTTAAATTTACTTTTCGTGTTTTATGTATTTTGTCTGTATTTCTCCTGTCTTTTTGTCTGTATTCCGTCTTATCCGTCCCCCCCTCCTGCTACAAAGCTGAACGATGAAAACAAACAATCAAAATGCCGGCAACTAACGAAAAAAAAATGCCGGAAATTATTCTCTAGAGTAGATAAACTTAGGGCTATATAAAAAAAAAAAAAAGCTAGAATTTTTTTTTTAATTTTTTTTTTTTTTTTTTTTTTTTTTTTTTTTTAAACAAAAAAAAATGTAAATTAGATATTGTTTACACATAGAAGCGTTACGACTTTTATTCTATAGATAGGCACTCGACCAAGTCATCCGGAAGTAGAAATCTCCTGTCACTCTAGTAAGCCATATGCTAGCTAACAGTTGATAAAAAAAACCGCTGGCGGAATCTCTAGTGCAAAAACGTTAAGTATTTTTATTTTTTATTTTTATTTTTTTATTTTTTTTTCTAAACTAATCCTAAATGTTTTGTTACATTGTTTTAAATTTACTTTTCGTGTTTTATGTATTTTGTCTGTATTTCTCCTGTCTTTTTGTCTGTATTTCGTCTTATCCGTCCCCCCCCTCCTGCTACAAAGCTGAACGATGAAAACAAACAATCAAAATGCCGGCAACTAACGAAAAAAAAAATGCCGGAAATTATTCTCTAGAGTAGATAAACTTAGGGCTATATAAAAAAAAAAAAAAAGCTAGAATTTTTTTTTTAATTTTTTTTTTTTTTTTTTTTAAACAAACAAAAATGTTAATTAGATATTGTTTACACATAGAAGCGTTACGACTTTTATTCTATAGATAGGCACTCGACCAAGTCATCCGGAAGTAGAAATCTCCTGTCACTCTAGTAAGCCATATGCTAGCTAACAGTTGATAAAAAAACCGCTGGCGGAATCTCTAGTGCAAAAACGTTAAGTATTTTTATTTTTTATTTTTATTTTTTTATTTTTTTTCTAAACTAATCCTAAATGTTTTGTTACATTGTTTTAAATTTACTTTTCGTGTTTTATGTATTTTGTCTGTATTCCGTCTTATCCGTCCCCCCCTCCTGCTACAAAGCTGAACGATGAAAACAAACAATCAAAATGCCGGCAACTAACGAAAAAAAAATGCCGGAAATTATTCTCTAGAGTAGATAAACTTAGGACTTTATAAAAAAAAAAAAAGCTAGAATTTTTTTTTTAATTTTTTTTTTTTTTTTTTTTTTTTAAACAAAAAAAAATGTAAATTAGATATTGTTTACACATAGAAGCGTTACGACTTTTATTCTATAGATAGGCACTCGACCAAGTCATCCGGAAGTAGAAATCTCCTGTCACTCTAGTAAGCCATATGCTAGCTAACAGTTGATAAAAAAACCGCTGGCGGAATCTCTAGTGCAAAAACGTTAAGTATTTTTATTTTTTATTTTTATTTATTTTTTTTTTTTTCTAAACTAATCCTAAATGTTTTGTTACATTGTTTTAAATTTACTTTTCGTGTTTTATGTATTTTGTCTGTATTTCTCCTGTCTTTTTGTCTGTATTCCGTCTTATCCGTCCCCCCCTCCTGCTACAAAGCTGAACGATGAAAACAAACAATCAAAATGCCGGCAACTAACGCAAAAAAAAATGCCGGAAATTATTCTCTAGAGTAGATAAACTTAGGGCTTTATAAAAAAAAAAAAAAGCTAGAATTTTTTAATTTTTTTTTTTTTTTTTTTTTTTAAACAAAAAAAAATGTAAATTAGATATTGTTTACACATAGAAGCGTTACGACTTTTATTCTATAGATATGCACTCGACCAAGTCATCCGGAAGTAGAAATCTCCTGTCACTCTAGTAAGCCATATGCTAGCTAACAGTTGATAAAAAAACCGCTGGCGGAATCTCTAGTGCAAAAACGTTAAGTATTTTTATTTTTTATTTTTATTTTTTTATTTTTTTTTTCTAAACTAATCCTAAATGTTTTGTTACATTGTTTTAAATTTACTTTTCGTGTTTTGTGTATTTTGTCTGTATTTCTCCTGTCTTTTTGTCTGTATTCCGTCTTATCCGTCCCCCCCCTCCTGCTACAAAGCTGAACGATGAAAACAAACAATCAAAATGCCGGCAACTAACGAAAAAAAAATGCCGGAAATTATTCTCTAGAGTAGATTAACTTAGGACTTTATAAAAAAAAAAAAAAAGCTAGAATTTTTTTTTTAATTTTTTTTTTTTTTTTTTTTAAACAAACAAAAATGTAAATTAGATATTGTTTACACATAGAAGCGTTACGACTTTTATTCTATAGATAGGCACTCGACCAAGTCATCCGGAAGTAGAAATCTCCTGTCACTCTAGTAAGCCATATGCTAGCTAACAGTTGATAAAAAAACCGCTGGCGGAATCTCTAGTGCAAAAACGTTAAGTATTTTTATTTTTTATTTTTATTTTTTTATTTTTTTTTTCTAAACTAATCCTAAATGTTTTGTTACATTGTTTTAAATTTACTTTTCGTGTTTTATGTATTTTGTCTGTATTTCTCCTGTCTTTTTGTCTGTATTCCGTCTTATCCGTCCCCCCCTCCTGCTACAAAGCTGAACGATGAAAACAAACAATCAAAATGCCGGCAACTAACGAAAAAAAAAATGCCGGAAATTATTCTTTAGAGTAGATAAACTTAGGACTTTATAAAAAAAAAAAAAGCTAGAATTTTTTTTTTTTTTTTTTTTTTTAACAAAAAAAATGTAAATTAGATATTGTTTACACATAGAAGCGTTACGACTTTTATTCTATAGATAGGCACTCGACCAAAGCATCCGGAAGTAGAAATCTCCTGTCACTCTAGTAAGCCATATGCTAGCTAACAGTTGATAAAAAAACCGCTGGCGGAATCTCTAGTGCAAAAACGTTAAGTATTTTTATTTTTTATTTTTTTATTTTTTTTTTTTCTAAACTAATCCTAAATGTTTTGTTACATTGTTTTAAATTTACTTTTCGTGTTTTATGTATTTTGTCTGTATTTCTCCTGTCTTTTTGTCTGTATTCCGTCTTATCCGTCCCCCCTCCTGCTACAAAGCTGAACGATGAAAACAAACAATCAAAATGCCGGCAACTAACGAAAAAAAAAATGCCGGAAATTATTCTCTAGAGTAGATAAACTTAGGGCTATATAAAAAAAAAAAAAAGCTAGAATTTTTTTTTTAATTTTTTTTTTTTTTTTTTTTTTTTTTTAAACAAAAAAAAATGTAAATTAGATATTGTTTACACATAGAAGCGTTACGACTTTTATTCTATAGATAGGCACTCGACCAAGTCATCCGGAAGTAGAAATCTCCTGTCACTCTAGTAAGCCATATGCTAGCTAACAGTTGATAAAAAAAACCGCTGGCGGAATCTCTAGTGCAAAAACGTTAAGTATTTTTATTTTTTATTTTTATTTTTTTATTTTTTTTCTAAACTAATCCTAAATGTTTTGTTACATTGTTTTAAATTTACTTTTCGTGTTTTATGTATTTTGTCTGTATTCCGTCTTATCCGTCCCCCCCTCCTGCTACAAAGCTGAACGATGAAAACAAACAATCAAAATGCCGGCAACTAACGAAAAAAAAATGCCGGAAATTATTCTCTAGAGTAGATAAACTTAGGACTTTATAAAAAAAAAAAAAGCTAGAATTTTTTTTTTAATTTTTTTTTTTTTTTTTTTTTTTTAAACAAAAAAAAATGTAAATTAGATATTGTTTACACATAGAAGCGTTACGACTTTTATTCTATAGATAGGCACTCGACCAAGTCATCCGGAAGTAGAAATCTCCTGTCACTCTAGTAAGCCATATGCTAGCTAACAGTTGATAAAAAAACCGCTGGCGGAATCTCTAGTGCAAAAACGTTAAGTATTTTTATTTTTTATTTTTATTTATTTTTTTTTTTCTAAACTAATCCTAAATGTTTTGTTACATTGTTTTAAATTTACTTTTCGTGTTTTATGTATTTTGTCTGTATTTCTCCTGTCTTTTTGTCTGTATTCCGTCTTATCCGTCCCCCCCTCCTGCTACAAAGCTGAACGATGAAAACAAACAATCAAAATGCCGGCAACTAACGAAAAAAAAAATGCCGGAAATTATTCTCTAGAGTAGATAAACTTAGGGCTTTATAAAAAAAAAAAAAAAGCTAGAATTTTTTTTTTAATTTTTTTTTTTTTTTTTTTTTTAAACAAACAAAAATGTAAATTAGATATTGTTTACACATAGAAGCGTTACGACTTTTATTCTATAGATAGGCACTCGACCAAGTCATCCGGAAGTAGAAATCTCCTGTCACTCTAGTAAGCCATATGCTAGCTAACAGTTGATAAAAAAACCGCTGGCGGAATCTCTAGTGCAAAAACGTTAAGTATTTTTATTTTTTATTTTTATTTTTTTATTTTTTTTTTCTAAACTAATCCTAAATGTTTTGTTACATTGTTTTAAATTTACTTTTCGTGTTTTATGTATTTTGTCTGTATTTCTCCTGTCTTTTTGTCTGTATTCCGTCTTATCCGTCCCCCCCTCCTGCTACAAAGCTGAACGATGAAAACAAACAATCAAAATGCCGGCAACTAACGAAAAAAAAAATGCCGGAAATTATTCTTTAGAGTAGATAAACTTAGGACTTTATAAAAAAAAAAAAAAGCTAGAATTTTTTTTTTTTTTTTTTTTTTTTAACAAAAAAAATGTAAATTAGATATTGTTTACACATAGAAGCGTTACGACTTTTATTCTATAGATAGGCACTCGACCAAAGCATCCGGAAGTAGAAATCTCCTGTCACTCTAGTAAGCCATATGCTAGCTAACAGTTGATAAAAAAACCGCTGGCGGAATCTCTAGTGCAAAAACGTTAAGTATTTTTATTTTTTATTTTTTTATTTTTTTTTTTTCTAAACTAATCCTAAATGTTTTGTTACATTGTTTTAAATTTACTTTTCGTGTTTTATGTATTTTGTCTGTATTTCTCCTGTCTTTTTGTCTGTATTCCGTCTTATCCGTCCCCCCCTCCTGCTACAAAGCTGAACGATGAAAACAAACAATCAAAATGCCGGCAACTAACGAAAAAAAAAATGCCGGAAATTATTCTCTAGAGTAGATAAACTTAGGGCTATATAAAAAAAAAAAAAAAGCTAGAATTTTTTTTTTAATTTTTTTTTTTTTTTTTTTTTTTTTTTTTTAAACAAAAAAAAATGTAAATTAGATATTGTTTACACATAGAAGCGTTACGACTTTTATTCTATAGATAGGCACTCGACCAAGTCATCCGGAAGTAGAAATCTCCTGTCACTCTAGTAAGCCATATGCTAGCTAACAGTTGATAAAAAAACCGCTGGCGGAATCTCTAGTGCAAAAACGTTAAGTATTTTTATTTTTTATTTTTTTATTTTTTTTTTTTCTAAACTAATCCTAAATGTTTTGTTACATTGTTTTAAATTTACTTTTCGTGTTTTATGTATTTTGTCTGTATTTCTCCTGTCTTTTTGTCTGTATTCCGTCTTATCCGTCCCCCCTCCTGCTACAAAGCTGAACGATGAAAACAAACAATCAAAATGCCGGCAACTAACGACAAAAAAAAATGCCGGAAATTATTCTCTAGAGTAGATAAACTTAGGGCTATATAAAAAAAAAAAAAAGCTAGAATTTTTTTTTTAATTTTTTTTTTTTTTTTTTTTTTTTTTTTAAACAAAAAAAAATGTAAATTAGATATTGTTTACACATAGAAGCGTTACGACTTTTATTCTATAGATAGGCACTCGACCAAGTCATCCGGAAGTAGAAATCTCCTGTCACTCTAGTAAGCCATATGCTAGCTAACAGTTGATAAAAAAAACCGCTGGCGGAATCTCTAGTGCAAAAACGTTAAGTATTTTTATTTTTTATTTTTATTTTTTTATTTTTTTTCTAAACTAATCCTAAATGTTTTGTTACATTGTTTTAAATTTACTTTTCGTGTTTTATGTATTTTGTCTGTATTCCGTCTTATCCGTCCCCCCCTCCTGCTACAAAGCTGAACGATGAAAACAAACAATCAAAATGCCGGCAACTAACGAAAAAAAAATGCCGGAAATTATTCTCTAGAGTAGATAAACTTAGGACTTTATAAAAAAAAAAAAAAGCTAGAATTTTTTTTTTAATTTTTTTTTTTTTTTTTTTTTTTTTAAACAAAAAAAAATGTAAATTAGATATTGTTTACACATAGAAGCGTTACGACTTTTATTCTATAGATAGGCACTCGACCAAGTCATCCGGAAGTAGAAATCTCCTGTCACTCTAGTAAGCCATATGCTAGCTAACAGTTGATAAAAAAACCGCTGGCGGAATCTCTAGTGCAAAAACGTTAAGTATTTTTATTTTTTATTTTTATTTATTTTTTTTTTTTCTAAACTAATCCTAAATGTTTTGTTACATTGTTTTAAATTTACTTTTCGTGTTTTATGTATTTTGTCTGTATTTCTCCTGTCTTTTTGTCTGTATTCCGTCTTATCCGTCCCCCCCTCCTGCTACAAAGCTGAACGATGAAAACAAACAATCAAAATGCCGGCAACTAACGAAAAAAAAAATGCCGGAAATTATTCTCTAGAGTAGATAAACTTAGGGCTTTATAAAAAAAAAAAAAAAGCTAGAATTTTTTTTTTAATTTTTTTTTTTTTTTTTTTTTTTAAACAAAAAAAAATGTAAATTAGATATTGTTTACACATAGAAGCGTTACGACTTTTATTCTATAGATAGGCACTCGACCAAGTCATCCGGAAGTAGAAATCTCCTGTCACTCTAGTAAGCCATATGCTAGCTAACAGTTGATAAAAAAACCGCTGGCGGAATCTCTAGTGCAAAAACGTTAAGTATTTTTATTTTTTATTTTTATTTTTTTATTTTTTTTTTCTAAACTAATCCTAAATGTTTTGTTACATTGTTTTAAATTTACTTTTCGTGTTTTGTGTATTTTGTCTGTATTTCTCCTGTCTTTTTGTCTGTATTCCGTCTTATCCGTCCCCCCCTCCTGCTACAAAGCTGAACGATGAAAACAAACAATCAAAATGCCGGCAACTAACGAAAAAAAAATGCCGGAAATTATTCTCTAGAGTAGATTAACTTAGGACTTTATAAAAAAAAAAAAAAAGCTAGAATTTTTTTTTTAATTTTTTTTTTTTTTTTTTTTAAACAAACAAAAATGTAAATTAGATATTGTTTACACATAGAA
Source organism: Euprymna scolopes (assembly GCF_053919585.1). Lineage (NCBI taxonomy): Eukaryota > Metazoa > Mollusca > Cephalopoda > Sepiida > Sepiolidae > Euprymna > Euprymna scolopes. The sequence goes on along the minus strand of NC_136487.1, from coordinate 76,144,968 downwards.
GCGTTACGACTTTTATTCTATAGATAGGCACTCGACCAAGTCATCCGGAAGTAGAAATCTCCTGTCACTCTAGTAAGCCATATGCTAGCTAACAGTTGATAAAAAAACCGCTGGCGGAATCTCTAGTGCAAAAACGTTAAGTATTTTTATTTTTTATTTTTATTTTTTTATTTTTTTTTTCTAAACTAATCCTAAATGTTTTGTTACATTGTTTTAAATTTACTTTTCGTGTTTTATGTATTTTGTCTGTATTTCTCCTGTCTTTTTGTCTGTATTCCGTCTTATCCGTCCCCCCCTCCTGCTACAAAGCTGAACGATGAAAACAAACAATCAAAATGCCGGCAACTAACGAAAAAAAAAATGCCGGAAATTATTCTTTAGAGTAGATAAACTTAGGACTTTATAAAAAAAAAAAAAGCTAGAATTTTTTTTTTTTTTTTTTTTTTTTAACAAAAAAAATGTAAATTAGATATTGTTTACACATAGAAGCGTTACGACTTTTATTCTATAGATAGGCACTCGACCAAAGCATCCGGAAGTAGAAATCTCCTGTCACTCTAGTAAGCCATATGCTAGCTAACAGTTGATAAAAAAACCGCTGGCGGAATCTCTAGTGCAAAAACGTTAAGTATTTTTATTTTTTATTTTTTTATTTTTTTTTTTTCTAAACTAATCCTAAATGTTTTGTTACATTGTTTTAAATTTACTTTTCGTGTTTTATGTATTTTGTCTGTATTTCTCCTGTCTTTTTGTCTGTATTCCGTCTTATCCGTCCCCCCCTCCTGCTACAAAGCTGAACGATGAAAACAAACAATCAAAATGCCGGCAACTAACGAAAAAAAAAATGCCGGAAATTATTCTCTAGAGTAGATAAACTTAGGGCTATATAAAAAAAAAAAAAAAGCTAGAATTTTTTTTTTAATTTTTTTTTTTTTTTTTTTTTTTTTTTTAAACAAAAAAAAATGTAAATTAGATATTGTTTACACATAGAAGCGTTACGACTTTTATTCTATAGATAGGCACTCGACCAAGTCATCCGGAAGTAGAAATCTCCTGTCACTCTAGTAAGCCATATGCTAGCTAACAGTTGATAAAAAAAACCGCTGGCGGAATCTCTAGTGCAAAAACGTTAAGTATTTTTATTTTTTATTTTTATTTTTTTATTTTTTTTTCTAAACTAATCCTAAATGTTTTGTTACATTGTTTTAAATTTACTTTTCGTGTTTTATGTATTTTGTCTGTATTTCTCCTGTCTTTTTGTCTGTATTCCGTCTTATCCGTCCCCCCCTCCTGCTACAAAGCTGAACGATGAAAACAAACAATCAAAATGCCGGCAACTAACGAAAAAAAAATGCCGGAAATTATTCTCTAGAGTAGATTAACTTAGGACTTTATAAAAAAAAAAAAAAAGCTAGAATTTTTTTTTTAATTTTTTTTTTTTTTTTTTTTTTTAAACAAAAAAAATGTAAATTAGATATTGTTTACACATAGAAGCGTTACGACTTTTATTCTATAGATAGGCACTCGACCAAGTCATCCGGAAGTAGAAATCTCCTGTCACTCTAGTAAGCCATATGCTAGCTAACAGTTGATAAAAAAACCGCTGGCGGAATCTCTAGTGCAAAAACGTTAAGTATTTTTATTTTTTATTTTTATTTTTTTATTTTTTTTTTCTAAACTAATCCTAAATGTTTTGTTACATTGTTTTAAATTTACTTTTCGTGTTTTGTGTATTTTGTCTGTATTTCTCCTGTCTTTTTGTCTGTATTCCGTCTTATCCGTCCCCCCCTCCTGCTACAAAGCTGAACGATGAAAACAAACAATCAAAATGCCGGCAACTAACGAAAAAAAAATGCCGGAAATTATTCTCTAGAGTAGATTAACTTAGGACTTTATAAAAAAAAAAAAAAGCTAGAATTTTTTTTTTAATTTTTTTTTTTTTTTTTTTAAACAAACAAAAATGTAAATTAGATATTGTTTACACATAGAAGCGTTACGACTTTTATTCTATAGATAGGCACTCGACCAAGTCATCCGGAAGTAGAAATCTCCTGTCACTCTAGTAAGCCATATGCTAGCTAACAGTTGATAAAAAAACCGCTGGCGGAATCTCTAGTGCAAAAACGTTAAGTATTTTTATTTTTTATTTTTATTTTTTTATTTTTTTTTTCTAAACTAATCCTAAATGTTTTGTTACATTGTTTTAAATTTACTTTTCGTGTTTTATGTATTTTGTCTGTATTTCTCCTGTCTTTTTGTCTGTATTCCGTCTTATCCGTCCCCCCTCCTGCTACAAAGCTGAACGATGAAAACAAACAATCAAAATGCCGGCAACTAACGAAAAAAAAAATGCCGGAAATTATTCTTTAGAGTAGATAAACTTAGGACTTTATAAAAAAAAAAAAAAGCTAGAATTTTTTTTTTTTTTTTTTTTTTAACAAAAAAAAATGTAAATTAGATATTGTTTACACATAGAAGCGTTACGACTTTTATTCTATAGATAGGCACTCGACCAAAGCATCCGGAAGTAGAAATCTCCTGTCACTCTAGTAAGCCATATGCTAGCTAACAGTTGATAAAAAAACCGCTGGCGGAATCTCTAGTGCAAAAACGTTAAGTATTTTTATTTTTTATTTTTTTATTTTTTTTTTTTCTAAACTAATCCTAAATGTTTTGTTACATTGTTTTAAATTTACTTTTCGTGTTTTATGTATTTTGTCTGTATTTCTGTATTCCGTCTTATCCGTCCCCCCCTCCTGCTACAAAGCTGAACGATGAAAACAAACAATCAAAATGCCGGCAACTAACGAAAAAAAAATGCCGGAAATTATTCTCTAGAGTAGATAAACTTAGGGCTATATAAAAAAAAAAAAAGCTAGAATTTTTTTTTTTATTTTTTTTTTTTTTTTTTTTTTTTTTTTTTTAAACAAAAAAAAATGTAAATTAGATATTGTTTACACATAGAAGCGTTACGACTTTTATTCTATAGATAGGCACTCGACCAAGTCATCCGGAAGTAGAAATCTCCTGTCACTCTAGTAAGCCATATGCTAGCTAACAGTTGATAAAAAAAACCGCTGGCGGAATCTCTAGTGCAAAAACGTTAAGTATTTTTATTTTTTATTTTTATTTTTTTATTTTTTTTTCTAAACTAATCCTAAATGTTTTGTTACATTGTTTTAAATTTACTTTTCGTGTTTTATGTATTTTGTCTGTATTTCTCCTGTCTTTTTGTCTGTATTCCGTCTTATCCGTCCCCCCCTCCTGCTACAAAGCTGAACGATGAAAACAAACAATCAAAATGCCGGCAACTAACGAAAAAAAAATGCCGGAAATTATTCTCTAGAGTAGATAAACTTAGGGCTATATAAAAAAAAAAAAAAAGCTAGAATTTTTTTTTTTAATTTTTTTTTTTTTTTTTTTTAAACAAACAAAAATGTTAATTAGATATTGTTTACACATAGAAGCGTTACGACTTTTATTCTATAGATAGGCACTCGACCAAGTCATCCGGAAGTAGAAATCTCCTGTCACTCTAGTAAGCCATATGCTAGCTAACAGTTGATAAAAAAACCGCTGGCGGAATCTCTAGTGCAAAAACGTTAAGTATTTTTATTTTTTATTTTTATTTTTTTATTTTTTTTTCTAAACTAATCCTAAATGTTTTGTTACATTGTTTTAAATTTACTTTTCGTGTTTTATGTATTTTGTCTGTATTCCGTCTTATCCGTCCCCCCCTCCTGCTACAAAGCTGAACGATGAAAACAAACAATCAAAATGCCGGCAACTAACGAAAAAAAAATGCCGGAAATTATTCTCTAGAGTAGATAAACTTAGGACTTTATAAAAAAAAAAAAAGCTAGAATTTTTTTTTTAATTTTTTTTTTTTTTTTTTTTTTTAAACAAAAAAAAATGTAAATTAGATATTGTTTACACATAGAAGCGTTACGACTTTTATTCTATAGATAGGCACTCGACCAAGTCATCCGGAAGTAGAAATCTCCTGTCACTCTAGTAAGCCATATGCTAGCTAACAGTTGATAAAAAAACCGCTGGCGGAATCTCTAGTGCAAAAACGTTAAGTATTTTTATTTTTTATTTTTATTTATTTTTTTTTTTTTTCTAAACTAATCCTAAATGTTTTGTTACATTGTTTTAAATTTACTTTTCGTGTTTTATGTATTTTGTCTGTATTTCTCCTGTCTTTTTGTCTGTATTCCGTCTTATCCGTCCCCCCCTCCTGCTACAAAGCTGAACGATGAAAACAAACAATCAAAATGCCGGCAACTAACGCAAAAAAAAATGCCGGAAATTATTCTCTAGAGTAGATAAACTTAGGGCTTTATAAAAAAAAAAAAAAGCTAGAATTTTTTTTTTAATTTTTTTTTTTTTTTTTTTTTAAACAAAAAAAAATGTAAATTAGATATTGTTTACACATAGAAGCGTTACGACTTTTATTCTATAGATAGGCACTCGACCAAGTCATCCGGAAGTAGAAATCTCCTGTCACTCTAGTAAGCCATATGCTAGCTAACAGTTGATAAAAAAACCGCTGGCGGAATCTCTAGTGCAAAAACGTTAAGTATTTTTATTTTTTATTTTTATTTTTTTATTTTTTTTTTCTAAACTAATCCTAAATGTTTTGTTACATTGTTTTAAATTTACTTTTCGTGTTTTGTGTATTTTGTCTGTATTTCTCCTGTCTTTTTGTCTGTATTCCGTCTTATCCGTCCCCCCCCCCTCCTGCTACAAAGCTGAACGATGAAAACAAACAATCAAAATGCCGGCAACTAACGAAAAAAAAATGCCGGAAATTATTCTCTAGAGTAGATTAACTTAGGACTTTATAAAAAAAAAAAAAAAGCTAGAATTTTTTTTTTAATTTTTTTTTTTTTTTTAAACAAAAAAAAATGTAAATTAGATATTGTTTACACATAGAAGCGTTACGACTTTTATTCTATAGATAGGCACTCGACCAAGTCATCCGGAAGTAGAAATCTCCTGTCACTCTAGTAAGCCATATGCTAGCTAACAGTTGATAAAAAAAACCGCTGGCGGAATCTCTAGTGCAAAAACGTTAAGTATTTTTATTTTTTATTTTTATTTTTTTATTTTTTTTTCTAAACTAATCCTAAATGTTTTGTTACATTGTTTTAAATTTACTTTTCGTGTTTTATGTATTTTGTCTGTATTTCTCCTGTCTTTTTGTCTGTATTCCGTCTTATCCGTCCCCCCCCTCCTGCTACAAAGCTGAACGATGAAAACAAACAATCAAAATGCCGGCAACTAACGAAAAAAAAAATGCCGGAAATTATTCTCTAGAGTAGATAAACTTAGGGCTATATAAAAAAAAAAAAAAAGCTAGAATTTTTTTTTTAATTTTTTTTTTTTTTTTTTTTTAAACAAACAAAAATGTTAATTAGATATTGTTTACACATAGAAGCGTTACGACTTTTATTCTATAGATAGGCACTCGACCAAGTCATCCGGAAGTAGAAATCTCCTGTCACTCTAGTAAGCCATATGCTAGCTAACAGTTGATAAAAAAACCGCTGGCGGAATCTCTAGTGCAAAAACGTTAAGTATTTTTATTTTTTATTTTTATTTTTTTATTTTTTTTTCTAAACTAATCCTAAATGTTTTGTTACATTGTTTTAAATTTACTTTTCGTGTTTTATGTATTTTGTCTGTATTCCGTCTTATCCGTCCCCCCCTCCTGCTACAAAGCTGAACGATGAAAACAAACAATCAAAATGCCGGCAACTAACGAAAAAAAAATGCCGGAAATTATTCTCTAGAGTAGATAAACTTAGGACTTTATAAAAAAAAAAAAGCTAGAATTTTTTTTTTAATTTTTTTTTTTTTTTTTTTTTTTTAAACAAAAAAAAATGTAAATTAGATATTGTTTACACATAGAAGCGTTACGACTTTTATTCTATAGATAGGCACTCGACCAAGTCATCCGGAAGTAGAAATCTCCTGTCACTCTAGTAAGCCATATGCTAGCTAACAGTTGATAAAAAAACCGCTGGCGGAATCTCTAGTGCAAAAACGTTAAGTATTTTTATTTTTTATTTTTATTTATTTTTTTTTTTTTCTAAACTAATCCTAAATGTTTTGTTACATTGTTTTAAATTTACTTTTCGTGTTTTATGTATTTTGTCTGTATTTCTCCTGTCTTTTTGTCTGTATTCCGTCTTATCCGTCCCCCCCTCCTGCTACAAAGCTGAACGATGAAAACAAACAATCAAAATGCCGGCAACTAACGCAAAAAAAAATGCCGGAAATTATTCTCTAGAGTAGATAAACTTAGGGCTTTATAAAAAAAAAAAAAAGCTAGAATTTTTTAATTTTTTTTTTTTTTTTTTTTTTAAACAAAAAAAAATGTAAATTAGATATTGTTTACACATAGAAGCGTTACGACTTTTATTCTATAGATATGCACTCGACCAAGTCATCCGGAAGTAGAAATCTCCTGTCACTCTAGTAAGCCATATGCTAGCTAACAGTTGATAAAAAAACCGCTGGCGGAATCTCTAGTGCAAAAACGTTAAGTATTTTTATTTTTTATTTTTATTTTTTTATTTTTTTTTTCTAAACTAATCCTAAATGTTTTGTTACATTGTTTTAAATTTACTTTTCGTGTTTTGTGTATTTTGTCTGTATTTCTCCTGTCTTTTTGTCTGTATTCCGTCTTATCCGTCCCCCCCCTCCTGCTACAAAGCTGAACGATGAAAACAAACAATCAAAATGCCGGCAACTAACGAAAAAAAAATGCCGGAAATTATTCTCTAGAGTAGATTAACTTAGGACTTTATAAAAAAAAAAAAAAAGCTAGAATTTTTTTTTAATTTTTTTTTTTTTTTTTTTAAACAAACAAAAATGTAAATTAGATATTGTTTACACATAGAAGCGTTACGACTTTTATTCTATAGATAGGCACTCGACCAAGTCATCCGGAAGTAGAAATCTCCTGTCACTCTAGTAAGCCATATGCTAGCTAACAGTTGATAAAAAAACCGCTGGCGGAATCTCTAGTGCAAAAACGTTAAGTATTTTTATTTTTTATTTTTATTTTTTTATTTTTTTTTTCTAAACTAATCCTAAATGTTTTGTTACATTGTTTTAAATTTACTTTTCGTGTTTTATGTATTTTGTCTGTATTTCTCCTGTCTTTTTGTCTGTATTCCGTCTTATCCGTCCCCCCCTCCTGCTACAAAGCTGAACGATGAAAACAAACAATCAAAATGCCGGCAACTAACGAAAAAAAAAATGCCGGAAATTATTCTTTAGAGTAGATAAACTTAGGACTTTATAAAAAAAAAAAAAGCTAGAATTTTTTTTTTTTTTTTTTTTTTTAACAAAAAAAAATGTAAATTAGATATTGTTTACACATAGAAGCGTTACGACTTTTATTCTATAGATAGGCACTCGACCAAAGCATCCGGAAGTAGAAATCTCCTGTCACTCTAGTAAGCCATATGCTAGCTAACAGTTGATAAAAAAACCGCTGGCGGAATCTCTAGTGCAAAAACGTTAAGTATTTTTATTTTTTATTTTTTTATTTTTTTTTTTTTCTAAACTAATCCTAAATGTTTTGTTACATTGTTTTAAATTTACTTTTCGTGTTTTATGTATTTTGTCTGTATTTCTCCTGTCTTTTTGTCTGTATTCCGTCTTATCCGTCCCCCCTCCTGCTACAAAGCTGAACGATGAAAACAAACAATCAAAATGCCGGCAACTAACGAAAAAAAAATGCCGGAAATTATTCTCTAGAGTAGATAAACTTAGGGCTATATAAAAAAAAAAAAAGCTAGAATTTTTTTTTTAATTTTTTTTTTTTTTTTTTTTTTTTTTTTAAACAAAAAAAAATGTAAATTAGATATTGTTTACACATAGAAGCGTTACGACTTTTATTCTATAGATAGGCACTCGACCAAGTCATCCGGAAGTAGAAATCTCCTGTCACTCTAGTAAGCCATATGCTAGCTAACAGTTGATAAAAAAAACCGCTGGCGGAATCTCTAGTGCAAAAACGTTAAGTATTTTTATTTTTTATTTTTATTTTTTTATTTTTTTTTCTAAACTAATCCTAAATGTTTTGTTACATTGTTTTAAATTTACTTTTCGTGTTTTATGTATTTTGTCTGTATTCCGTCTTATCCGTCCCCCCCCTCCTGCTACAAAGCTGAACGATGAAAACAAACAATCAAAATGCCGGCAACTAACGAAAAAAAAATGCCGGAAATTATTCTCTAGAGTAGATAAACTTAGGACTTTATAAAAAAAAAAAAAGCTAGAATTTTTTTTTTAATTTTTTTTTTTTTTTTTTTTTTTTTAAACAAAAAAAAATGTAAATTAGATATTGTTTACACATAGAAGCGTTACGACTTTTATTCTATAGATAGGCACTCGACCAAGTCATCCGGAAGTAGAAATCTCCTGTCACTCTAGTAAGCCATATGCTAGCTAACAGTTGATAAAAAAACCGCTGGCGGAATCTCTAGTGCAAAAACGTTAAGTATTTTTATTTTTTATTTTTATTTATTTTTTTTTTTTTCTAAACTAATCCTAAATGTTTTGTTACATTGTTTTAAATTTACTTTTCGTGTTTTATGTATTTTGTCTGTATTTCTCCTGTCTTTTTGTCTGTATTCCGTCTTATCCGTCCCCCCCTCCTGCTACAAAGCTGAACGATGAAAACAAACAATCAAAATGCCGGCAACTAACGAAAAAAAAAATGCCGGAAATTATTCTCTAGAGTAGATAAACTTAGGGCTTTATAAAAAAAAAAAAAAAGCTAGAATTTTTTTTTTAATTTTTTTTTTTTTTTTTTTTTTTAAACAAAAAAAAATGTAAATTAGATATTGTTTACACATAGAAGCGTTACGACTTTTATTCTATAGATAGGCACTCGACCAAGTCATCCGGAAGTAGAAATCTCCTGTCACTCTAGTAAGCCATATGCTAGCTAACAGTTGATAAAAAAACCGCTGGCGGAATCTCTAGTGCAAAAACGTTAAGTATTTTTATTTTTTATTTTTATTTTTTTATTTTTTTTTTCTAAACTAATCCTAAATGTTTTGTTACATTGTTTTAAATTTACTTTTCGTGTTTTGTGTATTTTGTCTGTATTTCTCCTGTCTTTTTGTCTGTATTCCGTCTTATCCGTCCCCCCCTCCTGCTACAAAGCTGAACGATGAAAACAAACAATCAAAATGCCGGCAACTAACGAAAAAAAAATGCCGGAAATTATTCTCTAGAGTAGATTAACTTAGGACTTTATAAAAAAAAAAAAAAAGCTAGAATTTTTTTTTTAATTTTTTTTTTTTTTTTTTTTAAACAAACAAAAATGTAAATTAGATATTGTTTACACATAGAAGCGTTACGACTTTTATTCTATAGATAGGCACTCGACCAAGTCATCCGGAAGTAGAAATCTCCTGTCACTCTAGTAAGCCATATGCTAGCTAACAGTTGATAAAAAAACCGCTGGCGGAATCTCTAGTGCAAAAACGTTAAGTATTTTTATTTTTTATTTTTATTTTTTTATTTTTTTTTCTAAACTAATCCTAAATGTTTTGTTACATTGTTTTAAATTTACTTTTCGTGTTTTATGTATTTTGTCTGTATTTCTCCTGTCTTTTTGTCTGTATTCCGTCTTATCCGTCCCCCCCTCCTGCTACAAAGCTGAACGATGAAAACAAACAATCAAAATGCCGGCAACTAACGAAAAAAAAATGCCGGAAATTATTCTCTAGAGTAGATAAACTTAGGGCTATATAAAAAAAAAAAAAAAGCTAGAATTTTTTTTTTAATTTTTTTTTTTTTTTTTTTTTTTTTTTTTTTTAAACAAAAAAAAATGTAAATTAGATATTGTTTACACATAGAAGCGTTACGACTTTTATTCTATAGATAGGCACTCGACCAAGTCATCCGGAAGTAGAAATCTCCTGTCACTCTAGTAAGCCATATGCTAGCTAACAGTTGATAAAAAAAACCGCTGGCGGAATCTCTAGTGCAAAAACGTTAAGTATTTTTATTTTTTATTTTTATTTTTTTATTTTTTTTTCTAAACTAATCCTAAATGTTTTGTTACATTGTTTTAAATTTACTTTTCGTGTTTTATGTATTTTGTCTGTATTTCTCCTGTCTTTTTGTCTGTATTCCGTCTTATCCGTCCCCCCCTCCTGCTACAAAGCTGAACGATGAAAACAAACAATCAAAATGCCGGCAACTAACGAAAAAAAAAATGCCGGAAATTATTCTCTAGAGTAGATAAACTTAGGGCTATATAAAAAAAAAAAAAAGCTAGAATTTTTTTTTTAATTTTTTTTTTTTTTTTTTTTAAACAAACAAAAATGTTAATTAGATATTGTTTACACATAGAAGCGTTACGACTTTTATTCTATAGATAGGCACTCGACCAAGTCATCCGGAAGTAGAAATCTCTTGTCACTCTAGTAAGCCATATGCTAGCTAACAGTTGATAAAAAAACCGCTGGCGGAATCTCTAGTGCAAAAACGTTAAGTATTTTTATTTTTTATTTTTATTTTTTTATTTTTTTTTCTAAACTAATCCTAAATGTTTTGTTACATTGTTTTAAATTTACTTTTCGTGTTTTATGTATTTTGTCTGTATTCCGTCTTATCCGTCCCCCCCTCCTGCTACAAAGCTGAACGATGAAAACAAACAATCAAAATGCCGGCAACTAACGAAAAAAAAATGCCGGAAATTATTCTCTAGAGTAGATAAACTTAGGACTTTATAAAAAAAAAAAAGCTAGAATTTTTTTTTTAATTTTTTTTTTTTTTTTTTTTTTTTAAACAAAAAAAAATGTAAATTAGATATTGTTTACACATAGAAGCGTTACGACTTTTATTCTATAGATAGGCACTCGACCAAGTCATCCGGAAGTAGAAATCTCCTGTCACTCTAGTAAGCCATATGCTAGCTAACAGTTGATAAAAAAACCGCTGGCGGAATCTCTAGTGCAAAAACGTTAAGTATTTTTATTTTTTATTTTTATTTATTTTTTTTTTTTTTTCTAAACTAATCCTA